>NC_090444.1:561968081-562270935 GCF_031143425.1 Pleurodeles waltl
ACTCATCACCACATATACCACCCCACACATCACCTACACCACCCCATGTCACGCCAAAGACACCCCCGCTTCTCCGAGGAGGAGCTGAGGGTCATGGTGGAGGAAATCGTCCGGGTAGAGCCACAGCTATTTGGCTCACAGGTACAGCACACATCAATAGCCAGGAAGATGGAGCTATGGCGCAGAATAGTGGACAGGGTCAATGCAGTGGGACAGCACCCAAGAAATAGGGAGGACATCAGGTAGAGGTGGAATGACCTACGGGGTAAGGTGCGTTCAACGGTCTCCAGGCACAACATCGCGGTACAGCGGACTGGCGGCGGACCCCCACCTCCTCCCCCACAACTAACAACATGGGAGGAGCAAGTCTTGACCATCATGCATCCTGAGGGCCTCGGAGGAGTCGGTGGAGGATGGGACACTGGTAAGTCAAATCTTAACTATCATATCCCCCACCCTACCTGCATGCTATCACACACCCCCACCCTCCCCTATCACTCCAACTCCTCACTAATCTACCCATAACACAAACCACCCATCCCAACACCAAGCCCTGCATGACACAACTAAGCATGGACACCCCTCATTAAAGCATGCCCACTGCACATACCCAGAACACCCCCCCCCCAACCATCATCACACAAACCCACACACAGGAATGCTTGCACTGGGGTACACAAACACCCACCCATTGCACACCATTACACACACACCTGCAATAATCATGCTCTTATACCCCTGCAGGAACCCGAAGGACCGTCACCACACCAGAGGGACCAGACAACACCACTCCACCCCCAGAAGAGGCCCACAGTGACGAGAGCAGCTCTGCCCTACTGGATCCTGATGACCAGCCCGGATCATCGTGGGCCTCGGGACAGTCGGTTCCCCTTGCACAGGCACAGCCCAACACTGACCTTCCACCCTCTGGTAACACCAGCACAGCACCCACCCAGCGGGCCCAAACCTCCCTACCCAGGACAGGTCAATCAGTGGTGTGTCCACCACTACAGGGAACCCAGGCTAACCCGCCACCCCAACAACAACAGGGACCTGGGGGCAGTGGTAGTGGGCACACGGTCCAGGGGACGGAGGCACAGGAACACAGGGGAACTGGGAGGGCTGTTGTGCGACAGGGGGCAGACAGGCCAAGGGAACCCACTCTCCACGAGGCCCTATCGTCCATCATGGGAGCATACCACCACTCCCAGGAGACGATGGCGACGGTCCTGGACAAGTTGCAGGAGACCCTGCGCCTGCAGGACGAACTGTATTTGGGGTTCAGGGAGGAGCTTAGGACCATCAGCTCCGCCCTGGGCACCATCGTAGGGGTGCTGAAGGACATACAGCAGACCTTGAGGGACACCGTGGCACTCTAAGGGGCCCCTGACACTAGCATGGACGATGAACTGCCTACCACCTCCGCCGGCGCTAGTGGACAGGAGGCACGGCCACAGGACCACCACACCAGCACCCTACCCCCTGCAGATGGAGAACCACCCCGCAAATGGTCCCTGTGATCCAGGAACAAGACAGAGCACGATGCCAAGACCTCCGCCAAGAAGTGAGACCACCCTGATTGTCAACCCACTGTCCCACTTTGTCACCCTGTCCATATTGAAACTTCTCCAGCTCCATTTCCTATGCCCATATGGGCAATTCACCTATGAGACAAATAGACTGGACTCTGCCAGGGACACTCCTCCGCCATCACCCCTCACCATTTAACTTCCCCCTCCAATATTTTGTTTGTAAATAAACACACCTAAAGCACCAAAAGATCTGGAGTCTGTCTGTGATTTTGAAATAGTGTATTTGCAATTACAGTGACAAAATTTCCAGGAAATAGGAATGTCAACATACCTATGTCACACAGCTCAAGTCCATGAGGAATCTAAGCAGATGACACACCTTGGGACCCACACCTGTGAAATCGTAAGGGAAAGTGACAACTCACTGACCATACACTGGGTGAGATTGACAGACATGATAGAGGTAGAAGTGTAAAAGTACTTGTAGTAGGCAGGAATGTATTCTCACCTGTGTTTCACTGGAAATATTGCTGGATGACTGAGTCCCTATTGTCAATGTCTTCTTCCTCTGCTTCCTCCTCATCACTGTCCACAGGCTCCACAGCTACCACAACACCGCCATCTGGACCATCCTCCTGCAGAAAAGGCACCTGTCGTCGCAAAGCCAAGTTATGAAGCATACAGCAGGCCACGATGATCTGGCACACCTTCTTTGGTGAGTAGAATAGGGATCCACCTGTCATGTGGAGGCAGCGGAACCTGGCCTTCAGGAGGCCGAAGGTCCGCTCGATCACACTCCTTGTATGCCCAAAGGCCTCATTGTAGCGTTCCTCTGCCCTTGTCCTGGGATTCCTCACTGGGGTCAGTAGCCATGACAGGTTGGGGTAACCAGAGTCACCTAATAGCCACACACGGTGCCTCTGGAGTTGACCCATCATATAAGGGATGCTGCTATTCTGCATGATGTAGGCATCATGCACTGAGCCAGGGAACATGGCATTCACATGGGAGATGTACTGGTTGGCCAAACATACCATCTGTACATTCATCGAATGATAACTCTTCCGGTTCCTGTACACCTGTTCACTCCTGTGGGGGGGACCAAAGCCACATGTGTCCCATCAATGGCACCTATGATGTTGGGGATATGTCCAAGGGCATAGAAGTCACCTTTCACTGTAGGCAAGTCCTCCATCTGAGGGAAAACGATGTAGCTCCGCATGTGTTTCAGCAGGGCAGACAACACTCTGGACAATACGTTGGAAAACATAGGCTGGGACATCACTGATGCCATGGCCACAGTTGTTTGAAAAGACCCACTTGCAAGGAAATGGAGCACTGATAGCACCTGCACTTGAGGGGGGATTCCTGTAGGATGGCGGATTGCTGACATCAGGTCAGGCTCCAACTGTGTACACAGTTCCTGGATTGTGGCACGGTCAAACCTGTAGGTGATTATCAGATTTCTTTCCTCCATCGTCGACAGGTCCACCAGCGGTCGGTACACCGGAGGATTCCGCCATCTCCTCACATGTCCCAGCGGATGGTGCCTATGAAGGACAACAGCGACCAGACAGTCAAACAAGTCAGCGGTATGTACCCACAGTCTACACAGAACACGATTCATACACAAAATGTGGCCTGTATGTGTGTTGAAAGTAGGCCTAGGTATGTGTGACGCAGTTGGTAATTAGGCCATGTGGGCCCCTGAAATGGCAGCTGCCTGACCTCTAAAGTGGGACAATGGGATGTGAGGTAACTGCGCTGGCATTGTACACCGTTGCGGTAGGCGGTCGAAGACCGCGGCGCAATGCTGCATTGGTTAACATTGGACCCTATGGGTCCCAGGAGCCAATGACAATGTACGCCGGCGGTGATGGTACGCACCGCCGCAGACGTGACCACCGCAGACGTGACCGCCATTTTCTAGCTGTTGAACCACTCGATACCTGATCTTCGAAAGGAGAGGACCTACACTGCAAGTGCTGCTGTGACCTCGGTCTGGAAGAGACAATGGCTCGTGCATCTGGGGAAAGGGCCTCTGCCTTCACATCGGAGGAGTTAGAGAAGCTCGTGGACGGGGTCCTCCCCCAGTACACGCTACTCTACGGTCCTCCAGACCAACAGGTAAGTACACAGGGGGCATGTTGTATAGGCTATGCCTGTGTGGAGAGGGCTGGTTGTAAGAAGGAAGGGGGCAGAGTTCTGAGTGCTTGAAAAACGGTGGGTGCATATGCCACATGGCAAGGGTAGGGATGGGGGCCACTTACTTTGACGGCGCAGTTGGTAATGACTTCTATTCTTCCCCTGTAGGTCAGCGCCCACGAGAACAATCATATTTGGCATGCCATCGCCAAGGACGTCCGGACCCTGGGGGTCCACCACAGACGGAGCACCCACTGCCGGAAGAGATGGGAGGACATTCGCCGCTGGAGCAAGAAGACGGTGGAGGCTCAGCTGGGGATGGCCTCCCAACGCAGGAGGGGTGCCCGTCGAACCATGACCTCCCTGATGTTCCGGATCCTGGCGGTGGCCTACCCGGAGTTGGATGGGCGCTTGAGGGCATCACAGCACACACAAGGGGGTGAGTACACGCTCATTCAGCTGACTTTGCGCGCAGTGGAGGGTCTGGGTGGGGGAGGAGGGCTGTGGGTTTCCCTAGGCCAGGGCGAGTTCTGTAGGCTAGGCCCCTTCGTAAGGCATGGCCCTGTGGCCCCCCCACCCCACCTCTTTAGAGTGCCAAGTACAGCTTTTCATGCACCTGTGTCATCCATGTGTGCATATGTCGTCCATAGCCTTGTAGGCCATTTCCCAGGAATTACACTGTAGAGCCCAACAGCGCGACGTAGTGCAGGGGGCTGCTTTGTCTGTCTTATCCACCAACGGTAGCGGTAAGCCATGCACTCAACATGTCTTTCTTCTGTCTCCCCCCCCTTTTTTGCGGTCTCCCTGTTCTTGTGTGCATTAGCATCATCAGGCAGAGGAGCAGTGGCACCGGAGCACGAGGGAGCTGCGTCCCACATGACCATGGAGGCCCACACTACGGACTCTGAATACACGGCATTGACAGGTGCTGAAACCAGCGACACGGACTCGTCCTCCGATGGGAGCTCCCTTGTGGTGGCGGCAACATCTGTGGCCTCCACTACTACAGGTACAGCCGCCACCCCCCATACCAGCACCACCCTCCCAGCAGCCCCTCAGCGCGTAGTCCGTGCCCAATCACCCCAGAGGGTGGGCATCACCTTCGCCCCAGGCACCTCAGCCCATGCCCCTGTCACCTCTGCTGCCCTCAGTGAGGAGGCTATTGACCTCCTCAGTTCACTCACTGTTGGGCAGTCTACCATTTTGAGTGCCATCCAGGGTGTAGAAAGGGAGTTGCAACACACAAATGCATTCCTGGAGGGCATTCATTCTGGTCAGGCTGCCCTTCATCGAACCGTTCAAACTCTGGCCTCAGCACTGATGGCAGCCATTGTCCCTGTGTCTAGCCTCCTCCCTCCAACTTCCTCCACCCAGACGCAATCCCCTGTACCTCTGCCTATCCCAAGCACACCATCAGACCAGCCTGCACACACCTCACCACACAAGGGAAGCTCAGGCAAACATAAGCACCACACATCCCACAGGCACTCACGCAAGCATCACACACATACAGTCACACCAACATCCACTGCCTCCACTGTGTCCCCCTCCTCCTCGTCTCACTTACACCTGCATGCACTACCACTACAGCCACTACGTCCCGCACCAGCACACCCACCAGCACACCCCGCTCACGTGCAGTCACCACCCTCACTACCATTCACACGTCCCCTGTGTCCTCTCCCAGTGTGTCTGTGACGCCCCCTCCCAAGATACACAAACGCAGGCACACACCCACCCAACATACATCCACCTCACGACAGCCTCCAGCGCATGCACCTGCACCCAAAGCCACAAAGGTTACACCTCCTACAACCACCACCTCTTCCTCCACTCCCAAACCCCCTTCAGCTACCCGTCCCCGTGTCTCCAAACAACTTTTCCTGTCCACCCTTAACCTATTTCCCCCCCCGTCCAACTCAT
Source organism: Pleurodeles waltl (assembly GCF_031143425.1). NCBI lineage: Eukaryota > Metazoa > Chordata > Amphibia > Caudata > Salamandridae > Pleurodeles > Pleurodeles waltl. The sequence goes on from NC_090444.1 coordinate 561,973,682, forward strand.
AGGTCCCGTACTGGCACCTCAGCCACAAAATAACTGGGACCAGTGGTACCTGTTGTCACAGGTATGTGGAGTGCACCGGCCACTAGGCCAGCCAGTGTATCACGGAGCCAGAGCACAGCCAGTCCCCCCCCTGTGAAGCACCAGAGGTTGGCCAGTGCCCGGCGGGAGAGGGGGAAGACACCCACGCCACTCACATGGGACCCGAGGGGAGAGTGGACTCAGCTGTGACTCCTCCCAAGGTGGGGAAGGGGCAGAAGAAACCCGCAAAGTCTGGGAGGAGCAGCACGGCGATGAAGACCGCCATCATCGCCGCTGGCCAGGACGTCACCGCCAGCCCCATAGTCGCTGCCCAGGACGCCACCACCAGCCCCTTCGTCGCTGCCCAGGACGCCACTGCCAGCCCCATCATCGCTGCCCAGGAGGACCCCGCCAGCCCCATCGTCACTGCCCAGGAGGACCCCACCAGCCACAGCCCAGCTGCCCAGTACAGCCCCGCCAGCCACAGCCCAGCTGCCCAGGAGGGCCCTGCCAACCACAGCCCAGCTGCCCAGGAGTTCCCCGCCAGCCACAGCCCAGCTGACCAGGAGGACCCAGACAAACACAGCCCAGCTGACCAATGAAGGACCGCCAGCCCCAGCCCAGCTGGGCAATGAAGGACCACCAATTCAAGCACCGCTGAACAGGGCAAGCATCGCTTGACAGGGCAAGGACCGCCAAGTCATTCACTGCTGAACAGGGCAAGCAACGCTGAACAGGGCAAGGACCGCCAAGTCAAGCACCGCTGAACAGGGCTAGCACCGCTGAACAGGGCAAGTACTGCCAAGTCAAGCACCACTGAACAGGGCAAGCACCGCTGAACAGGGCAAGGACCGCCAAGTCAAGCACCGCTGAACAGGGCAAGCACCGCTGAACAGGGCAAGGACCGCCAACTCAAGCACCACTGAACAGGTCAAAGACCGCCAAGTCAAGCACCACTGAACAGGGCAAGCACCGCTGAACAGGGCAAGCACCGCCAACTCAAGCACCGCTAGCCCATGAGCGGCAGGGGCAGTGACGCAACAGGGACCATCTCGGGGTGACTGATGCACTCTGGGCACCAGTCCCCCTCCAGAACCAGTGGAGACTTGCATCCACTCCATCTGTCCTGCACAGGATGAAGCACTCTGGGCACCAGTCCCCCTCCAGAACCAGTGGAGACATCCATCCACTCCATCTATCCTGCACAGGATGAAGCACTCTGGGCACCAGTCCCCCTCCAGAACCAGTGGAGACATCCATCCACTACCTCTGTCCTTCACAGGATGAAGCACTCTGGGCACCAGTCCCCCTCCAGAACCAGTGGAGACATCTATCCACTACCTCTGTCCTTCACAGGATGAAGCACTCTGGGCACCAGTCCCCCTCCAGAACCAGTGGAGACTGGTTTCCCGCCGGTTTTCCCCTGGCCTGAGGAATCCTCCATGGCGGCGCTGCAGGCAGCGCCGCCATGGGGATTCCGACCCCCTTCCCGCCAGCCTGGTTCTGGCGGTTTTGACTGCCAGAACCTTTCTGGCGGGAACGGGTGTCGTGGGGCCCCTGGGGGCCCCTGCAGTGCCCATGCCAATGGCATGGGCACTGCAGGGGCCCCCTAACAGGGCCCCACAAAGATTTTCAGTGTCTGCATAGCAGACACTGAAAATCGCGACGGGTGCAACTGCACCCGTCGCACCCTTTCCACTCCGGCATCCTCGTGGAAGGGGGTTTCCCGCTGGGCGGGCGGACGGCCTTCTGGTGGTCGCCCGCCAGCCCAGCGGGAAACTCAGAATGACCGCCACGGTCATTTGACCACGGTGCGGTCATTCGGCGGCTCCCGCCAGGCGTGCGGTTACCACCGCCGGCGGGAGTCAGAATGACCCCCTTAGAGTTAGTTCAATGAACTATAACTTGCACCCTGAGGTAACTAAAACCCGCACCGCTGACATGCACAGTTTTCTCCTCAATAATTTGATTGCAAATATTTCATTCATATTATCAATTATGTCATCAAAGATATCATGAGTGTGCAATATATGGGGTGATTAGCAGTGCATGGCAAAGGTTGAGTTATAGTTACCTTAGGGCATTAGTTATAGTTACTTGGAATACCTCTAACTATAACTGCTGAACTTCTGGGTTTCTGTACGTTTAAAGTGTGAGCCTAACTACAACCTTTGATTTTCAAAGTGAATTTCTATGTTTTATTTTTAATTCTATTTCCTAACTATAATGTCCCTACAACGTTTGGTGTTTTCAGTGAATTTCTATGTTTTTTAAAATTAAAGTATTTGTAATTATTAGCTCTCTTAATCCAACCGTGCTCGATCATCCCCCTTTAAGCTCCAAACCAGCGCCATGCGTGGCCAAAAGGATTTGGAGCTAAAACTGTGCAATATTAAATATATATATTTAGAGGGTCATATGGGCCAGCCCCAGCCTCGGGGACCACCATCTCCCCAGGGTTACCTAATAAAAATTGTTTGGGTTCCACATGGAACCCCCTCAGTGTCTGTAGACCACCACCTGCCTGGGCAACAATAAATAAATATATGGGGAGGTGCACAGCTCCCCAGGCCATGGGCACCTCCACCATCCTGGGGCTGCTTAAAAAATTAGGGTGGTCGCAAAGACCCCCAGGGCCCGGGGAACCACCATCTCCACTGGGCTATTTTAAAACATTTTATTGTTGGTGCCACATGGACCCCCTCTGGCCCCGAGGACCACCACCTTTCAGGGGTTTTAAAAAAAATATTCATAAGTGGTGCCGCATGTATCCCCTCAGGTTCCGGGGACCACCACCTCCCCAAGGCAATTTTTTTATTATTTTTAGAGGGGCTGCAAGAATCAAGCCCTGGGTCTTGAGGACCACCACCTACCCGGGCCATTTCCAAATTATTTGTAGGGGGTCACACTGACCCCCTCGAGACCTGGGGACCACCACCTCTCTGCAGCTACATTTTAAAACAATTAGGGGTGGGTCCACATGGACGCCTCATGCCCCTGGGGACCACTACCTTGTCGGGGATATTTTTAACTTTTTATGGGGGGGTACATGGGGTACAACCAGGTTCTGTTTTCTACCACCTCTCCGGAGCCAAACACTTAGTTAACCACTGTTAGTTTAAACCCCCCTCCCCAGCGGCTGCCCATGTTTTAATGGGTGCCCTGGCTCCACTCAGGGCATGCAGAGTAAACCTATGGAGACCACAGGGGAGCCTCAAGGCCTCCATGGTCCCAACCAGCTCCTGTCTCCTGCAGAAGCTGTCACTGTTCCCGCAAGCAGGAAGCTGCATTATATAGCAGCTCCCAGCTTGTGGGAGCAATGTTCTCTTCTCTTTCACTGCACACATGTTAGCATGCATGGAAAGAGATAAAGGGGGTTATTACAACTTTGGAGGAGGTGTTAATCTGTTCCAAAAGTGATGGTAAAGTGACGGATATACCACCAGCCGTATTACGAGTTCCATAGGATATAATGGACTCGTAATACGGCTGGTGGTATATCCGTCACTTTACCGTCACTTTTGGGACGGATTAACACCTCCTTCAAAGTTGTAATAACCACCAAAATCTCTGCTTTCAGAAATCAGGAGCAGTTGGACAGCTCCTGCTTGTTGAAAGCGGAGTTATGTTCACTTTTGCTTGGCGGGAGCTGTCATGGAAACAGCTATTTCTTTAAGGTGGGCACCTTGGGAGGTAGAAGGAGCCTGACCTGGGGGGTGGCAGTCCCCATGGCCATAAATGGCTCCAGGGAGGTGGCCTTGGTGTCCCCTCCTTATATTTTATTTGCTATGGGCAGAAGGTGGTCCCTGGGCACAGGAGGTCATGTGGGCTCCATACATGCAATAAAGAGCATTTGCACCAGGGAGGTGCCAGTCCCCATGGTATGGGAGGATATGCAGCCCCTTGCACCCTTTATTGCACTTCGCCCCAGAGAGGTGGCAGTCCCCAGGGCCCAGGTGGGGCATGAGGCCCTCTACACACTTTATTGCATTTTGCCTAGGAAGGTGGCAGTCACCAGGGTCTAGGGGGTCCACATATCCCCTTATTATCCAAAAATAAATTAGGTTTCAGTCCCAGGGCAGCCCCCTGCATATCTTTTATGTATAGCCCCACAGAGGTGCCATCCCCCAGGCTTCTATAAGCCCTAGAGTGAGGACCGCATGTGCTCCCCTCCTACTTTGCCCTCAATGTCACCGGGACCTATCCCATCTGGGGCAACAAATAAAAGAAAGCACAGGAGACTGAGTTTCTTTTTTTTTAAAATTACAATGAAATTCATGAATGTATGCTGTGATTTAAAAAAAACTGCTTTTTAGCCCTGGGATGGTCCCTTGGGGACCTCTGCATCAAAGCTAGGGTAACAGAAACCTGATGCCTTTCCTTTTTTTTCATTTCATTTTTTTATTTAGAATTTGCTGAAGCGGAGTCTCAAAATGGATGCCACCACATCCGGTGAAGTGTTGGCAGAAAATCAGATCTCTTCACGAGTTCGGGAAGATCTGCGAAGCCTTCACTCCTCTAGATATACAAATTAGGTTTTGCTTTAATTTCTCTCAAACTACTTACACCAAATTTAAAAAAGCGAAAGCTACCTATCTGCCAAATTTGGGGGGTCATTACAACCCTGGCGGCCGGTGGTAAAGGTGAGGTATTAACGCAAACAGGCTTGCGCACAAAAAAAGGGAATTATGACCGTGGCGGAAACCGCCAACATAGACAGCCACTTTAACACTCCACCCGCCACAGCGGTACAGACAAGCAGCGGGCGGTCACCGCCAAAAGATAGGCGGAAGACAATGTACCGCCCACAGTATCACAACCCGCCAATCCGCCACCTTTTCCAGGGCGGATTCACCGTGGATAAAAACACGGCGGAAACAGCTTTTTGCAATGGGAAAACGCTCACCTTAACATACTCCACGAGGAAGGAGGCCACCATGGAGCCGGAACTACAAATACTCCCTGCCCTTGTCTTCCTGCTCGTCTACAAACACCAGCAACGGCGGCGCCGAAGACAATGGTGAGTACTGCACCTACAACATAGAGGAGGGGGGAGGTAAAAGTCAGGGGGACACACACGAAACACCCCCACCCTCGCACATTACAACACACACACCAATGCATTTCCAAACATCACAGTAACAACCCACAACCCCCCGGAAGAATGCAAAGACAAAAGGAAATCAGTTCAAACATTGTAATGTATCAAAATACAGTTATCAAATATATACAGATATATATACACATTCCAACTTTTATACATTACGAGAAGTAGTGCAGGTATGCACATATCAATGTCTGTGCACCACTAGGCCCAAAATGCATGGGCTAGGCCCACACTAGATACCTGTCCATAAACGGAGAGAACACTGCAGGGGCATCAGATAGAAATACAATAGGCACCTCAGGGGGAAGGGCAGGAGGGGGCAACTCAGCCGGATTACAGTACCACACCAGATCCACGATGGGGCTCCATGCCCATTGATGTATCCTGGGGAGTGCAAAGCCACAGTCTCTCAAGTCTCTACAGTGGGTGGGTTGCCCACTGTTCAATCCTGGGAAGTGCAAAGCCACAGTCTCTCAAGTCTCTACAGTGGGTGGGTTGCCCACTGTACAATCCTGGGAAGTGCAAAGCCACAGTCTCTCAAGTCTCTACAGTGGGTGGGTTGCCCACTGTTCAATCCTGGGAAGTGCAAAGCCACAGTCTCTCAAGTCTCTACAGTGGGTGGGTTTCCCACTGTACCATCCTGGGGAGTGCAAAGCCACAGTCTCTCAAGTCTCTACAGTGGGTGGGTTGCCCACTGTACCATCCTGGGGAGTGCAAAGCCACAGTCTCTCAAGTGGATAACAGTCTCCACTGGTTCTGGAGGGGGACTGGTGCCCAGAGTGCTTCATCCTGTTAAGGACAGACGGAGTGGATGCATGTCTCCACTGGTTCTGGAGGGGGACTGGTGCCCAGAGTGCTTCATCCTGTTAAGGACAGACGGAGTGGATGCATGTCTCCACTGGTTCTGGAGTGAGAATGGTGCCCAGACTGCATCAGGCTCCCCGTGACGGTTCCTGTTCCGTCACTGTCCCAGCTGCACATGGGATAACGATGCTTGATGTGGCGGTTTTTTCCCTGTCCAGCGGTGCTTTGGCATGTCGGTCTTTGCCCTGTTGAGCGGTGCTTTGCCCCGTTCAGCGGTGCTTTGCCCTGTTCAGCGGTTTTCACCATGGCGGTGTTTTCCCTGTCCAGCGGTGCTTTGCCATGGCGGTCTCTGACCTGTTCAGCGGTGCTTTGCCCTGTTCAGCGGTCTTCACCATGGCGGTGTTTTCCCTGTCCAGCGGTGCTTTGCCATGGCGATCTCTGACCTGTTCAGCGGTGCTTTGCCCTGTTCAGCGGTGCTTTGCCCTGTTCAGCGGTCTTCACCATGGCGGTGTTTTCCCTGTTCAGCAGTGCTTTGCCATGGCGGTCTCTGACCTGTTGAGCGGTGCTTGCCATGGCGGTCTCTGACCTGTGCATTGGTGTGTGGCATGACGGTCCCTCATTGCCCAGCGGGGCTGTGGCTGCCGGGGCCCTCCTGGGCACTGACTCTGGCGGTGGTCTCAGGACCAGTGACGATTGTGCTGCCCTCCTGGGCACTGACTCGCGCGGTGGTCTCCTGACCAGTGACGATACTGCTGCCCTCCTGGGCACTGACTCTGGCGGTGGTCTCCTGACCAGTGACGATACTGCTGCCCTCCTGGGCACTGACTCTGGCGGTGGTCTCCTGACCAGTGACAATACTGCTGCCCTCCTGGGCACTGACTCTGGCGGTGGTCTCCTGACCAGTGACGACAGTGCTGGCGGTGGCGTCCCGGTCGCCGGGGAGGATGGCGCCCTTCTCTGTCGTGCTGCTCTTCCCAGACTTTGCAGATTTCCTCTGGCCCTTCACCACCTTTGGAGGAGTCACAGCTGTCTCGGCACTCCCCCTGGGACCCTTGTGAGCAGGTTTTCCGTCAGGAGTCTTCACACTGTCCCGTCAGCCACTTTCCAACTTGAGGTGCTTAACAGGGGGTGGACTGGCAGTGCTTTGGCTCCATGTCACACTGGCTGCCCTGGTGGCCGGTGCACTCCACACACCTTTGACACGCACCACTGGTACTGGACTTTTTTTGGCTGAGGTGCTACTACGGGACCTATCAATTAGAGGGGTGGGGGTGGGGGCAAAGAGGTCAACGTTGCTGAGGAAGAGTTGCTGATGAAGACTGGGATGGGTAGCTGGAGGGGGTCTGGGAGTGGAGGAAGAGGAGGTGGTTGTAGGAGGTGTAACTTTAGGTGATTTGGGTGCAGGTGCAGGTACTGGAGGCTGTCGTGAGGTGGATGAATGTGGGGTGTGTGAGTGGCCACGTTTGTGTACTTTGGGAGGGGGTGTCACAGACGCACTGGGAGTGGACACAGGGGACGTGTAAATGGTAGTGGGGGTGGTGAGTGCAGGTGAGCGGGGTGTGGTGCTGGGTGTTCTGGTGCGAGTCCTAGGGGGTCATTACAACCCTGGCGGATGGTGTTAAAGCAGCGGAAATACCGCAAACAGTCCGGAGGACAAAAAAAGGTAATAATGACCCTGGCGGAAACCGCCAACAAAGACAGCCACTTTAACACTTCGCCTGCCACGGCGGTACAGACAAGCAGCGCGGCGGTCACCGCCAACAGACAGGCGGAAGACAATGTACCGCCCACAGTATTACAACCCGCCAATCCGCCACCTTTTCTGGGGCGGATTCACCGTGGATAAAAACACGGTGGAAACAGCTTTTGCTATGGGAAAACGCTCACCTTAACATATCCCACGAGGAACGAGAAATCCATGGAGCCGGAACTCCAAATACTCCCTGCCCTTGTGTTTCTGCTCTTCTACGACCAACAGCTACGTAGGCGCCGCAGACAACAGTGAGTACTGCACCTATGACATGGGGGGTGGGAGGCAAAAGTTAGGGGGACACACAGCAAACACCCCCACCCTCGCATATTACAACATACACACCAATGCATTCACAAAAATCACAGTAACAACCCACAATCCCCCCGGAAAAATGAATACACAAAGCGAAAATCAGTCAACCAATGTAATGTGCCAATATACATGTCATACAAAAATATACAGATATATATTTGAAAATCAGTCATAATTATATACAAGACGAGAAGTAGTGTAGATATGTACATAACAATGTCCGTGCACCATCAGTCCAAGAATACATGGGAGAGGCCCACAAACGATACCTGACCACAATCGGAGAGAACACTGCCGGGGCATCAGATAGAAATTCTACAGGCACCTCAGGGGGAAGGGAAGGGGGGCACCTCAGCTGGATGACTGCAAAGCCAGATCCACGACGGGGCTCCATGCCCATTCATGCCCTCCTGGGGAGTGCAAAGCCACAGTCTCTCAAGTCTCTACAGTGGGTGGTTTGCCCACTGTGCCATCCTGGGGAGTGCAAAGCCACAGTCTCTCAAGTCTCTACAGTCGGTGGTTTGCCCACTGTGCCATCCTGGGGAGTGCAAAGCCACAGACTCTCAAGTCTCTACAGTGGGTGGTTTGCCCACTGTGCCATCCTGGGGAGTGCAAAGCCACAGTCTCTCAAGTTGATGCAGGTCTCTACTGGTACTGGGGGAGACTGGTGCCCAGACTGGATGAGTCTCCCCGTGAAAGGTCGTGTCCTGTCACTGTCCCAGCTGCACATGGGATCAGGATGCCTGATGTGGCGGGCCATTCATTCCTACCCGGTGCATTGCCCTGTTCAGCGGTGCATTGACATGGCGGTCTTTGCCCTGTTCAGCGGTGCATTGACATGGCGGTCTTTGCCCTGTTCAGCGGTGCTTTGCCAAGGCGGTTCAGGACAGTTCAGCGGTGCTTTGCCATGGCGGTCTGTGCCCTGTTCAGCGGTGCATTGACATGGCGGTCTTTGCCCTGTTCAGTGGTGCTTTGCCATGGCGGTTCAGGACAGTTCAGCGGTGCTTTGCCATGGCGGTTCAGGACAGTTCAGTGGTGCTTTGCCGTGGCGGTCTGTGCCCTGTTCAGCGGTGCATTGACATGGCGGTCTTTGCCCTGTTCAGCAGTGCTTTGCCAAGGCGGTTCAGGACAGTTCAGCGGTGCTTTGCCATGGCGGTCTGTGCCCTGTTCAGCAGTGCATTGACATGGTGTTCTTTGCCCTGTTCAGCGGTGCTTTGCCATGGCGGTCTGTGCCCTGTTCAGCGGTGCATTGACATGGCGGTCTTTGCCCTGTTCAGCGGTGCTTTGCCATGGCGGTTCAGGACAGTTCAGCGGTGCTTTGCCATGGCGGTCTGTGCCCTGTTCAGCGGTGCATTGACATGGCGGTCTTTGCCTTGTTCAGCGGTGCTTTGCCATGGCGGTTCAGGACAGTTCAGCGGTGCTTTGCCATGGCGGTCTGTGCCCTGTTCAGCGGTGCATTGACATGGCGGTCTTTGCCCTGTTCAGCGGTACTTTGCCATGGCGGTTCAGGACAGTTCAGCGGTGCTTTGCCATGGCAGTTCTGATACGGACATTGGTGTGTGGCATGACGTTTCATCATTGCCCAGCGGGGCTGTGGCAGCCGGAGCCCTCCAGGGCACTGACTCCGGTGGTGGCGGTGGTCTCCTGACCAGTGACGATAGTGGGGCCCTCCTGGGCACTGACTCCGGCGGTGGTCTCCTGACCAGTGCCGATACTTGGGCCCTCCTGGGCTGTGACTCTGGCGATGGTCTCTTGACCAGTGACGATACTTGGGCCCTCCTGGGCTGTGACTCTGGTGGTGGTCTCTGGACCAGTGACGATTGTGGGGCCCTCCTGGGCTGTGACTCTGGCGGTGGTCTCCTGACCAGTGACGATACTTGGGCCCTCCTGGGCTGTGACTCTGGCGGTGGTCTCCTGAACAGGGACAATACTTGGGCCCTCCTGGGCTGTGACTCTGGCAGTGGTCTCTGGACCAGTGATGATTGTGGGGCCCTCCTGGGCACTGACTCCGGTGGTGGCAGTGGTCTCCTGACCAGTGATGATACTTGGGCCCTCCTGGGCTGTGACTCTGGCGGTGGTCTCCTGACCAGTGACGATAATTGGGCCCTCCTAGGCTGTGACTCTGGCGGTGGTCTGTGGACCAGTGACAATTGTGGGGCCCTCCTGGGCACTGACTCCGGTGGTGGCGGTGGTCTCCTGACCAGTGACGATACTTGGGCCCTCCTGGGCTGTGACTCTGGCGGTGGTCTCCTGACCAGTGACGATAATTGGGCCCTCCTGAGCTATGACCCTGGCGGTGGTCTCTGGACCAGTGATGATTGTGGGGCCCTCCTGGGCTGTGACTCTGGAGGTGGTCTCCTGACCAGTGACGATACTTTGGCCCTCCTGGGCTGTGACTCTGGCGGTGGTCTCCTGAACAGTGACAATACTTGGGCCCTCCTGGGCTGTGACTCTGGCGGTGGTCTCTGGACCAGTGACGATAGTGGGGCCCTCCTGGGCACTGACTCCGGCGGTGGCGGTGGTCTCCTGACCAGTGACGATACTTGGGCCCTCCTGGGCTGTGACTCTGGCGGTGGTCTCCTGACCAGTGACGATAGTGGGGCCCTCCTGGGCTGTGACTCTAGTGGTGGTCTCTGGACCAGTGACGATACTTGGGCCCTCCTGGGCTGTGACTCTGGCGGTGGTCTCCTGACCAGTGACGATAGTGGGGCCCTCCTGGGCTGTGACTCTGGCTGTGGTCTGCTGACCAGTGACGATAGTGGGGCCCTCCTGGGCTGTGACTCTGGCGGTGGTCTCCTGACCAGTGACGATAGTGGGGCCCTCCTGGGCACTGACTCCGGCGGTGGTGGTATTCTCCTGACCAGTGACGATACTTGGGCCCTCCTGGGCTGTGACTCTGGCGGTGGTCTCCTGACCGGTGACGATAGTGGGGCCCTCCTGGGCTGTGACTATGGCTGTGGTCTCTGGACCAGGAACGACGGTGCTGGCGGTTGTGTCTCGACCGCCGGAAATGATGGTGCACTTCTCCGCCGTGACACTCACAACAGGCTGGGCAGACTTCCTCTGGCCCTTCCCCACCTTTGGTGGAGTCACAGCTGACTGTCCAATCCCCTTGGAACCCATGTCAGTTGTTTTCCCACCTGGAGTCTTAACACGGTCCCGTCGTCCACTCTCCAATTTTATTGCCTTTACAGGGGGTGGGCTGCCAGTGCCTTGGCTCCGGGTCCCACTGCCTGCCCTGGTGGCCGGTGCACTCCAAAAACCTTGAACAGGCACCACTGGTATTGGAGGCTTTTTGGATGAGGTGCTACGACGGGACTGATGAATTGGAGGTGGTGGGGTGGGGCAAAAAGGTCAACTTTACAGAGGGCCAGTTTCTGACGAACACTGGGATGGGTAGCTGGAGGGGGTCTGGGAGTGGAGGAAGAGGAGGTGGTTGTTGGAGGTGTCACTTTAGGTGTTTTGGTTGCAGGTGCAGGTACTGGAGGCTGTCGTGAGGTGGATGGATGTTGGGTGAGTGATTGCCGGCGTTTGTGTACTTTGGGAGGGGGCGTCACAGACACACTGGGAGAGGACACAGGGGACGTGTAAATGGCAGTGGAGGTGGTGAGTGCAGGTGAGCGGGGTGTGGTGCTCGATGTACTGGTGCGAGTCCTAGTGGCTGTAGATGTAGTGCATGCAGGTGAGAGTGTAGACGACACTGGGAGGGAGGAGGGAGAAGAGGAGGAGGGGACACAGTGGAGGCAGTGGATGTTGTTGTGTTTGTATGTGGGCGAGGCTTGCGTGAGTGATTGTGGTGTGTGTGGTGCCTATGTTTGCTTGAGCTACTTGGGTGTGTTGACTTGTGTGCATGCTGGTCTGTAGGTGTGCTTGGGATGGGCTGGGGTACAGGAGATTGGGTCTGGGTGGAGGAAGTTGGAGGGGGGAGGCTAGACACAGGGACAATTGCTGCCATCAATGCTGAGGCCAAAGATTGCAGGGTTCGCTGAAGGACAGCCTGACCAGAATGAATGCCCTCCAGGAATGCATTACCGTGTTGCAACTCTCGTTCTACACCATGGATGGCATTCACAATGGTAGACTGCCCAACAGTGAGTGACCTGAGGAGGTCAATGGCCTCCTCACTGAGGGCAGCAGGGGTGACTGGGGCAGGGCCTGAGGTGCCTGGGGCGAAGGTGATGCCCACCCTCCTGGGTGAGCGGGCACGGGGCGAACGCTGAGGGGCTGTTGGGAGGGCAGTGCTGGTAGGGGAGGTGGCGGCTGTACCTGTAGAGGTGGGGGCACAGATGGTGCCACCACCACAAGGGAGCTCCCATTGTCGAACGAGTCCGTGTCGCTGCTTGGTGATCCAGTGGCCGACGTGAAGCTCCCCTCGCCCTCCGTCCCACTGGTGCATTCAGAGTCTGTGGTGTGGCCTTCCATGGCCATGTGGGATGCAGCTCCCTCGTGCTCCAGTGCCACTGTACCTCCGCCTGTTGATGCTGATGTACAAAAGGACAGGGAGAGCAGAAAAAGGGGGGGAGACAGAAGAAAGAGGGTTTTAGTGCATGACATACCGCTACTGTTGGCGGACAAGACAAACGCAGATGCCTCCTGCATTACGCCGTGCTCCTGCCCTCTGCACATGCAATTTCTGGGCCTATATGGTAATGGTGGACATCGGCGCACATGGATGCCACAGGGGCAACTATACCTCGACTTGGCACTCTGCTGAGGTGGGTTAGAGTGCCACATGGGCTACATTATGGAGGGGCCTTGCCTACGTAACTCGCCCTGGCCTAGGGACACCCACAGCCCACCTCCCCCACCCAGACACCTCCACTGCACGCAAAGTCCGAAGAATGAGGTTGTACTCACCCCCTTGTGTCTGCAGTGATGCCCTCAAGCGCCCATCCAACTCCAGGTAGGCCACCGCCAGGATCCGGAACATCAGGGGGGTCATGGTGCGACGGGCACCCCTCCCACGTTGGGAGGCCATCCCCAGCTGAGCCTCCGCCGTCTTCTTGCTGCAGCGGCGAATGTCCTCCCATCTGTTACCGCAGTGGGTGCCCCGTCTCTGGTGGGCCCCCAGGGTCCGGACCTCCTTGGCGATGGCACGCCAAATGTCACTCTTCTAGTGGGCACTGACCTACATGACATGCACAAGGAAAGAGGAACAGTCATTACCAACTGCACAGTCATTGTGAGTGGCCCCCTCCCTACTCTGGCCATGTGGCCCATTCATTCCCATGCATTAATTTTCTATGGACTCTGCCCCCTTCCCTCTTCCAACCAGCCCTCTCCACCCAGGCCTAGCCCATACAACGTGCTCCCTGTGTACTAACCTGTTGGTCTGGAAGACCGTAGAGTAGCGTGTACTGGGGGAGGACCCCGTCTACCAGTTTCTCCAACTCCTGTGCAGTGAAGGCAGGGGCCCTTTCCCCAGACGCAGCAGCCATCTTCGCTTCCAGACCGAGGTCACAGCAGCACTTGCAGTGTAGGTCCTCTCCTGTTGAAGGTCAGGTATGTAGTGATTGAACAGATAGAAATGGCGGTGACGTCCGCGGCGGTGACGTCCGCGGCGGTGCGCACATCACCGCCGGCGCACCTGTTCATTGGCTCCTGGGACCCATAGGGTCCAATGTTAACCAATGCAGTTTTGCGCCGCGGTCTACGACCGCCTACCACAACGGTGTGTAACGCCAGCGCAGTTACCCCACAATCCCATTGTCCCAGTTTAGAGGTCAGACAGCCGCCATTTTAGGGGCCCACATGGCTTAATTTCATACTGCGTCACACATAGCTAGGCCTACACTCAACACACATACAGGAAGGGTTATGTGAGCGTTGTAGTCTTTTGCGTGACTGTGGGTACATACCTGGAGGACTAATGACTGGTTCTTCGCTGTTGTCCTTCGCAGGCACCGTCTGCTGGGACATATGAGAAGATGGCAGAATCCTCCGGTATACCGACCGCTGGTATATCTGTTGACAATGGAAGAGCGACATGTCATCGTAACCTACCGGTTTGACCGTGCTACTATCCAGGAAATATGTACCCAGTTGGAGCCAGACCTGATGTCACCAATCCGCAATCCGACTGGAATCCCCCCTGACCTGCAGGTGCTGTCAGTGCTCCATTTCCTTGCAAGTGGGTCTTTTCAGACAACAGTGGCCATGGCATCAGGGATGTCCCAGCCTATGTTTTCCAACGTGTTGTCCAGAGTGTTGTCTGCCCTGCTGAAACACGTAAGGAGATACATCATTTTCCCTGAGGTGGAGGATTTGCCTACAGTGAAAGGTGACTTCTATGCCCTTGGACATATCCCCAACGTCATAGGTGCTATTGATGGGATCCATGTAGCTCTGGTCCCCCCCCAACAGGAGTGAACAGGTTTACAGGAATAGGAAGAGTTATCATTCCATGAATGTCCAGATGGTATGTTTGGCAGACCAGTACATCTCGCAGGTAAATGCTATGTTCCCTGGCTCAGTGCATGACGCGTACATCCTGCGCAATAGCAGAATCCCTGATATGATGGGTCAACTCCAGAGGCACCGTGTATGGCTTTTGGGGGACTCTGGTTACCCCAAACTTTCGTGGCTATTGACCCCAGTGAGGAATCCCAGAACCAGGGCAGAGGAACGCTACAATGAGGCCCATGGGCAGACTAGGAGGGTGATCGAACGCACCTTCGGCCTCCTGAAGGCCAGGTTCAGGTGCCTCCATATGACAGGTGGATCCCTATTCTACTCACCGAAGAAGGTGTGCGACATCATCATCGCCTGCTCCATGCTCCATAATTTGGCATTGCGACGCCAGGTGCCTTTTCTGCAGGAGGATGATCCAGATGACGGTGTTGTAGCAACTGTGGAGCCTGTGGAGCCTGTGGACAGTGATGAGGATGAAGCTGATGAAGAAGACAATGACAACAGGGAGTCAGTCATACAACAATATTTCCAGTGACACACAGGTGAGAACATTTTCATTTTTAGCATTACATTAACTTTCACACGTCTACCTCTATCCTGTTTTTCGATTTAAGTCAACATTTGGTAACTGAGTTGTTCCCTTCCATTACGGTTTCACAGGTGTGGTTACCTACGTGTCAACTGCTTGCATCCTTCAAGGGCTTGTGATGTGTGACATAGGTATGTTAGCTTTAGAATGGTACACCCATTATGACACTGTCATTGATAATACATTTTTACTAAATCACAGACTGACTCCAGATTGTTTTGTGTTTCAAGGGTGTTTATTGAAGTGCTCAGAAATGGGAGGGGGTTGTAAATTGAGAATGGGTGATGGTGGAGGAATGTCCACGGCAGAGTCCAGTCTATTAGTCTCACAGGTGCACTGCCCATCTGGGCATAGGAAGAGGAGCTGGGGCAGTTAAAGTATGGACAGGGTAACAAAGTAGGACAGTGGGAGGACAATCAGGGTGGTGTCATTTCCTGGCGGGGGTCTTGCCATCTTGCTCTGTCCTGTTCCTGGATCTCAGGGACCGCTTGCGTGATGGTTGTCCGTCTGCAGTGGGTGGGGTGCTGGTGTGTTGGTCCTGTGGCGGGGCGTCCTGTCCACTAGCGCCGGCGGAGGTGGTGGGCATTTCATCGTCCTGGCTAGTGTCAGGGGCCCCTTGGAGTGCCACGGTGTCCCTCAAGGCCTGCTGTATGTCCGTCAGCACCCCTACGATGGTGCCCAGGGCAGAGCTGATGGTCCTGAACTCCTCCCTGAACCCCAAATACAGTTCGTCCTGCAGGCGCGGGGTCTCTTGCAACTTGTCCAGAACCGTCGCCATCGTCTCCTGGGAGTGGTGGTATGCTCCCATGATGGAGGAGAGGGCCTCGTGGAGAGTGGGTTCCCTTGGCCTGTCCGCCCCCTGCCGCACAGCAGCCCTCCCAGTTCCCCTGTGTTCCTGTGCCTCCGTCCCCTGGACCGTGTGCCCACTACCACTGCCCCCAGGTCCCTGTTGTTGTTGGGGTGGTGGGTTAGCCTGGGTGCCCTGTAGTGGTGGACACACCGCTGATTGAACTGTCCTGGGTAGGGAGGTTTGGGCCCGCTGGGTGGGTGCTGTGCTGGTGTTACCAGAGGGTGGAAGGTCAGTGTTGGGCTGTGCCTGTGCAAGGGGAACCGACTGTCCCGAGGCCCACGATGGTCCGGGCTGGTCATCAGGATCCAGTAGGGCAGAGCTGCTCTTGTCACTGTGGGCCTCTTCTGGGGGTGTAGTGGTGTTGTCTGGATCCTCTGGTGTGGTGATGGTCCTTTGTGTTCCTGCAGGGGCATATGAGCATGATTATTGCATGTGTGTGTGTAATGGTGTGCAATGGGTGGGTGTGCGTGTACCCCAGTGCAAGCATTCCTGTGTGTGGGTTTGTGTGATGATGGTTAGGGGGTTGTTATGGGTATGTACAGTGAGCATGCTTTGGTGAGGGGTGAGCATGCTTAGTTGTGTCATGCAGGGCTTGGTGTTGGGATGAGTGGTTTGTGTTATTAGTACATTAGTGAGGAGTTGTAGTGATAGGGGAGGGGGTGAGGGTGGGGGTGTGTGATAGCATGCAGGTAGGGTGGGGGATATGATAGTTAAGATTTGACTTACCAGTGTCCATTCCTCCACTGACTCCTCCGAGGCCCTCAGGATGCATGATGGTCAAGACTTGCTCCTCCCATGTTGCTAGTTGTGGGGGAGGAGGTGGGGGTCCGCCGCCAGTCGCTGTACCGCGATGTTGTGCCTGGAGACCACAGAACACACCTTCCCCCGTGGGTGGTTCCACCTCTTCCTGATGTCCTCCCGATTTCTTGGATGCTGTCCTACAGCGTTGACCCTGTCCACGATTCTGTGCCATAGCTCCATCTTCCTGGCTATGGAGGTGTGCTGCACCTGTGAGCCAAATAGCTGTGGCTCTACTCGTAGGATTTCCTCCACCATGACCCTGAGCTCCTCCTCGGAAAACCTGGGGTGTCTTTGGCGTGGCATGGAGTGGTGTGGGTGATGTGTGGGGTGGTGTAAGTGTTGATGTGTGTGGTGATGTCTAGTGGTGTGTGGTGCTTTTTGCCTGGAATGTTGTATGGGTGATGGTGTTGTGTGCCTCTGTGTGGTGGGTTTCTCAATTGCTGTGCTCTCTGTCTCTCGGCTTCCTCAAAATTTCTGGTCGTAGGGGTTTGCGGGTGATATGGGTATGTGTTTAATATTGAATTGGGTGTGTGGGAGTGGTGTTTGTATGTGTCTCAGGTGTGTGTATTTGGAATTGTCCAATGTGGTGGTGTTTTGGAGATGTGTGTGTATTTTGAGCACGGGGGTGTGTACCGCCAATGTAATACCGCGGTTGAAAGACCGCCGCGTGGATTCGTGGGTCGTAATAGCATGGGTGTGTTTCTGTTGGCGTGACGGTGGAGGAATTGTTTTCGCCAGTTTAACACTGACCTTTGGTGTGGCGGACTTGTGTGGGTGTCTGAATTTCGGCGGATTCCGAGATGTGGGTCATAATAGCTGTGGCGGAATTCCGCAGCGGTGTATTGGTGGTCTTCTGCACTGCGGTAAGCGGCTTTTACCACCAATGTTGTAATGACCCCCTTGGTGTCATTTCATCAAGTGGTTTGGGCTGTAGTCATGTTCAAAATTAACATGGGAAATGCCCTTCTTTTACCTTTTTTCTTAGCTCCACTCTTGACAGATGACACTGAAACTTCCCATGCAGAACAAGATTTTTGGGCACACTTGCTTTGGAAACTTTTGTGAAGATTCCTAAAATGGTGCCAAAGATATAGGCAAGTGTTCAGGCTTCATCAACATCAGAAGTTGCTCCTATGTGGCTGACTCACGGCATGTGTGAAATGAGCAAAAGGGATACTAATCCAGAGCGCGAGTACTATACTGAGCACTATACTTACTGGTGACTGACTGACTCCAGACATGCCTCGAGCCAGCCACATAGGAGCAACTTCTGATGTTGATGTGGCCCGAACACAGTAAGAAAACAGCAGTGTTAACAGGCTCAGGAGATTTTGAAATGTTATAAAGATACAGGGGGTCATTACAACCCTGGCGGGCGGTGTTAAAGCTGCGGAAATACCACAAACAGTAGGGCGGACAAAAAAAAGGAATTATGACCCTGGCGGAAACCACCAACAAAGACAGCCACTTTAACACACCACCCGCCACAGCGGCGCAAACAAGCAGCGCGGCGGTCACTGCCAACAGACAGGCGGAAGACAATGTACCGCCCACAGTATTACAACCCGCCAATCCGCCACCTTTTCCGGGGCCGATTCACCGTGGATAAAAACACGGCGGAAACAGCTTTTGCTATGGGAAAACGCTCACCTGAACACATCCCACGAGCAACGAAGACTCCATGGAGCCGGAACTCCAAATACTCCCTGCCCTTGTGTTTCTGCTCCTCTACGACCAACAGCTACGTAGGCGCCGAAGACAACGGTGAGTACTGCACCTACGACACGGGGGAAGGGGGAGGCAAAAGTTAGGGGGACACCCACCAAACACCCCCACCCTCGCATATTACAACATACACACCAATGCATTCACAAAAATTACAGTATCAACCCACAATCCCCCCAGAAGAATGAAAAGACAATGCGAAATTCGGTCAAACATTGTAATGTGGCAATATACATGTCATAAAAAAAATATTCTGATATATCTTTGAAAATCAGTCATAAATATAAAAAAATACGATAAGTGGTGCAGATATGTAAATTAAAATGTCCGTGCACCAACAGTCCAAAAATGCATGGGGGAGGCCCACAAAGGATACCTGACCAAAATCGGAGAGAACACTGCTGGGGCATCAGATAGAAATACTACAGGCACCTCAGGGGGAAGGGAAGAGGGGGCACCTCAGCCGGATTACTGCAAAGCCAGATCCACGACGGGGCTCCATGCCCATTGATGTATCCTGGGGAGTGCAAAGCCACAGTCTCTCAAGTCTCTACAGTGGGTGGGTTGCCCACTGTTCCATCCTGGGGAGTGCAAAGCCACAGTCTCTCAAGTCTCTACAGTGGGTGGCTTGCCCACTGTGCCATCCTGGGGAGTGCAAAGCCACAGTCTCTCAAGTCTCTACAGTGGGTGGGTTGCCTACTGTTACATCCTGGGGAGTGCAAAGCCACAGTCTCTCAAGTCTCTACAGTGGGTGGCTTGCCCACTGTGCCATCCTGGGGAGTGCAAAGCCACAGTCTCTCAAGTCTCTACAGTGGGTGGGTTGCCCACTGTGCCATCCTGGAGAGTGCAAAGCCACAGTCTCTCAAGTCTCTACAGTGGGTGGGTTGCCTACTGTTACATCCTGGGGAGTGCAAAGCCACAGTCTCTCAAGTCTCTACAGTGGGTGGCTTGCCCACTGTGCCATCCTGGGGAGTGCAAAGCCACAGTCTCTCAAGTCTCTACAGAGGGTAGGTTGCCCACTGTTACATCCTGGGGAGTGCAAAGCCACATTCTCTCAAGTCTCTACAGTGGGTGGCTTGCCCACTGTGCCATCCTGGAGAGTGCAAAGCCACAGTCTCTCAAGTCTCTACAGTGGGTGGGTTGCCCACTGTTACATCCTGGGGAGTGCAATGCCACAGTCTCTCAAGTCTCTACAGTGGGTGGCTTGCCCACTGTTACATCCTGGGGAGTGGAAAGCCACAGTCTCTCAAGTAGATGCAGGTCTCTACTGGTACTGTGGGGGACTGGTGCCCAGACTGGATGAGTCTCCCCGTGAAAGTTCCTGTCCTGTCACTTTCCCAGCTGCACATGGGATAACGATGCCTGATGTGGCGGGCCATTCATTCCTACCCGGAGCTTGCCCTGTTCAGCGGTGTTTTGCCATGGCGGTCTTTGCCCTGTTCAGCGGTGCTTTGCCATGGCGGTTCTGGACTGTTCAGCGGTGCTTTGCCATGGCGGTCTTTGCCCTGTTCAGCAGTGCTTTGACATGGCGGTCTTTGCCCTGTTCAGCGGGGCTTTGACATGGTGGTCTTTGCCCTGTTCAGCGGTGCTTTGCCCTGGCGGTCTTTGCCCTGTTCAGCGGTGCTTTGACATGGCGGTCTTTGCCCTGTTCAGTGGTGCTTCGCCATGGCGGTCTTTGCCCTGTTCAGCGGTGCTTTGACATGGCGGTCTTTGCCCTGTTCAGCAGTGCTTTGACATGGCGGTTTAGATACGGACATTGGTGTGTGGCATGACGTTCTCTACACTGGGCATTGGTGTGTGGCATGACGTTCTCTACACTGGGCATTGGTGTGTGGCATGACGTTCCATCATTGCCCAGCGGGACTGTGGCAGCCGGGGCCCTCCAGGGCACTGACTCCGGCGGTGGTCTCTGGACCAGTGACGATACTTGTGCCCTCCTGGCCTGTGACTCTGGCGGTGGTCTCTGGACCAGTGACGATACTTGTGCCCTCCTGGGCTGTGACTCTTGCTGTGGTCTCTGGACCAGTGACGATACTTGGGCCCTCCTGGGCTGTGACTCTGGTGGTGGTCTCTGGATCAGTGACGATACTCGGGCCCTCCTGGGCTGTGACTCTGGCGGTGGTCTCCTGACCAGTGACGATACTTGTGCCCTCCTGGGCTGTGACTCTGGCGGTGGTCTCTGGACCAGTGACGATACTTGTGCCTTCCTGGGCTTTGACTCTGGCGGTGGTCTCTGGACCAGTGACGATACTCGGGCCCTCCTGGGCTGTGACTCCGGCGATGGTCTCCTGACCAGTGACGATACTCGGGCCCTCCTGGGCTGTGACTCCGGCGGTGGTCTTCGGACCAGTGAAGATACTTGGGCCCTCCTGGGCTGTGACTCTGGCGGTGGTCTGTGGACCAGTGACGATACTCGGGCCCTCCTGGGCTGTGACTCTGGCGGTGGTCTCTGGA
Organism: Pleurodeles waltl; assembly: GCF_031143425.1. Taxonomy (NCBI): domain Eukaryota; kingdom Metazoa; phylum Chordata; class Amphibia; order Caudata; family Salamandridae; genus Pleurodeles; species Pleurodeles waltl. The sequence continues at coordinate 561,994,506 of NC_090444.1, forward strand.
CCAGTGACGATACTCAGGCCCTCCTGGGCTGTGACTCCGGCGGTGGTCTCCTGACCAGTTACGATACTCGGGCCCTCCTGGGCTGTGACTCCGGCGGTGGTCTCCTGACCAGTGACGATACTTGGGCCCTACTGGGCTGTGACTCTGGCGGTGGTCTCTGGACCAGTGACGATACTCGGGCCCTCCTGGGCTGTGACTCTGGCTGTGGTCTCCTGACCAGTGACGACGGTGCTGGCGGTTGTGTGTTGACCGCCGGAAATGATGGCGCACTTCTCCGCCGTGACACTCACAACAGGCTGGCAGACTTCCTCAGGCCCTTTCCCACCTTTGGTGGAGTCACAGCTGACTCCCCAATCCCCTTGGAACCCATGTCAGTTGTTTTCCCACCAGGAGTCTTAACACGGTCCCGTCGTCCACTCTCCAATTTCAGAGCCTTTACAGGGGGTTGGCTGCCAGTGCCTTGGCTCCGGGTCCCACTGCCTGCCCTGGTGGCCGGTGCAATCCACAAACCTTGAACAGGCACCACTGGTATTGGAGGCTTTTTGGCTGAGGCGCTACGACGGGACTGATGAATTGGAGGGGGTGGGGGCAAAAAGGTCAACTTTACAGAGGGACAGTTTCTGACGAACACTGGGATGGGTAGCTGGAGGGGGTCTGGGAGTGGAGGAAGAGGAGGTGGTTGTAGGAGGTGTCACTTTAGGTGTTTTGGGTGCAAGTGCAGGTACTGGAGGCTGTTGTGAGGTGGATGGATGTTGGGTGAGTGATTGCCAGCTTTTGTGTACTTTGGGAGGGGGCGTCACAGACACACTGGGAGAGGACACAGGGGACGTGTAAATGGCAGTGGAGGTGGTGAGTGCAGGTGAGCGGCGTGTGGTGCTGGGTGTACTTGTGCGATTCATGGTGCCTGTAGATGTGGTGCATGCAGGTGTGTGTGTAGACGAGACTGGGAGGGAGGAGGAAGAAGAGGAGGAGGGGGACACAGTGGAGGCAGTGGATGTTGCTGTGCCTGTACGTGGGTGAGGCTTGCATGAGTGCCTGTGGTGTGTGTGGTGCCTATGTTTGCTTGAGCTACTTGTGTGTGTTGACTTGTGTGCATGCTGGTCTGTAGGTGGACTTGGGATTGGCTGGGGTACAGGAGATTGGGTTTGGGAGGAGGAAGTTGGAGGGGGGAGGCTAGACACAGGGACAATGGCTGCCATCAGTGCTGAGGCCAGAGATTGCAGGGTTCGCTGAAGGACAGCCTGACCAGAATGAATGCCCTCCAGGAATGCATTACCGTGTTGCAACTCTCGTTCTACACCCTGGATGGCATTCACAATGGTAGACTGCCCAACAGTGAGTGACCTGAGGAGGTCAATGGCCTCCTCACTGAGGGCAGCGGGGGTGACTAGGGCAGGGGCTGAGGTGCCTGGGGCGAAGGTGATGCCCACCCTCCTGGGTGAGAGGGCACGGGGAGAACGCTGAGGGGCTGCTGGGAGGGCAGTGCTGGTAGGGGAGGTGGTGACTTTACCTGTAGAGGTGGGGGGCAAAGATGGTGCCGCCACCACAGGGGAGCCCCCTTCGGCGAACGAGTCCGTGTCGCTGCTTGGTGATCCGGTGGCCGACGTGAAGCTCCCCTCGCCCTCCGTCCCACTGGTGCATTCATAGTCCGTGGTGTGGCCCTCCATGGCCATGTGGGGTGCAGCTCCCTCGTGCTCCGGTGCCACTGTACCTCCACCTGTTGATGCTGAAGTACAAAAGGACAGGGAGAGCAGAAAAAGGGGGGGAGACAGAAGATAGTTTTAGTGCATGGATTACCGCTACCGTTGGTGGACAAGACAGACGCAGCAGCCCCCTGCTTTACACCGTGCTCCTGCCTACTGCACATGCAATTTCTGGGATATGGCCTACATGGCAATGGTGGACATCTGCGCATACGGATGCCACAGGGACAACTGTACCTCGACTTGGCACTCTGCTGATGTGGGGTAGAGTGCCACATGGCCTACATTATGGAGTGGCCTTGCCTACCTAACTCGCACTGGCCTAGGGACACCCACAGCCCACCTCCCCCACCCAGACACCTCCACTGCACGCAAAGTCTGCAGAATGAGAGTGTACTCACCCCCTTGTGTCTGCTGTGATGCCCTCTAGCGCCCATCCAACTCCGGGTAGGCCACCGCCAGGATCCGGAACATCAGGGGGGTCATGGTGCGACGGGCACTCCTCCCACGTTGGGAGGCCATCCCCAGCGGAGTTTCCGCCGTCTTCTTGCTGCAGCGGCGAATGTCCTCCCATCTCTTACAGCAGTGGGTGCCCCATCTCTGGTGTGCCCCCAGGGTGCGACCTCCTTGGCGATGGCACGCCATATGTCCCTCTTCTGGTGGGCGCTGACCTACATGACATGCACAAGGGAAGAGGAACAGTCATTACCAACTGCAACGTCGTTGTAAGTGGCCCCCTCCCTACTCTGGCCATGTGGCCCATTCATTCCCATGCATTGTTGTTCTATGAACTCTGCCCCCTTCCCTCTTCAAACAGGCCCTCTCCACCCAGGCCTAGCCCATACAACGTGCTCCCTGTGTACTAACCTGTTGGTCTGGAGGACCGTAGAGTAGCATATACTGGGGGAGGACCCCGTCTACAAGTTTCTCCAACTCCTGTGCAGTGAAGGCAGGGGCCCTTTCCCCAGACGCAGCAGCCATCGTCGCTTCCAGACCGAGGTCACAGCAGCACTAGCAGTGTAGGTCCTCTCCTGTCGAAGGTCAGGTATCTAGTGATTGAACAGATAAAAAATGGCGGTCACGTCCACGGTGGTGACGGTCGCGGCGGTGCGCATCACCACCAACGCACCTGTTCATTGGCTCCTGGGACCCATAGGGTCAAATGTTAACCAATGCAGATTTGCGCCGCAGTCTACGACCACCTACCGCGACGGTGTGCAACGCCAGCGCAGTTACCCCACAATCCCACTGTCCCAATTTAGAGGTCAGGCAGCCGCCATTTGAGGGGCCCACATGGTTTAATTTACCTCTGCGTAACACATAGCTAGGCCTACACTCAACACACATACAGGAAGGGTTTTGTGAGTGGTGTAGTCTTCGGTGTAACTGTGGGTACATACGTCTGAGTTGCTTGACTCTGTGGTCGCTGTTGTCCTTCCTAAGCGCCGTCAGCTGGGACATATGAGAAGATGGCGGAATCCTCCGGTGTACCGACCGCTGGTGGACCTGTTGACAATGGAAGAGAGACATGTCATCGTCACCTACCGGTTTGACCGTGCCACAATCCAGGAACTATGTACCCAGTTGGAGCCTGACCTGATGTCACCAATCCGCCATCCGACTGGAATCCCCCCTGACGTGCAGGTGCTGTCAGTGCTCCATTTCCTTGCAAGTGGGTCTTTTCAGACAACAGTGGCCATGGCATCAGGGATGTCCCAGCATATGTTTTTCAACGTGCTGTCCAGAGTGTTGTCTGCCCTGCTGAAACACGTAAGGAGATACATCATTTTCCCTGAGGTGGCAGATTTGCCTACAGTGAAAGGTGACTTCTATGCCCTTGGACATATTTCCAACGTCATAGGTGCCATTGATGCGACCCATGTAGCTCTGGTCCCCCCCCACAGGAGTGAACAGGTTTACAGGACCCATAAGAGTTATCATTCGATGAATGTCCAGATGGTCTGTTTGGCAGACCAGTACATCTCGAAGGTAAATGCTATGTTCCCTGGCTCAGTGCATGACGCCTACATCCTGCGGAATAGCAGCATCCCTGATATGATGGGTCAACTCCAGAGGCACCGTGTATGGCTATTGGGGGACTCTGGTTACCCCAACCTTTCCTGGCTATTGACCCCAGTGAGGAATCCCAGGACCGCGGCAGAGGAACGGTACAATGAGGCCCATGGGTGGACTAGGAGGGTGATCGAACGCACCTTCGGCCTCCTGAAGGCCAGGTTCAGGTGCCTCCATATGACAGGTGGATCCCTATTCTACTTACCGAAGAAGGTGTGCGACATTATCATCTCCTGCTCCATGATCCATAATTTGGCTTTGCGACACCAGGTGCCTTTTCTGCAGGAGGATGATCGAGATGACGGTGTTATAGCAGCTGTGGAGTCTGTGGAGCCTGTGGACAGTTATGAGGATGAAGCTGAGGAAGAAGTCAACGACAACAGGGAGTCAGTCATACAGCAATATTTCCAGTGACACACAGGTGAGAAATTTTTCATTTTTAGCATTACCTTAACTTTCACACGTCTACCTCTGTCCTGTTTCTAGATTTAAATCACTATTTGGTAACTGAGTTGTACCCTTCCATTACGGTTTCACAGGTGTTGTTACCTACGCGTCAACTGCTTGCATCCTTCAAGGGCTTGTGATGTGTGACATAGGTATGTTAGCCTTACTATGGTAAACCCATTATGACACTTTCATTGATAATTCATATTTACTAAATCACAGACTGACTCCAGATTGTTTTGTGTTTCAAGGGTGTTTATTGAAGTGCTCAGAAATGGGAGGTGGTTGTAAAATGGTGAGGGGTGATGGTGGAGGAATGTCCATGGCAGAGTCCAGTCTATTAGTCTCACTGGTGCACTGCCCATCTGGGCATAGGAAGTGGAGCTGGGGCAGTTTAAGTATGGACATGGTAACAAAGTGGGACAGTGGGAGAACAAACAGGGTGGTCTCATTTCCTAGCGGGGGTCTTGCCATCTTGCTCTGTCCTGTTTCTGGATCTCAGGGACCGCTTGCGTGGTGGTTGTCCTTCTGCAGGGGGTGGGGTGCTGGTGTGTTGGTCCTGTGGCGGGGCGTCCTGTCCACTAGCGCCGGCAGAGGTGGTGGGCAGTTCATCGTCCTGGCTAGTGTAAGGGGCCCCTTGGAGTGCCACGGTGTCCCTCAAGGTCTGCTGTATGTCCTTCTGCACCCCTACGATGGTGCCCAGGGCGGAGCTGATGGTCCTGAGCTCCTCCCTGGACCCGAAATACAGTTCGTCCTGCAGGCGCAGGGTCTCCTGCAACTTGTCCAGGACCGTCGCCATCGTCTCCTGGGAGTGGTGGTATGCTCCCATGATGGAGGATAGGGCCTCGTGGAGAGTGGGTTCCCTTGGCCTGTCCGCCCCCTGTCGCACAGCAGCCCTACCAGTTCCCCTGTGTTCCTGTGCCTCCGTCCCCTGGACCGTGTGCCCACTACCACTGCCCCCAGGTCCCTCTTGTTGTTGGGGTGGCGGGTTAGCCTGGGTTCCCTGTAGTGGTGGACACACCGCTGATTGACCTGTCCTGGGTAGGGAGGTTTGGGCCCGCTGGGTGGGTGCTGTGCTGGTGTTACCAGAGGGTGGAAGGTCGGTGTTGGGCTGTGCCTGTGCAAGGGGAACCGACTGTCCCGAGGCCCACGATGATCCGGGCAGGTCATCAGGATCCGGTAGGGCAGAGCTGCTCTCATCACTGTGGGCCTCTTCTGGGGGTGGAGTGGTGTTGTCTGGTCCCTCTGGTGTGGTGACGGTCCTTCGGGCTCCTGCAGGGGCATAAGAGCATTATTATTGCAGGTGTGTTTGTAATGGTGTGCAATGGGTGGGTGTTTGTGTACCCCAGTGCAAGCATTCCTCTGTGTGGGTTTGTGTGATGATGGTTGGGGGGGTGTTCTGGGTATGTGCATTGGGCATGCTTTAGTGAGGGGTGTCCATGCTTAGTTGTGTCATGCAGGGCTTGGTGTTGGGATGGGTGGTTTGTGTTATGGGTAGATTAGTGAGGAGTTGGAGTGATAGGGGAGGGTGTGAGGGTGGGGGTGTGTGATAGCATGCAGGTAGGGTGGGGGATATGATAGTTAAGATTTGACTTACCAGTGTCCCATCCTCCACTGACTCCTCCGAGACCCTCAGGATGCATGATGGTCAAGACTTGCTCCTCCCATGTTGTTAGTGGTGGGGGAGGAGGTGGGGGTCCGCCGCCAGTCCGTTGTACCGCGATGTTGTGCCTGGAGACCGTTGAATGCACCTTCCCCCGTAGGTCGTTCCACCTCTTCCTGATGTCCTCCCTATTTCTTGGGTGCTGTCCCACTGCGTTGACCCTGTCCACTATTCTGCGCCATAGCTCCATCTTCCTGGCTATTGATGTGTGCTGTACCTGTGAGCCAAATAGCTGTGGCTCTACCCGGACGATTTCCTCCACCATGACCCTCAGCTCCTCCTCGGAGAAGCGAGGGTGTCTTTGGCGTGACATGGGGTGGTGTAGGTGATGTGTGGAGTGGTATATGTGGTGATGAGTGTGGTGAGTGTAGTGGTGTGTGGTGTTTTGTGTGTGGATGTTGTGTGGGTGATGGTGTTGTGTGCCTCTGTTTGATGGAGTTGTCTATTCTGTGCTCTCTCTCTGGCCTTCGTTCGTGATTTTTTTGTCGTAGGGGTTTGTGGGTGATGTGGGTGTGTGTTTTATATTGTGTTGGGTGTGTGGGAGTGGTGTTTGTATATGTATCAGGTGTGTGTATTTTGAATTGTCCAATGTGGCGGGGTTTTGGAGATGTGTGTGTATTTTGAGCGCGGCGGTGTGTACCGCCAATGGAATACCGCGGTTGAAAACCGCCGTGTGGATTCGTGGGTCGTAATAGCATGGGCGTGTTTCTGTTGGCGTGGAGGTGGAGGATTTGTTTCCGCCAGTTTATCACTGACCTTTGGTGTGGCGGTGTTGTGTGGGTGTCTGAATTTTGGCGGATTCCAAGATGTGGGTCATAATAGCTGTGGCGGAATACCGCCGCCGCCGCGGTGTATTGGCGGTCTTCTGCACGGCGGTAAGCGCCTTTTACCGCCAATGTTCTAATGACCCCCACAATATATAGTGAACTTCAACTTCCACAATGCATCTATGCAGGAGAAAGATTTCTAAATCTAAACTATGAGGGTCCACCTTGAGAAAGATGATGGTCGAAATGTGTTGGTGGTTGAAGGGAGATGATGGTGTTAAACCTGTGCTTAAATTAAATTAATTCAATCCTCCTGGGAGTGCAGTGATTTTCTTTAAACTATAATATGGAGATATCACATACCCCACGCGAAAAAAACACCTTTATTTTTTTCAAATAAATGTTCCCTGGAGAATTCAGCCCATTACTCCAAGGGCTGACCCCCCCTCAAAGCGATTCCCAGGTGCCTAGTGGGTTTCCTGACAGTGGATAGCAGCACACCCGCAATCCACTGCCAGGAAATAGTAGTTTCGGAGAGGGCTCAGTAGGAAGGGGAAACCCTTCCCTTTCCAATAAGGCCTCCTTGAAATATGTAGAGGCCTTTTTGGGCTTGTTTTCCCCAACAGAGTGGAAAGAGCACTCACCTGCTGCTTATTACAACTCCGATGGGGAAAACTGTGATGTCATTGCGCAATGTCACAGATGGGCGGGAGGGAGGTCGGGGAGACACATGGAACCGATTCCGTTTCTTCACTGGCATTTGTTTTTAAAGGAATCCTCTGGTGCTTGCACTGGAGGATCCTTTTAAGCTCTCTCCAGTGTTGGCCAGTTGTGACAGATGCACCAGGGTGAGTGTGCATTTGGCAGCTGTTCAAAAAGGCTGAACAAAATTATTAAAAACACTAATTATTAAGTAATATCTATTTAAAGTTTTAAAATAGTACTTGCCTAATGCCACCCACATTAAAAAAAAATGAAAACAATACTTTACATATTAAAGAGAAACAATAAAAATATTAATATAAATAAACAATAATTATATATAAAGTAATAAATATATAAAGTAAAACATTGCACAAAAGTTTACAAAGTGATAATTATATTAGATCACTATAATGTGCAAAAATATTTTGTACAGAGACTGCACTCCTCGCAGCAACAGACAACATCCTTACTCATCATTGACCAAAGCAAAACCACAGCCCTCTTCTTCCTGGACCTCTCTGCCACCTTTGACACCACCTCCCACCAAACCCTCTCACTAGACTTCATAGCGACTGCATCCTCAGCAAAGACCTGGATTGGATCTGCTCTATCCTCACCAGCTGAACCTAGAGAGGCTCCCACATTTACCTCAAAACCAACAGAGATCAGCTTCAGGGTTCCCCAGGGCTCCTCTCTGAACACCACCCTTTTCAACATCTACATGGCCCTACTCGCTAGCATCATCAGAAACCGCAGACTCAACATTGTCTCCTAAGCAGACGACATCCAGCTGATTCTCTCCCTCACCAATGACCCTACAACCGCAGAAAGCAACTTCCACAATGGAATGAAGGCGGTCACCACCTGGATGAAGGACAGCTGTCTGAAACTCAACTTAGACAAAACTGAGGTCCTCATCCGAGCTTCCACTCCCCTGTCTGGTACTACTTCTAGTGGCCCTCAACGCTTAAACCCCCAACTCCCACCGACCATGCATGCAACCTCGGCATCATCCTAGATTCCTCACTCTCAATAAACCACCAAGTCAATGCCATCTCCTCCAAATGCTTCTACACATCAATTCCAGGAGAACAATCACCCAGGCGCTCATCAGCAGCAAGTTAGACTAAACAACACACTCTGGGCCTGATTCTAACTTTGGAGGACGGTGTTAAACCGTCCCAAAAGTGGCGGATATACCACCTACCGTATTACGAGTTCCATAGGATATAATGGAGTCGTAATACGGTAGGTGGTATATCCGCCACTTTTGGGACGGTTTAACACCGTCCTCCAAAGTTAGAATCAGGCCCTCTGTGCCAGCACACCATAACACTCCAAATGAAACTGTGGAAAATCCAGAACGCCTCGACCACACTCGTTCCGGACATCCCTCACCACAGCCACATCTCCAGTCATCTGAGAGACCATCACAGGCTCCTGATCAACAAAATAATCACCTTCAAGCTTCTCATACACACCTACAATGCACTCCACGACTTCAGTCCTGCATACCTCAACCGCCGCCTGACCTTCCACACGCTCACCAGATACCTCCGCTCCGCTCAACTGGCCATTGCCACAACCCCAAGGATACGCAAGAACTCAGCTGGAGGAAGAGCCTTCTCTTACCACACTGCAAAGACCTGGAACGCACTTCCGTTACACCTCAGGCAAACACCCCTAGTACCTCAATTCAAGAAGGACCTCAAGACCTGACTCTTCTACTGAACTCAGCCCTAACCCCAGTGCCTTGAGACCCTGACAGGTGATTAGCCGTGCTCTACAAGAACACTTTTTGATTATTGATTGACTTTTATCAGACATTAAATACATCTGTTTTTACCCTCAATATTAGGTCATTTGATATTTTGGCACTCATGATATTTTGAACATGATATTATGTGCAAATAATATTTTAGAGTTGGTATTCTGGTACCATATTTCAAATTCAATCTCACCTTGTTACCCAGTCCGGCACTTAGTATTGAGATATTTACAGTTATTGGGAGGAATGTAGGGGTGTTTGCAGTCAAAGGGCATACCACAGATTATACCACCAAGTCAATGCCGTCTCATCCAAATGCTTCTACACACTATGCCAGCTCCAAAAGATGTTCAAATGGATCCTGATCAAGTCCAGGAGAAAGACACCTCATGCTTAGAGATGAATAACACATAATATCAAATCTCTGTACAACTCCACCTTGCAGGGTGTAGCGCTTCAAATTACGGATGGGGAAGCATCCCCCGTTCTCTAATGTATATTGGTGAATACTGAGGTATTCCCTTATTTCAGTGATTATGCGATCCTAAGAAAATAATAGAATTTACTTTTTCTTCATTTGTGCTCTAATTCACAGTTGTGCATAATTTTCAAAGTAAATGGTCAGACAGGGAAAATCATAAAGTTTAGCAAACGGGTACTAGTTAGAGGTTTTCAGTTTGCTCGCAATTTGTGGTTTGCCCTTCCTCCCAATAACAAGTTCTTGTTCTTTGAATTACCTGGTTAGGAAATCCTAGTTCAGGGATTAAGAATTGGAGGCTGGATCATTCTACGAACAACATCTAAAGGGGACAGAGTGATAAAAGCTGAAGGGGGAGGGCTGTGCAGTTTAGCCAATGGTGAGACTTGACCTGGGCAAACTGCAGGAGGTGAGAAAAGAAAGAAACACTTAGCAGGGTTGCAAAGCTAGCCCTGCAACCCTGTGTGCAGGAATAAAGAGTACAGGCCAAAGGGGCAGGTGGAATTTGTCTGAGTGGTATCAGTTTCAGTTGTGGGCCTCAGAGGCTCTTCATTTTTCCCACTACAGATAGGCGCCCACCTTGTCTAGGTACCTTAAAAAATTGGGTAGAAATGTGAGCAACCAAGCTAAACAATTTAGCTTAACTATACTCCCATCATAGAAACAGCCAAACAGGATACAGACTTCTAAGGATTGGTCTGAATGTCCACCAGCAAGAGTCCTAATGTTCATGTCCCTATAACTCAGACAAATTAGTATCTGCTAATCACCCATAAGTGTATACAGAAGCTCATATCTTGTTGCCGGGGCTTACTCGAACAATCAGGTTTTGAGTCTTCTTCCGAATTTCAGTAGCAGGGGTTAGGCTCGTAAGTGAAGAGGTAGGTCATTTCAGGATTTGATGGGAAGGTAGTTAGATTAATGTCCTCCACTGTTGCTGGGGCATACGCATGGGTGAGGGTGAGTTAGAGGGAGGCAGAGTGCAGGTGTCTGAAGGGGAGGTGGAAGTTCAGTCAGTGGTTGATGTACTCGGTCCTTGGTTGTGAAGGGCTTTGAAGGCATGGATCAACATCTTGAACTGACATCTCTTCTGCACAGGGAGCAATTAGAGCTTTCTCAGGTGGGGGTGATGTGGGTCTGTTTAGTGAGGTCGAGGATGGGTCTGGCTGCTGTGTTCCACATGGTCTGTAGTCTCTTGAAGAGTTGTGTGGTGATCCTTGCATAAAGTGCAGTGTCAAAGTCCAGTCAGCTGGTGATCAGGGCTTGAGTGACGGTCATTTGGAGTTGATGGAGAGCCATTTGACAATTTTGCAGAGCATGCAGAATGTGAGGAAGCAGGAGTACAAAACTGTTGATCTCCTCATGGCGAGTCTATCCTCTAGGATGATGCCAAGGTTGTGGGCGTAACTGGTTGGTGTTGGTGGAAGTTTGGGGGGCCACCATGCATCGTCCCATAGGGGGTGTTTCTGATGATTAGTATTTCTGTTTTGTCTGTGTTTGGGTGGAGGCAGTTGGTTTTCATCCAAGCGGCAATGTTTGTCATGCACTTGTGGATGTTTTTCAGTGTGGATTTGGGGCCTTCAGATAGTGAGAGGATGAGTTGGGTGTCGGTATAGGAAATGATTCTTAGTCTGTTGGATCTAATGATGTGGCCCAATGGGGTAATATAGGTGTTGAACAAGGTGGGGCTGAGGGATGATCCCTGGGGATGCCGCAGAGGGTGTTCTTTGGTTCTGTGGTAAAATGTGGGAGGTGACTTCTCTGGGTTCTCACTTTGAGGAAGTGGGCAAGGCGTCTCCTCTGATTCCGACATGGTGCAGTCTTTTGATCATGATGTGAGATACAGTATCAAATGCCGCTGAGAGGTCGAGCAGGATTAGGGCCACTATTTTTGTTTGATCCAGGAGTGCTCTGATCCTATCTGTGGCAGTCAGCAGGGAGGTTTTAGTGCTTTGGTTTGTACAAAATCTTGATTGTGAGGTGTCCAGTTGGTTGTAATTCTTCAGGTGAGCTGTGAGTTGGTGGTTGATGCACAGCACAGCACATATTTTAATAGCTTCTATACATTTTAGATAGTTGGCAGCCAGGAAAAGATGTCAAGGGAACAATGAATGGTCTACTACGTATTGTGGTATCAGGACTCTCAGATACTTAAGTGCATTAGGTAAGCCATCATGTTTACAAAAATACAGTGGTCACTGATATAGAAAGGCTATGCATTTCATATTGAATCTTAAAACCAATAGCATCTGAGCATGGAGCACCTGCTCAGAGGTGGTGCGAAACAAAGAGAAATGGGGTAGGAAGAAATATAAAGCCATGTGGTTACATGACGAGCAGTGGGTGTAAGTGAGCTTGGTCCCTACAACAAGAATGTCGCATGATGACTTTAGGGACGTCAGTTTGTGTTGCAGTGCTTGTCTAGGATCCAAAATCTAGTGCTTAAAAAGGTGAATTTTTAGTTTGTGTCTGAAAGCTGAAACTGATGTCTGAGGAATGATTGTTCTGCAGGTTGGGTACAACCAGAGTACACTGTCTGAGAGCTTTGCTTTTGCTTCTTGTTCTAGCAAGTTGAGTATTCCATGGAGCGTATGCAAAAGATGGTTAGTATTTTTTTATGTTTTCTTGGAGGTATTTGGGGGCAGGTGTCTTCATGCTTTGGTAGGTGTGGTTGAGGACCTTGAAGTCAATTCTTTTTTGCATGTTTGCCACTTGAGGGTTTTAATTGCGATGCCACAAATTTGTGTTTTTTTAGGCCTTAAAGTAGTTGGCTGAATTTTGTTTTTCTGTAATATTTTGGTTTGGTGTGCTGGGCGATCAGCTTAATAGATGGTGCCATAGTCAAGCAGGCAGTATCAGCACTCTTACAACCCTTACATTTTGTGTGGGCTAATGTATTACAGGCTCTTTTGAGAAATCGGAAGAATGTATTTTTACTAATAGCCCTATCTCAGAAGTGAGGCTGAGATCAGCATTCTAACAACTTACAGCTTTCACAATTTGGATTTGATATGTAAAGTATGACAGGAAAACGATTTTGTTAATTTTTTAATCAAATCATTTTTTTATGTTTTTCTTGATTTTGGGCTTTTTATGTTATTTTTATCCATTTTTGTAGAGATTCCCTGGTTTCAAAGATTCATATTAGGTGGTTTCTCTGATTTATTTTTACATTTTTTGGCTCTTTTTTAAAGAAATGTTGATATTTTTTTCAGACAATAGTTTTTTGGATTGGCATTTCCCTGACCATGACAGGTGTCAGCTACAAACTTTTTACAGGTAATAGAAAAGTGTTTCTTTATCAAAAATAATGTTGGCTATTTTATATGTTTATTTATTTAAAATGTTTATTATAGTAAATTTAAATATCAATCTGAATTTTGGACTTTCTACTTATTTTTTACTCAGATTAGTATTTTAATTTTAGTTTAATAATATTTGGAAATAAATATGAATACATTATGAGTGTTCATGTTTTAGGGAGGTTAAATGGTGCTATTGTTTTAACTTTTTTGTTTAAAGTAGTTTTTTGCTATTGAGTCTGGATATGCTAGGCCTAGGTTGATAGCAAAGTGTCGTATGGCCTGATTACGACCTTGGAAGTGGGAATTACTCTGTCACAAATGTGGCGGATCTCCCGTCTGCCATATTACAAGTTCCATAGGTTATAATGTAACTTGTAGTACAGTGGGAGGGATATCCATCATGTTTGTGATGGAGTAATGGCCTCCACTAAGGTTGTAATCAGGCCCTGAATTTGCATGCTACACCTTCATGCATTGGTTTAGTTTGTTTGGAGATCTGTGGTTTGGGTTAGGTTCCCCATTTTTCCATTCTTAGCTCCTGGTAGCTTAGTTCTTTTGTTCTTTTAAGCATTTCTAGGAAATGGTAGAATGAAGGGTGGCTTCGTCCAGGAGGTCCTTGTAAGGAATTATGACAACCCTCCCACTTCATTATTTGTCTTTCCTTCTTCGGACACAACATTGCCATTGACATTCCAGCATGGGACTTGATACTTGGGATCTTGTTCTGCACAGGTGACCAACACAAGGATCCTCACAATAATCTATTAATGGATTTTGCTTCATTTTGTTGATACCAGTAGGGTTCAATAAGCATGTCATAATGAATAATACCATCTGTTTGAGGGATCTATGCTAAGCTATTTGCTTTTTAACTGTGTTCACATTTCAGGTTCATTTTATATTATATATCCAGGGTGGATTTTTGTTGGTGGCTTCACGTGCTCTGGTTAACGAGATAGTAGCACTCCTTAATTACAGTATGTGTAGATTTTAAATACAGTTTCAATCATTGCATGTTCAAAATCTATGATTTTTTTTGTGGGATATATTTGTTTCTTGTTTTAAATGTGGTACCATTTCATTGTATGTTGCATTTAGTTATGTAGCAGCGCATACCCTAATAGAATGTTTGTATTTTGATACTGAACATGTATTGTATATACTTGACTGAATGTTGGTGAACCGACTGAAAAGTGCCATCCATAATCCATGTGTTACATTTGGTTGAGGCTAGTAAATTGTTATTCATAACATAAAAGATACATTCTTTATTGTTATTGAAGTTGTCATATAGTTTCTTTTTTATGTGTGATTAATAGTTGTGGGATATATCTATATCTTCTTAATTTTTAGATGCTACTTCGTTTCCCTTGCTGTTCTACATGTTTTAGCAATTAGTCTTTATAGGGAGACATGCCAGAGATTTGGCTTGTTGCATGTTCAGGAACATTTGGTATAGCTTTTTAACTATCATTCCTATTGGCTCTTGTGAGCTCTTTCTGTCCTCTTTCAGATCATGAAAAATATTTCAGACTTCTGCTTCTATTTATGATGAAACTATGGAGCCATATTTGATGTGCATTGAGGAATTGAAGAGGCTATAAAAGAAGAATCAGTGGAGATGCAAAGTCCTTTGTGTTGAGGACAAGTTGGAATAATGCACCCCACTCATTATAGATGACTCTCTCTTCCAGTATTTAAATTTTAGCATCAAGGTGTGGTCTGCTTGATTAGGTTTTCAATGATTTCGTGTGTGTGATTTAGCAAGTGTTAAATCAATGTATATGTATATATTTAGGATCTAAGCAATGAATTTATATTAAAGGAAGATATTGTTGAGATGAAATTTATATTTCTTTGAGGTCCCACCTATCCAATGAATTATGCTAATGGATGTCAATTATATCTGCTTGGACTACTGAAGAGGATAGGCACCTATGATAAACTAGGCCAATCACAGACAGTTGATATATGAGGACTGCTGTCATTCCTGTTCTTAATGAGACATTTTGTCGTGTGTTGCTGTTGTCTTTTTGTATTTTTTTCTTTGAAACATAATTTCTACTTTTAAATGTCTTCACATTTGATAGGTTGTAAAATGGTTTGTTTTATTTACAACTATGTCTATTTTACAGGGATTGATAGGTTGATTTCCATGACTGTTGTTCTGTTTCCTTAGTTTTAATGATATTTGTTTTTTTCTTTTTTTGTAATGCTGTATTTTAGATATGTGACCACAATATTCTTGGACCCAATAATTTTGTCTTTACCATTTAGGTATCTGGTCGCAATATTTGTGTTTTTGATATTTTTTTGTGATATCTGTGTATGTCCATAATATTTGTCCATAAAAAGAGGCATTTAACCATTCCCACAGCTGATACATATTATTCAGATGACACTGTTCAAGGAATAAGAGTGCCTTAAAGGAAATGTGCTAAAGTAATTGAAGGTAAAATCTGATGCTCTAGTACTAGTGGCCTGTGAATGGTGCCGATAGAAAAAAACAGTAAAGCTTTCTGACTGACACATAGGTGTGCATTTTGTTTTGTAACTGGTCCACCTTGGCAATAAATTTGGTAATTGTGGTTCGGTAAACATCCACATCCACTTGGAAAATAACTAGCTCATGAAGCCAGACAACTGAGCCACTATGACCTCACCTGAAACTAAAAATTGTTCTTAACAAGCCTGGCCAAACATGTAGCAGCCTCATACTGTATGAGATATAAATGCAGTCGAGCTCATCACAATGGGCTCTAGGTCTTAGCAGAAGACATACAGACTGTTACACGATAGAAGCCTGTCATTCTGTCAATCAGTTAGTAATGAAGCACAAGTGAAACAAACACAGGGGAAACATAAGTATGTTGCGAAAGTGCTGCTGTCTAGACCTCCAGAGTGTAACAGAAATGCAGTGAGAGCATGGTTTAGTAAACATTCTATTTCTACAGTATGAATATATTTCCTTATTACACCAAAACGATCACCACTGCACCACCTTTAGAGCATAGGTTCAGAGTTTAATCTGGAAGAAATGCTTGTTTTACTTTTGAGGTTAATAAAATAAAACAGGTTTATTGTCATTCTTTGCAAATGTTTCCAAAAGTACAGCCTTGTAATCTAACCAATGAAGAAAACAGAAACAATCATGGGTGAAATGCTTTGGGCCAGGTCCAAGATGAAAATCAACCGATCATCACCAGAGCAGACTCCTGTTACCTTTGGAGTTGCAGCTGCATAATAACGCTGGACTTGTGCAAGGCTCAATAATTTGTGGAAACACCCCCATACTGTTGCTCAATGCTTAAGTGAGCAATGTTGAAGTCTGAGAATGTATCAGAACAGACCTCAAGATATAAGAAGCACCCACCCCTTTTGTACGCACAACCTACATGGCATAGGACAAATACATAAGGGCCCATATTTATACTTTTTGACGCTAAACTGCGCTAACGCAGTTTAGCGTCAAAAAATTTAGCGCCGTCTAACGCCATTCTGAAGCGCCATGCGGGCGCCGTATTTATGGAATGGCGTTAGGCGGCGCTAGCAGACCGGCGCTGCCTGGTGTGCGTGGAAAAAAAACACGTAGACCAGGCAGCGCCGGCGTTGGGGAAAATGGCGTTAGGGCGTCTTAAAATGGGGCAAGTCAGGTTGAGGCAAAAAAATCGCCTCAACCCGATTTGCGCCATTTTTTACGACGCCCAGACGCCATTTAAATGACTCCTGTCTTAGTAAAGACAGGAGTCATGCCCCCTTGCCCAATGGCCATGCCCAGGGGACTTATGTCCCCTGGGCATGGTCATTGGGCATAGTGGCATGTAGGGGGGCACAAATAAGGCCCCCCTATGCCACCCAAAAAAACAAAAAAAACAAAATTTATACTTACCTGAACTTACCTGAATGTCCCTGGGATGGGTCCCTCCATCCTTGGGTGTCCTCCTGGGGTGGGCAAGGGTGGCAGGGGGGTCCCTGGGGGCAGGGGAGGGCACCTGTGGGCTCATTTTGAGCCCACAGGCCCCTTAACGCCTACCCTGACCCAGGCGTTAAAAAGTGGCGCAAATGCGGGGTTTTTTGCCCCGCCCACTCCCGGGCGTGATTTTTGCCCGGGAGTATAAATACGACACATTTGCGTCGCCGTCATTTTTTTAGACGGGAACGCCTTCCTTGCATCTCATTAACGCAAGGAAGGCGTTCACGCAAAAATATGACGCTATTTGCCCATACTTTGGCGCTAGACGCGTCTAACGCCAAAGTATAAATATGGCGTTAGTTTTGCGCCGAATTTGCGTCGAAAAAAACGACGCAAATTCGGCGCAAACGAAGTATAAATATGCCCCAAAAAGTCTCAACAATCACAAATAGAAATGTGTCCATAAAGATGTCTGCAAGAATGTACCTAAAATATCTTAAATATCAACTGAAACAGTATCCACAATTTGAACCAAACAATCCCATGATAATGTAGCAATTACACTACAACATGCTACAGTTGGGTGTACACAGAATGTAGCACAATATTCACTGGTGACCTACAAACACGTTAGAGATGTATGAAGGTCACTTGTCCCCTTGGTATATGCAATATACTGCAAACACAAGATCACATTCAACTGTAAAGTGCCAGGTCATCTGTGTAATGAATATGTGCTTATTATAGACACATCATGGCTAAAAGAACACACATGCATTCTCCACTTACAAAAACAGAAACACATATCATTTTGATGTAAATGTCCAGTAACGACATGGATGTTTGCACCAAAATATTATGTACATTACTAATGTACCACACTAATGTGTGCATCGTAAAAAAAACAACGAAAATATTCAGCCTGTTTGTCACAAACGACAGTAAGTGCATGGCTCACATATACACAGAAAAAACATAATCAACAAACAATCAGTAACCAATGAATAATAAGGCCAGGACAAAGGTATTCTCAAGATAAACAACTTTATATAATGATGAGTTTAGTCACTCAAGGATACATATCATAAGAACATCATAATTAGAACAGCAATGTCTCAGCCTGTGTGGGCCTCAATGGCTTTCAGGTCCATCACTTGCCTCCTACATTCAGTGCCAGAATAAACCTCCTGTGGCAGGGGCATCCATGGAGTAGATAGCAGGCACCTCATGGAGCTTACTATGTAGGGGTGGGGGTGGTCCCTGGGTTTGTGAGGAGTGGGTTTAGGAAGTGTAGGTTGGGATTTGGAAGTGGATGTGATCCATGATGGAGACTGACACAGGCATTGACTTTTGTGCATAGCCATCACACACGTTAGCATATGACAGGGCCCGTCGTGGAGGATACCACCTACTACAAGGTCAACTTCTGCTGATGGCCATCGGGTAGTCAATGTCCGGACAGCAAGGTCAGGCTGCTGCCATTTTTGAGTGTGAAGCTGCACCTTTTACACCCAGCACTCAAAATGAAGACTAGCTCACTTCTATAATCGGATACGAATGACGAATGACGCATTTCTTAGCAAGATATGAAAAAATAAAATGTGAACTGTGACAACAATGGTGCAGCAGGAGAAGAACTTCCTCCGTTAGTGGTTTTAAAAAAAAAGTTTAACAAAATTAGGTGCAATAATACAGTTCAAATGTACTATTTGCACATGATGATTTAGTTTTAAGAGCTTTGTGGACCAAATATTTGATGTCAATGTGTCTACATGTATTACCCAATGACATGTCTACTGGCCGGCCACATAATAAACATCCAGCTGGGCCTTTAAAGGGCAGAGCCAAACTGTCAAGCAGACACTCCGGGGTCCCTGGTGAATCCCAAATAGGCACTGATTTACTACAATAACCAATACCAAGAAAAGATCTTATTTCATACCAACTAGTGGCGACTGCTCGTAGACATTTCAGCCTAACTTTCATAAAAAGTTTTGGGGCCCCAAATTTGTACGAGAAACCATTTACGGGATAACCTGTCAACATAGCCCTGAACAGAGATCCCATATTGAGGCATCCAGGGACAACAATAACATCCTATTATTCTTTAGTTGGTATGACCAACAGTACAACTGGAGATCAGGAAGGGCCAAGCCACCCACACCCGCCTTCCTCCTCAGTTTATTCCAGGACAGACGAACACCTTTTGCTGTCCCAGATCAAAGATGTAATCTTTGCCTGTAAGTTTAAGATACCTTTTTTTGTCAAAATGTAAGAGGATGCTGTCAAATAAAAAAGTAATCTTTGGTAAAATAGACATCTTAATCAAATTAGCAGGACCATAAATTGTGAGCAGCACATTTTTCCACTTTCTCAAGAGAGCCGTAACCTCCATAACGACCTCACCTCAGGAACCTTTCTAGGGTCTTCATAATTTCGATTCCAGGTCATCATCTCTGTTTCCCCTTCATTTACTACATAACCTGCCAATTTTTAAAAGGTAATTACTTCTTTTAGAAGATTTGTAATCGCTGATATAACATCAAAGGTAAAAACCATCAAATCATCTGCGTACAATGCAATTTTCCAATAGAAATCACCAACCCCAAAAGGACCTATTTAATCATTTGACCTCAGGCTTTCTGCAAAGGGTTCAATATATAAATCGAAAAGGATGGGGGAAAGGGGACACCCTTGCCCAGTGCCTCTTCCTATCTCCAGTTTCGGTGACAAGACACTGTTAACCAAGATTTTTGCAGATGGTGCACTATATATCTTTATTAACACATTAATTAGAGACTCGCTTATTCCAAAGTGGGCTAGGGTAGCCATAAGATATTTCCAATTCACTCGGTCAAATGCCTTAGTGGCAACCACCGTTACGATGGCCAGAGGAATATCTAAAATCGTAGCCAAATCAATTGAGCCTATTAGGGTATGATTAAGATCACTCATATTTCGACTTGGCAGGAATCCCTGCTGATCCTGGTGTATCAATTGTCCAGCCACTTTATTAAGACGCCATGACAAAATACTGGAAACAACGTTATAATTGCTAGTTAGCAGAGATATCAGTCTGTAGGATTGGCATTCCAAAGGATTCTTACCAGGTTTAATAGTAATATGATTACCGCATCATTCCAAGAATTTGGAATAGGAAAACCCTCCAACAGTATAGCATTAAACAACTGCACCCACATTGGAATAATGACTTCATCCAATGCCACGTAAAGCTCACTGGGGATCCCATCAAGGCCCGCCGCTTTCCCTGTCTTTACTCTTTTAACGGTGGCTAAAATCTCAGAGCCTGATATTTCCTCGCCCAAACATTGTGCTTCCTCACTTGATAATCTTGGAAGATGCTTCTGTCCAAGCCACGCATTTATAACCCCAACATCTGAGTCTAGATCTTCCTTATATAGCTTCTGGAAGAAGGATTTGAATGCAGTGATTATCCCAGAATTATCCTCGGCCACCGAACCTATTCCATCATCCATGACCTTCTTGATATTATTCTGGAGCAAATCCAACCTACTCTTCCAAGCTAACAGTTTTCCACAACTTTTGCAGTGTATGATGTTACGCGCTTTGCTAGCTTCCCATTTCTGATCCACTTTTACCTCCTGCATAGCACTGAATCTTGCCTGCAAATCTCCTAGATGCTCTAGCACTGCCCCCCTACCAGTCTCATTAACTGTGACAGCTTTTAGCACCTCTTCTGCCCTCACAATCTCTCCCTCCAGTTCAAGTTGTTGTGTCCTCTTATGCCTCACCCAGTGAGCCACTGAACTAGTTATCGTCCCCCTTAAACACATCTTATATGTGTCCCATACTATATGAATTGGGGCAGATGCCATATTGCAACAAAAAAACTCCTGCAACTGCTCTGATATCTTGTGGAATATTTGAGGCTGTGCCAACATCCTTCTATCAATTGTCCACCTCCTTTCCTCCAACCCCTCCTTCTGATGGATTTTTAACAATAAGGCCGAATGATCTGATAAATGGATGGGCATCTGATCAAAATCAGTGACTCTCTCGATCATTTTTCTCTCAACAAGAAAATAATCTAACCTAGAATAGTGACTGTCCTTTTACTGTGGAAAGTATACTCCCTTCTTTTCCCTCTCAGTTTCCGCAACACATCACATAAATCAAAATTGTCCATCATGTCTGACAGATAAGTTCTCATTTTTGGAGAATTAATTTGTATTCTCTCCGAGGACCTCTCTAAGGTATTATCTAATAACACATTTAGGTCCCCCCTAGGATAATTGGGGCTTTAAACTTGAGAAGGCTATCAAATAGTTTGGACTATGGAGTAATATCATCCACATTTGGACTATAAAACTCACTAATGTACAGACAACATCATAGGCCTTTATCTCAGCAATTATCCATCACCCTCCCTCATCCATTTTACACCGAACTAGGCTTACCCCTGAATTTGCTTTAATGACCAAAGCTACCCCTTTAGAACAACACGACTAGTCCGTAGCAAATATAGATTCCACCCATCCTAACTTGGAAAACAGATCCTTACATTCCTGCCTCAGGAAATGAGTCTCCTGAAGCATCAATATCTGGGCTTGACTTTCTTTTAAGTGTTGCAAAACCAATCAGCGTCTTTTAACAACCCTAAGTCTGTTGACATTCCAGCAAAGGATAGCCCACGATTTCCTCATGCTTCTCTTGACCAAACCCAATCAGACCAGACAGATTTCAACTGAACACTTCCCCCCAAAAAAAACATATATACGTCAAACATACTGTTGGTCTTCCTGTTAATTATCTGCAAAATCTTCTGACTTAAATAGAGAACACACAATGTTTGTTTTCTTTTTCTCCCACTAATCCCCACCACAAGGGCCCTCCCCGGGAACCCTCCTATCTCTTGCTGGGCTTATCCTGATGCCCGTTCTACCCAGCCCCGCTGAATAACCAACATCACATCTTGTCTTTACATTTAACTACTGCCACAGTGCCCCTCCTTTGCTAACTGGGCAATAAAAATATCCAAGGCTGCAGGCTCCAAGAAATTATGCATCTTATTTTTCCACATAATTTTCATAATAGCAGGAAACCTCAGTTGTGCTGTAGTACCCAGCTTCCTCAACTCCTCCAGCCTCTTCCTGAATTCCCACTGCCTATCTGCATTTTCCTTAGAGACATCAGATTGAATCCTAAAGGATGCCCCTAACGCTTGTAGGGTGCCTGATATTAAGGCCAAACCCAGTAACTTTTCTTTCACTGAGTATGAAAGAACATTTGCTAAAATCTTCTGGGGATTCTTCCTCCCTGGGTTTTGCTAAAATGGATCTCTATGCACTCACTGGATTTCTACTTCCAGATTGTCCATCCATTTATCGTGAGGAAAATAGTTTTTCAGCAAGCTAATCACAAATGTTTTGATATCCGAGCCTTCCAAGCTCTCTTTCACCCCTAGGATCCTAACATTGTTTCGTCTTGCATTATTTTCAAATCTTTAAAGTTTGTACTTAAGGGGTGATACCTCCTGCGAATTTTCCTGTACCACAGATTAAAGCAGCTGAAACCCCACCTCTAGGTCCAATGTACTCTGGGTCATATTCTCGATTTTAGCTTCAAGATTAGAGCAGGTATGTTGAATTCCATTCTGATTAGCCTCAGAGATTTCAAAGCGATCTTTAATCTCTTGAAACAATTGGGACAAAGTCTCCTTAACCAGATCCCAGCCCCTCAACCCGCTGGTCAGTGCTTCTGAGTCATTCAGTTCTCCTGGCTTCTGAGGCACAAATTGCATTCCGCTCCCTCCTCCACACACCTCCCCATCAGATGTATTTAGAGGGGAGCAGAATTGGGGGAACATGGCAGCCAGTCTGATCCCGGTTGGAACACCTACCCGTCGTGAATCGCATCTCAGAGGAAGCGTGATGCCGTTAGAAGGTTAGCAGTGAGGTAATGTCAGGGTAGGGTGGGCCTCCCCGGTAATGTCAGGGTAGGTTGGGCCTCCCCCCCTCCTTTTTTACCATATTTACAGATGCCAGATCGTACAAATCGTGTAATGGCCCTGGGTGTACTTTCCTGGAGCTCGGCGGCTGATGGGCTTTGGAGTCAGCGGGCGGCTCGCTGGAGACCTTGCAGGAGACAGAGGGGGCAGAGTCAGCACAAGTTGGTGCTTCCTGTTTGCACCAGATTCTTACTGAATGGCAGAGGAGCAGAAAATTGGAAACAGCAGAGCAGGGCAAGTGAAGGAAGCACGTCGCTTCATCACTTGATCGAGCGCCCAGCTCTGGGCTCAGGTGGGGAGTAGGGCAGTGGGGCAGGGGCTAGGGCTTATGGTAGGACTCCAAGTAAGACGCATACACAGCGGGGCTTTGTGGAGAATGACTTGTTGGGGTCTCTGTGCCCTTCTAGTGTGCAGAAGGGTGACGACGATCGACTTGTGTAGAGCACATGAAAGCAAGAGCTTCGGTAAAGACGATGAAATCCCGTCTGAAGAGTACGTTAATTAAACCCCCTTAACCCAAAAGTTTGAACTTGTTGAAAACTCCTTTAACAAGAGTGACTGTGGAGAAATCTCTGATTGAGGATAAGAGTTTGTTAACTATGAACACCAAGAGAATCACACCATCCTTAAAATCCTACTTTAAAACTGATATGAGCAATTTTCCTTTTGAGGGTAAAAGGGAACAGACAGGTTCAACGGAGCGTATCAGCGAGGTTAGAGGGATGGCATCAGAGAGTGTAGTCCCGACGGAGTTAGTTGATTGTGTTTCCTCCCCCCTGTAAACAACATTGATGCCTCATGATAGGACGGTGGCCCCCTTAAAGACATTTCTACTGTTACCCAGAAGTCAAATGTGTATTGGCATTAAACGTATGGAGTGACTTTTCCACCTGATCTTTTCCAATCCCTACATACAGACATCTGAACCTAGCCATGGATAAGAGGTGACAGGCTCAGGTATTCCAGCCCTTTCCAGACCTTGTCACAATGAAGGAAAGGGATGTCATCAAGCAATATCATCTAAATAGGCAAACTATCCTGGATTTGTGTCATCAGTTGGAGCCTGATCTCCTGCCTCACAATAGGAATCCAACAGCCATAACACCAAAACTAAAACTCATGGCAGTACTGCATTTTGTAGGCACTGGCACCTTTACACTGAGGCTATATCTGGGGGATGTCCCTGTCAACATACAGTGGTGCGCTACAAGAAGTTCTTCCTTCCTTTACGAAAAACATCAACAGCGACATCCAATTCCCACGTCCCCAGGATTTGGCCACCAGAAGGGAGAATTTTATGTTTTGGGTGAAATACCACATGTGGTTGGAGCAATAGATGGCACGCATATTACCTTGGTGCCATCACACAACAGAGAACAGGTGTAACACAATCGTAAGAACTTCTATTCCATCAATATGCGAGTTGTCTGCTTACCAGACTTATATATCTCAAGTGTGTGTGCCCTCTTCCCTGGGTCAACAGATAATTAATTTATACTATGGAAAAACAATATACTAATGCAAATGGCACAACTTGAACCAGAGAGGTCCTGGCTTGTTGGTAAATACAACAAGACTTGTTGATCTTTTGCATGAATCCTAGTTTAGGAAGGAACAATGGTTTTGTATGTGAGGAATCTGTTGATTTGTTGCTTCGGTGTAGGAGAGGCAGCATATCCTAACCGACCGTGGTTATTTGCACCACTGAGGAATCCACCAATGCCAGGGGAAGTCTGCTTCAATGAGGCCAGTGGAGCGGGCTTTCAGGCTCCTGAAGGCTAGGTTTAGGTGCCTAGACAAGACCCATGGAGTCTTGCTCTACTCACCCAATAAGGTGTGCCAAATCATGGTTGCCTGCTGCAATCTCCATAACTTTGCCCTGAGAAAAGACAACCCTGTAATTGCAGAGTAGGGAGACTGTGATGAGCCCTGGGTAAGGAAGTTGAAATGCCCTATAAAGATGACAGTGGTGAAAAAGGAGTTGACCTGCATCAAGATGTGATTGCCCACCTTTTCAACTGAGTGTAAGTTGACATTTACAAATCTTAAGCTCCAATGTCAGTACAACTTGTGCTCTAGGGTAAATATCTGTCTTCTAGTATAATTTATTAGGAATGGTCAGTGCAGGAAAGTTGAAGGCAAAGATGTTAGTGGATCAGAGCTTTCGTACAATCAGTTATGTAGTCATTGACATAGATGAACTGTGTTTGTGCTAAGCATGTGTGTCCTCATGGCTTGTCAATTGAGTTCAATTTAATATGTGCTTAACATTATTTTCCCTTGTTATTTTGTTTCAGGGTCCTTCACCATGTCATCTTCATTTGGACATTTCAATGTTGTGACATTTGCTGTGACATGTTGCTGTTTCGAAGTACAAAGTGTAGATGTGTTGCTCCTGACACAGACACCCACTTGGGATCGAGAAATCTTTTCCAAAGACAACTTGAACTCGCATGGAAGTTCAGAAGAGTGTATCTGACCAGTTTTCTGTGTGATACTGCCTTCAGGGCAATATGTGCCACTTAAATTGCTTAAACCACATGTGTATGTTATATCCGAGCTGTCAACATCAGGACAGTGCGCGCTCTATGGGTGACAAAAATGCAAAAACCCAACCTTTATGCAAGAGCATAATTCATGCATTGTGTTTATATGCAGTATGTTAACCTTTTGCACTGCAGAATTTAACCTTGAAAAACACTATTAATGATGTTTGTAATAACTGTTCATTTGTAAGGTAATGCTGCAGACCGACTGAGTGTGTTAGGGTGTGGTCGCTTTCTGGGACCTTCTAGAAGCTTTCTCTGCAGCATGACTGGGTGTGGTTTGTTGGCTGGGCCAGACTATATATAAGGGAGCCAGCCCAGCTCCACGTGCTCACTATTCAGAGGTCTCGGTGCAGAGCAGAAGCAATTTCCTGAGCTCCTGTTCTGGAGGCCTAACTTGACGTTCCAGGCCTGCCACGCATTATCTTGGTGATCCTTGAGCAGGGTGGTTAGGCGGAGGTCACGACCCCGTTCTAAAAAGACTCTTGAGTTTTTGGGCCTAATCGTGAAACTTTCAGAGTACGCAAATCTTTGCTCAGATGCAAATCTTGGTGTTCAGATCGGCAAAGGCTTGCGCGATCATTTCATTTCATGGCGTTTGCATATTCTTGTTAGAATCAGCAGTGTGCGCGATTCAATTACCGCATGTAAATCTTGGTGTTCAGATCGGCAAAGGCTTGCGGTCATTTCATGGCATTTGCAGATTCTTGTTAGAATCGGCAGTGTGCGCTATTAATTTCCAGCATGTAAACTTGGTGTTCAGATCGGCAAAGGCTTGTGCGATCATTTCATGGCAATTGCATATTCTTGTTCGAATCGGCAGATTGCGCGATTCATTTCCCACATGTAAATCTTGGTGTTCAGATCGACAAAGGCTTGCGTGATCATTTCATGGTATTTGCATATTCTTGTTCAAATCTGCAGAGTGCGCAATTCATTTCCCGCATGTAAAACTTGATGTTTACATCGGCAAAGGCTTGCGTGATCATTTCATGGCATTTGCATATTCTTGTCGAATCAGCAGTGTGCGCGATTCAATTACTGCATGTAAATCTTGGTGTTCAGATCGGCAAAGGCTTGCGCGATCATTTCATGGTATTTGCATATTCTTGTTAGAATCGGCAGTGTGCGCAATTAATTTCCAGCATGTAAACTTGGTGTTCAGATCGGCAAAGGCTTGTGCGATCATTTCATGGCAATTGGATATTCTTGTTAGAATCGGCAGTGTGCACGATTAATTTCTTGCATGTAAAACTTGATGTTTAGATCGGCAAAGGCTTGCGCGATCATTTCATGGCATTTGCATATTCTTGTTTGAATTGGCAGAGTGCACAGTTCATTTCCCGCATGTAAATCTTGGTGTTCAGATCGACAAAGGCTTGCGTGATCATTTCATGACATTTGCATATTCTTCTTCAAATCTGCAGAGTGCAAAATTCATTTCCCGAATGTAAAACTTGATGTTTAGATCGGCAAAGGCTTTCGCAATCATTTCATGGTATTTGCATATTCTTGTTCGAATCGCCAGAGTGCGTGATTCATTTCCCGCATGTAAATCTTGGTGTTCAGATCGGCAAAGGCTTCCGCGATCATTTCATGGCATTTGCATATTCTTGTTAGAATCGGCAGTGTGCGCGATTCATTTCCCGCATGTAAATCTTGTTGTTCAGATCAGCAAAGGCTTGCGCGATCATTTCATGGCATTTGCATATTCTTGTTAGAATCGGCAGTGTGCGCGATTAATTTCCAGCATGTAAACTTGGTGTTCATATCGGCAAAGGCTTGTGCGATCATTTCATGGCAATTCCATATTCTTGTTCGAATCGGCAGAGTGCGCGATTCATTTCCCACATGTAAATCTTGGTGTTCAGATCGACAAAGGCTTGCGTGATCATTTCATGGTATTTACATATTCTTGTTCAAATCTGCAGAGTGCGCAATTCATTTCCCGCATGTAAAACTTGATGTTTGGATCGGCAAAGGTTGCGCAATCATTTCATGGCATTTGCATATTCTTGTTCGAATTGGCAGAGTGCGCAATTCATTTCCCACGATTCAATTACCGCATGTAAATCTTGGTGTTCAAATCGGCAAAGGCTTGCGCGATCATTTCATGGCATTTGCATATTCTTGTTCGAATCGGCAGAGTGCGCGATTCATTTCCCACATGTAAATCTTGGTGTTCAGATCGACAAAGGCTTGCGTGATCATTTCATGGCATTTGCATATTCTTGTTCAAATCTGCAGAGTGCGCAATTCATTTCCTGCATGTAAAGCTTGATGTTTAGATCCGCAAAGGCTTGCGCGATCATTTCATGGCATTTGCATATTCTTGTTTGAATTGGCAGAGTGCACAATTCATTTCCCGCATGTAAATCTTGGTGTTCAGATCGACAAAGGCTTGCGCGATCATTTCACGGCATTTTCATATTCTTGTTCGAATCGGCAGAGTGCGCGATTCATTTACCGCATGTAAATCTTGGTGTTCAGATCGGCAAAGGCTTGTGCGATCATTTCATGGCATTTACATATTCTTGTTTGAATCGGCAGTGCGCAATTCATTTCCCACATGTAAAATTTGATGTTCAGGTCAGCAAAGGCTAGCGCGATCATTTCATGGCATTTACATATACTTGTTAGAATCAGCAGTGTGCACGATTCATTTCCCGCGTGTAAAACTTGATGTTCAGATCGGCAAAGGCTAGCGCGATCATTTCATGGCATTTACATATTCTTGTTCGAATCGACAGTGTGCTTGATTCATTTCCAGCATGTAAACTTGGTGTTCAGATTGGCAAAGGTGTTGCATGATCATTTCATGGCAACTAAAAACTTTGATGTGTAATGTTTGTTGAAGTGCACACATTTATCCTGAGCCTATGGATTTTCTGTGAAGATGCAAAATTCAAATTGTGATGTTCTTTGTGCATATTCAGTCCCTAGTACAATTCCAATTGTTTTCCAGGGAATATTTCGGATTGCCTTTTGTCCTCATGTCAAAAAAACTGTGTTTGTTCTAAAACAGTGTTCTAGAAGGTTCATGTATTTCAAGTCATTATGTGACATTTTATGAAAAGCTCACATGAAACATTGCATTAATCATTATTGATTTGTTCCAGGTACCCAGAGGTATTGAGGTCTGGTTTAAGTCACTTCTTAGATTATCCATGGTTACAGTAAGACAATGCTTAGAACCATAGTCTAGTGAAAGTCAATGTGATTATACTCTGATATTGTGTTGTTTAACCTTTTGCTTCCTACAGGTCTCCTTCCCAGCTGTTTCCTACCTAATCCCATTTTCCCCACTTGGACTCTCTTAGGCTCTGTGATATTCCTATCAGAGTTTTGGAGCTGTCTTGTGCTAGACATGTTGGGAACGTGCGCAGGCCCAGAGGATCTTGTCTCCCTGACACGAGCATACTGTTCTCCCTTCACATTTGCTAAATCCTCACTTTGTGGACAGTGGAGGTAGCTGTTGATGTGTTTCATCATAGGTGATAGAACTTTTTATTAGCACACCACTAAATGGTGAATTTGCCATTGCACCAGATATTGCTATAGTGGCTTGTGCCGGTCATATGGCTTCAAATGTTGTTACTGCCATGATGTAGACTTCTGGTGTTACTGATCTAGGATTCCTGTTGTGAGAGCAGGATGTATTGTTACAACTGAGTTTATGTATCAGTAATAGTCTGCCTATTTAATTTGTTCCCATTGCATATTCCCTTTCCTCCATCGAATTGAGGTAATGGAGCATATAACTTTGAATGGCACAGATATTGGGGTTAGGAGTGGTTTTTGTAACCCAGAATCCATTTCTAAAAGGACCTGTTGCTAACATTTGTATGTTCCACATACATTCTCAGTAGAGTTCGTTTATTTTCCATAAATTTGTTGACACGTTTCCTCTTTGTAATTGCAACATTTTGGTCCTAAATGGATGTCCCATAGTTTTCCCAACATGATGGTGGAAGACGGGCATGACAAACAAAATGCCACAAATAATAAAACAAGAGTCTTGTTCTCTGCGTCCATTACATTTATTACAATATTATGATAAAAAGTATGAGATGAAATAAAATTAGATGATATAAACTAAAATGAGCTAGCATGGTGGATAGAAACATGGTAGTAGAGCCAAATAAAGTTTAAAGTCCAGTGTCCACAATAATACTGTCCTCTGTAAAAGTAAATATGCCCATGAAACAGTCCATAGAGTGAAGGGCAGGCACACAAGGAGGAAATTATGTGTGGAGTCTCTTGGAGGTGGATGATCGTCTTGCCATCCTCTGCTGCTGGTCCAGATGACCGCCCCTCTGGGGAGGAGGAGGGCAATAGTGCAGGGACTGGGGTGGTAGGAGAAGGCTCATCCTGTGGCAAGACCTCCCTGTCTGTGGCTCGCAGATTTTGAGGGATCACCGATATGGGCAGATGGACTTGAAAAAGCCTAGCGCATAATGCGATAAATGTTATACATGACCCTAGTCAAGGAGCACAAATTGGAATTGATGTTCTGCATCTCTACATTGTTCTCCCTCTGCACGTGTTTAATGTCCCAGAGCTTGTTTAGGACCTGGCCTATCATGTCTTATGACTGTTGGACTGATCTCATGACTTGGGCTTTGTCAAGGGTGGTCTGCTAACTGTAGGAAGCTGGCTCTCTAAATAGTGTACTAAAATGAAGCACACTGTGAAGAGCCCAGTGGATCTGTTGTGCTCCAAAGAACGCTGTCACACAAGGTAGGAGCAGGAAACAGGTTTATTTCACGACAAGTCCAGAAGAGAAAAGAGCCACCTCAAAAGCGTGTTACCGCCTCTCAAACCACCTTCTCCCACTCCCGTACATTCTACATTTTCCCCCCACGAGGCCCGCATTCCATTGCCCGCATTCTACCCACGGGCCCCGCATTCCATATATATCCCTCGAGCCATGCATTAAATTACCAAACACAACATACTATCTTCCCCCCCTTTTTTTTAAAAGAAGAACAACAACAACAAAAAACAAAAACAACAAAAAAATGCATCATAGGGATACAAGAATACTCAAAAGAAGAAAAAGGAAGTCCCAGGACTAAAAGACATTACTGATCAGATCTTAGTTTCCATGGTAAGAATTTTTTGTGAGAAGATCTGCATGGAAATTTCTCCATACAGTCTGAGGCAGACCTTTGTGTATTCGAACCATGCGAATTTTGAACATGTGTCATAGAACTTTCACCCTTGTAACAATCACGCTCAACACACTCTCTCAACACAGAACCCTCAGAAAGCTTTACCACTTTGGATATGTTCCACCAACGACCATCTTCAACCATAATAGCACTCCCACACACTTTCTTCACCCTAACGGGTTTACCGAAATTATCATCACCTTTTTTAACAGACACATTATTCTTAATTCGCACCAAATCTCCAGGACAAACAATATACAACTTGGTTGCTTTAATTGCATCATATCTCTTTTCATGCGTTCTTGACCTGACCTCACCTTTTCCCACTCGACTACCCTTTTCCCTTCACATAATCCCTTAGTTTTCAAAGAATAGCTAACCATGAAGGGAAAAGAACGGTTGTAGCTTTGCGACCTCTTAAAGCTTCAAAAGGAGACACATTGGTCAATGAATGGGGTGTGGAACGATAAACCCACAACATGGTGCTCACCGCTTCAAGGATGTCGTAATGGTTGTGCCTAGCCCATTTGATGCAATCACTAACCACCCTATTCATGCTTTCGACTAAACCATTAGTTTGGGGATGGTATAGTGAACTTTTCAAGTGCCAAATGCCAGATTGTTTAAAGAAATTCTCCATTTCAGAATTAACAAACTGTACCCCATTATCTGAAATAATGGTTTCCGGAAAACCTTCTCTCATAAATATCTCTTTAAGAAAGTTAACAGCATTAGATGCTGATGGAACAGCATAAAAACGAACCTCTGGCCATCTACTGTGATAATCCATGAGAACAAACGCATATCTTAAATTGTGAGGGAGAAAATTAAATGGTCCAATCATATCTATCCCCACCTTAGACCATGGTCTAACAGGGATCTCAATGGGATGCAAAGGTGGAGTACATGCTTTCAATCCCTTTTCTGCCAAATTACATACAGGACACCTCTTGACCACAAGATCAACTTCTTTGTCCATAGATGGCCACCAATAACTCTCCCTCAGCCTTCTTTTCATCATGGTCGCACCAAAATGTCCATCATGTGCTAGATTTATAAGACCCGAACGCAAATCATGCGGAGGGACACACCTCTCACCTCTCAACAATACGCCATCTTCTAAAGAGATTTCATTTGCCACTTTACAAAAGGGTTGCAATGGTAAGGGAACATTCTTTTCTCTCGGCCACCCATTAATTACAAATTCTCTAACCTGGGCCAGAATGGGATCTTTCATAAAGGCCTCTTCCCAATCAGTTTTGTTATAGGCTTTGGACTTTGGGAGGTCCACAGATGCAACAAAACAATCCTCCCTATCATCCTCAGAGTCAAAATCATCCAGCCCATCCATGGGTAATCTAGAAAGAAAATCCGCTCTCACATTGAGCTTCCCAGGTAAAAACTTAACTTCCATGTTATATTGCAATAACTTAGTGGTGAGACGGGCAATACGTGGGGTAGTATAGTTGGTTTTATCCCCACTGAGAATGTAAAGTAAAGGTTTATGATCTGTCACAATGACAAACCTCCTGCCCCATATATAACTCCTAAACTTTTCACTTGCCCAGACACAGGCCAACAATTCTTTCTCTATTACAGAATAGTTTACTTCAGCTTCCCTCAATACTCTAGAAACATAGCTGATTGTGGCTTCACCTTGTTCTGTGTCCTGGACTAGAACCGCACCCAAACCATAATTGCTAGCATCAACCATAATCTTACACATTAATGCAGGATCGTAAGGACGCAGTGCCTTAGCATCAGTCATCTTGGATTTCATCAATTCAAACGTGTCCTGACAATTCTTGTCCCAACTGAATTCAACACTCTTCTTCAACATGTTGGACAAACATTTCATCTTGGATGCATAATTAGGGATGAACCTAGAATAAAATTCACATAATCCAACAAAGGAACGTAACTCATCCTTATTCTTAGGAGGAGGACAATGGCGAACGGCATCCACCAAACCAGGTCTTGGTTTGACTCCCTCCGACGAAACCACATGTCCCAAAAATTCTATCTCTTTTTTCCAAAATTCACACTTGTCCTCTTTAACAACCACCCCATTCTCCTAAAAAAATTGTAATACCATCTTAAGCACAGTGTTATGATCAAGCAACTGTTTGGCAAAGATCAATACATCATCCTGAAACACCAGGACACCTTCTATATCTTTGAGCAACTGAGACATAATACGTTGGAAAACCGAAGCTGCCGAAGCAAGACCGAAAGGCATTCGACGAAATTGGAAAGTACCAAAAGGAGTGTTGAAAGCTGTTAGATGTTTAGACTCTTCTTCAAGTACAACCTGGTGGTAAGCCGAAGCCAAGTCAATTTTAGAAAACCAGACCGCACCACTGAGTTTCTCAAGCAAATCATTAATCCTAGGTAATGGGAAAGAATCTACCCAAATCTCTTTGTTGAGACTTCTTAAGTCAACACATAAGCGGATTTACCCATTGCGTTTGCGAGCGACCACAATAGGAGATAACCATAAACTAGATTCAACCGGTTCAATTACACCAGACACCTGTAATTTCTCCAATTCTGATTTAAGGTCCTCCCTCAAACTGAATGGGATCACTCTCAACTTGTGTTTAATGGGAATAGCATTGCTTTTAATTTTAATAGAATGCTTAAAACCATTATACATCCTAATTTTTTTTTAAACACATTGGGGAACATGATGTGGAGAGTAGACAGATCCACGTCACAATGGTCTCTAACTACCATTACTTGCTCAGTAGTTCCTGGTCTCAATACCATACCAAAGAGGCCTTGGTGAAACCAACCTAAAATATTAAGGCCCTTGAGAGCAACATGGACCTTTCCTCAGATCTTGTGCCCCTGGAACTCCATTACATTCCACATTACCCGCATACCCGCATTCCATTGCCCGCATTCTACCCACGGGCCCCGCATTCCATATATATCTCTCGAGCCCTGCATTAAATTACCAAACACAACAGGATCCCCAATTGATTTTCACAGGCATAAATAGTTAGGACTAATTCTCTATTTTATGGTAGTGTGGGCGAACAGTTAGGCTTCTCAGAGGGTATTGCTAAGTAGGCCTTGGAGGAGTTCACAGAGTTTTGCTGATTTTCAGTACCAGGGATTTCTCCTGCACTGTAAAATCAGCGCGAACAGCTCCACGTGGAGCGCCAGAGCACGCTAAGTTCTTTCTTCCACTCAAGTAGATTTTCTACTTGAGCTGCAGCTTCCTCAATGTGAGTGGCAGCTTTCCCAACAAGAGCAGTAGAGACCTGCCGCAACAGCCCATGTTCAGAAATCTGTCTAGGGCTCACCTATTTAGCAATTTCCCTTGTGCGCTCGCCAACTTAATGTTGGCAAGCTGCACAAGAGAAAAATCTCTGCTCCAAGTCACTTCATTGGAACTCCAAGCGGAGTGGGGAAAACTCCGCAAATTCTGCTAGCAGAGCGGAATTCTTCACCCCCCCCCCAGGAGGTAAGCATTTGTTGTATTCAAAGAGACAATAAATGAGACACACACTCAAAGAATAAATCTGAGACCAATTTAGAAAAATAACAATTCTTTTTATGTATATTTCAAATCCAAGAACTTTTTAACCAGGTAAACAGACTTTTAAGCATAAACACTTTGCAGTTTCAGAAATCATCACTTAGTGCAATTTTCAGAGTTCTTTCAAGGTTATCCTATAGAGGAATAACAATGTTCAGCACACACAGGGTTAACAATGAGTTACGTTGTCAAGCTCAGTTATCAAGGTAAGTACTGGAGACTGATCAGAACCACACCAACCGGTCACTGGGGAGGCAAAGGGTTAGTCGGGTGCAGGGGTGCAGTTAAGCGATGGGTACCCAATGGTTCCCTATAGTAGTTGGACCTCATGACAGGCAGCAGGTTTGGGCTAGGAAGTCAGTCAGGAACAACATACAGGTGAGTGGTACTCTTGGGGTGCTCAGGGATGTCAGTGCACCTTTGGTCCTCTTCTCTTCTACATCAGGCATCAGGTTTTCACGTCAAGGAGGATTTTCGGTCAGTGGGTCCTATGCGGTGAGGCAGCAGGCATCGCTGGAGAGTCCAGCAGGGGTGGAACAAGGGTGGACTTGAGCTCTTAGGAGCCAGGGGATGTCATTGCCACTGATGACCCACCTCAGCTGGGTGCAGTGGTTGCAGGTAGTGTTGGATTGTATCTCTCCACAAGCCTGTGGGAGAGGGGACCTACGTGCAGAGGCTGCAGGCATCTCAGGAGAATCTAAGATGGGTGAGCCCACACTGAACCTGGTGTCTGGACAGCTGGGGAACCACGTTGGCACCGTTGAAGGTTGGCTTCACCTTAGGTCGTGGACATCGGGTGCAGTGGTCACTTCAGGTGTTGGGTGTCTTTAGTTCCAGCAGCTGCAGTGGCTTTGCCTTGGAGTTTCTTCTTGCAGGGCAGGTCTGCTGCCCATGGGAGACTTGAGTCTTTATTGAAGGCTGGACAAGTTGGCTTATTTTGCAGGATCCTTTAGGGACAGCAGGTAAGTCTGAGGGGCAAATTCCAGGTCAGCTGCTTCTTCTTTTTCTCTTCTGAGGGTGCACACTATTCTTTGTCCGGGTCTTCTTAGGTCATCAAAATCTGAGTTCTGGGGTTTCGGAGTGCCACCAAAATACTCAATTTAGGGGCATTATAGGGAATGCCAGTTGGTTGCCCATGGACTGACCACCTTTAGGGTGACCACAGCCTTCTTACTTTTAGCTACATTCTTGTAAATAGTGTATATAATAATGGTGCACTTTATCAATTCACCATAATCGCTCTCACTGCACCACTATTTTATGAGCACCTTTATGGAATGAATGTAATGCATTCTGATTTTGAACCAATTTTGAATTATAAATTAAATAAAATGTGCAAATAGCAATCTGATCGTGTTGAGAGATTGATAAAAATATTGACAAGGGAGTTAAGGGCCACACTTCCCCCTTGAGGACCAATAATCTTTTGCAATACAGTTATACACCCAGTTCCGAGGGATACTGGGGTTGCCCCCTTTTTTTTTTTTTCAAGGGGGGCTCAACAGTAGCCAGGACTGGGGGCCACTGGATTGGTGTGCTGGTTCTTGATGCTAGGCTTGTAGGCAAGGGTCGCTCCCCGCAGGGGGGCGGGAATTTATTTTAGGCCATTTCTGCCTCCCCGGGGGCAGAAACCTCTAGGCGCCAGGGCAATTATTATATATATATATTTTTTTGTCTGTTTGTTTTTTTAGAGATGGGGAGCGACCCCTTAGGCAAGGGTCGCTCCCCTGGGGGGCAAATTGTATTTAGACCATTTCTGCCCGCTTTGGGGGCAGATCGGCTGATTTTAAGTCAATCTGCCCCCAAGTGGGGCAGAAACCACTAGGCACCAGGGATCTTTTTTTTGCGTCGTCACGCAAGGGGAGCAACCTTGTAGGCAAGGGTCGCTCCCCGGGGGGGGTGGGGGTGGGGGATTTATTTTAGGCCATTCCTCACCCCCTGGGGGCAGATTGGCCGATTTGAGGTCAATCTGCCCCCAAGGGGGAAGAAACCACTAGGCACCAGGGATTTTCTTTCGGTGCCAATGTCACGCAGGGGGAGCGATCCCGCAGGCAAGGGTCGCTCCGGGGGGGGGGCACATTTATTTTAGGCCATTTCTGCCCCCCCCGGGGGCAGATCAGCCTATTGTTATTAGGCTGATCTGCCCCCAGGGGGGGCAGAAACCTCTAGGCGCCAGGGCACATTTTTTTTTGGTGTTTTTTTTTTTTTTTTAGAGATGGGGAGCGACCCATTAGGCAAGGGTCGCTCCCCTGGGGGGCAAATTGTATTTAGACCATTTCTGCCCCCCCTTGGGGGCAGATTGGCCGATTGTTGGTCAATCTGCCCCCAATGGGGCAGAAACCACTAGGCACCGGGGATTTTTTTTTTGGCGCCAATGTCAGGCAGGGGGAGCGACCCTGTAGGCAAGGGTCGCTCCCGGGGGGGGATTTATTTTAGGCCATTTCTGCCCCCCCAGGGGCAGAAACCTCTAGGCGCCAGGGCAAATTGTTTTTTTGTGTTTTTGTTTGTTTGTTTTTTTTAGAGATGGGGAGCGACCCATTAGGCAAGGGTCGCTCCCCTAGGGGGCAAATTGTATTTAGACCATTTCTGCCCCCCTTGGGGGCAGATTGGCCAATTTTAGGTCAATCTGCCCCCAACCACTAGGCACAGGGGATTTTTTTTTTGGTGCCGATGTCACGCAGGGGGAGCGACCCCGTAGGCAAGGGTCGCTCCCAGGAGGGGCTTGGGGGGACAAATTTATTTTAGGCCATTTCTGCCCCCCTGGGGGCAGATCGGCCTCTTGTTATTAGGCCGATCTGCCCCCGGGAGGGCAGAAACTCTAGGCACTAGGGCAAATAGTTTTTTTGTGTTTTTGTTTTTGTTTGTTTGTTTTTTTAGAGATGGGGAGCGACCCATTAGGCAAGGGTCGCTCCCCTGGGGAGCAAATTGTATTTAGACCATTTCTGCTCCCCTTGGGGGCAGATTGGCCGATTTTAGGTCAATCTGCCCCCAAGGGGGCAGAAACCACTAGGCACAGGGGATTTTTTTTTTTGTGCCAATGTTACACAGGGGGAGCGACCCCGTAGGCAAGGGTCGCTCCCTGGGGGGGTTGAGGGGGTGGGGGACAAATTTATTTTAGGCCATTTCTGCCCCCCCTGGGGCCGGCTGAGCTAGAGGCCAAAATCCACAGGTAGGCACTATTTTCTATGAAAAAATGTGATGTGTCCATGTTGTGTTTTGGGCTATTTTCTGTCGCGGGCCCTAGGCCTACCCACACAAGTGAGGTATCATTTTTATCGGGAGACTTGGGGGAATGCTGGGTGGAAGGAGATTTGTGGCTCCTCTCAGATTCCAGAACTTTCTGTCACCAAATCTGAGGAAAACATGTTTTTTTAGCCAAATTTTGAGGTTTGCAAAGGATTCTGGGTAACAGAACCTGGTCAGAGCCCCACAAGTCACCCCTCCTTGGATTCCCCTAGGTCTCTAGTTTTCAGAAATGCACAGGTTTGGTAGGTTTCCCTAGGTGCCGGCTGAGCTAGAGGACAAAATCTACAGGTAGACACTTTGCAAAAAACACCTCTGTTTTCTTTAAAAAAATGTGATGTGTCCACGTTGCGTTTTGGGGCATTTCCTGTCACGGGCGCTAGGCCTACTCACACAAGTGAGGTATCATTTTTATCTGGTGACTTGGGGGAACGCTGGGTGGAAGGAAATTTGTGGCTCCTCTCAGATTCCAGAACTTTCTGTCACCGAAATGTGAGGAAAATGTGTTTTTTTAGCCAAATATTGAGGTTTGCAAAGGATTCTGGGTAACAGAACCTGGTCAGAGCCCCACAAGTCACCCCATCTTGGATTCCCCTAGGTCTCTAGTTTTCAAAAATGCACAGGTTTGGTAGGTTTTCCTAGGTGCTGGCTGAGCTAGAGGCCAAAATCTACAGGTAGGCACTTTGCAAAAAACACCTCTGTTTTCTAAAAAAATGTGATGTGTCCACGTTGCGTTTTGGGGCATTTCCTGTCGCGGGCGCTAGGCCTACCCACCCAAGTGAGGTATCATTTGTATCGGGAGACTTGGGGGAACATAGATTAGCAAAACAAGTGTTATTGCCCCTTGTCTTTCTCTACATTTTTTCCTTCCAAATATAAGAGAGTGTGTAAAAAAGACATCTATTTAAGAAATGCCCTGTAATTCACATGCTAGTATGGTCACCCCGGAATTCAGAGATGTGCAAATAACCACTGCTCCTCAACACCTTATCTTGTGCCCTTTTTGGAAATACAAAGGTTTTCTTGATAGCTATTTTTCACTCTTTATATTTCAGCAACTGAATTGCTGTATACCCGGTATAGAATGAAAACGAAATGCAGGGTGCAGCTCATTTATTGGCTCTGGGTACCTAGGGTTCTTGATGAACCTACAAGCCTTATATATCCCCGCAACAAGAGGAGTCCAGCAGACGTAACGGTATATTGCTTTTGAAAATCTAACATTGCAGGAAAAAGTTACAGAGTAAAACGTAGAGAAAAGTTTTGTTTTTTTCACCTCAATTTCAATATTTTTCTTTTTCAGTTGTTATTTTCTGTAGGAAACCCTTGTAGGATCTACAGAAATTACCCCTTGCTGAATTCAGAATTCCTTCTACTTTTCAGAAATGTTGCGGTTTCTGGGATCCAGCATTGGTTTCATGCCCATTTCTGTCACTGACTGGAAGGAGGCTGAAAGCAAAAAAAATCATAAAAATGGGGTATGTCCCAGTAAAATGCCAAAATTGTGTTGAAAAATTGGGTTTTCTGATTCAAGTCTGCCCGTTCCTGAAAGCTGGGAAGCTGGTGATTTTAGCACCGCAAACCCTTTGTTGATGCCATTTTCAGGGAAAAAACCACAAGCCTTCTTCTGCAGCCCCCTTTTCCACTTTTTTTGAAAAAAAACGAAATTTTCACTGTATTTTGGCTAATTTCTTAGCCTCCTTCTGGGGAACCCACAAAGTCTGGGTACCTCTAGAATCCCTAGGATGTTGGAAAAAAAGGACGCAAATTTGGTGTGGGTAGCTTATGTGAACAAAAAGTTATGAGCACCTAAGCGCAAACTGCCCCAAATAGCCCAAAAAAGGCTCGACACAGGAGGGGGAAAAGGCCTGGCAGCAAAGGGGTTAATAAAAACAATAGAAATAAACTAATCTGTGACTGACGAGTGAGGATCTTTGCTAGATAAAGTTCCAATCTCGAAAATTGCTTGTTTCTTAAATATTATTTTCCTACCCCAACTCATCAATACGGAAGACGCTCTAGATATAAATGTGGGAGCTTTTTCACAAAGAGATCGGGTTTGTACTCATTATGACATAACAAAATGTGCAAGTGATTGGCTACAGAATGACAATATTTTTCGAATTCCCATATTTTTCCATCTCCCCCACACGAGAATTTCTCTAGGTATAACATGTACACCGAAAGATATGAGAATGTAAAAAACGAATGAGCATTTTCCTTTACAGACATGACTGCATGCCCTGCAGGGAATATATGTTCATGTTCATATATTCCTGATATATGTCAGGTTTAACAAGAGACAACAAACTACTAGGATAATAACGAGCACATCATTTCTTCTTGTTTCATGAATCACAAAAAATTTATTTGAGGATTTGCCCATTTCTCGGTTTAAATTGAATTTGTTTTTAATTCATTACTTTTTGGTAGGTCTTGGAAGCCTCACGCTTTATTTACTTAGTTCTTTCCAACGCAGGTGTAATCGACACATGCCCTAGTTCCAATAATACAGTGCAAGACAGTGAAATCCTCCAACAAGACCTTTAAAAATGACAAACTTTTTGATCCTCCAACATCCCTCCTTTTATGTCCATCTTTCACTCATAGTATATTCAATCTTGCCATCTGCTCTTTGTTTTCCCTTGCAATCATCCTAGCTCCACCACTTTATCTGCATCCCTTGTTTCTATGTCTCCTGCTCATTTGTTTTTCAACTCTCCCCTTCTACACTTTTTTTAAATTTGTAAATTGCAAATTTGAAGCTTGAATTCACAACGTTTTCTCAATGAATATCTGTGTCTTACATCTTTCGTGGATGTTAGGCACATCCGAATATATTCAGGTCTGTTCACAAACAAGCTTGAAGTATGTTCAGTACTGATACAGTAGTACTTCTCATGTGTTACAATATACTATCCACAAACCTACTTGCAGAGGAAACTTATATCTGCCTCTCCTGTTTTATACCTGCGTGCTGATGCTCAAGAGTCACAAGAATGTGTATGAATGAGACAAAGAAAAATGTATTGAAAATATCTGGAATGGCGTGAGTGGGATCTCATCAAGTAGGACGAATACTCATTCTTAGGAAATGACCATCCAAGAATCCTAGTCCTACACTTGATCACCAAAGGTGCATAAAGATGAACAAATACTGGGAAGACCAATCATTTCGGTAATATGAAGTTTATTTGAGAACACATCAAAATATGTGAATATTTCTTGAACGAACATGTTTGGAATCTTCCATCCTGAATGCAAAATACTTCTGATTCACTGGGAAGAATAGTCAATGTGGCCCGAGAAGAGGACTATATTTTGATAACTTTAAATGTGACTTTGTTCTATGTGGGCCTCAACCCCATTGATGATTTCAAAGCTGTAGAGCACTTTTTGAGAGTGAGACCCGAAGGGCCTCATTTACAATCCCTTTGCCCCACTGCTGCACTTTTTTGAGGCAGTGGTGGCACAAGCAGTGCACTACACTGCTCCATATTCACAA
The DNA here is from genome assembly GCF_031143425.1 of Pleurodeles waltl. NCBI lineage: Eukaryota > Metazoa > Chordata > Amphibia > Caudata > Salamandridae > Pleurodeles > Pleurodeles waltl. The sequence goes on from NC_090444.1 coordinate 562,035,332, forward strand.
ACATCTGCATTGGGCCCAATGCATCAGTTTGTAGAGCCCTGCGCCACATTATACCTGTGCCAGGTATAATGTATGCAGGGTAGGCGTTCCCTTGGGAAAAGCCATGCAGAACTGAAGCAATGAAATTTACATTACACTGCGTCATTCTAAGAATGACTGGTTGGTGCTTACATCATAACATTTTGAGGTTTAACAATGAGTACTATACACAACTTCGGGGACCTGTGATGGGCACCTATGCTAATTTGCATAAGGGCTGGTGGGAACAATGATAAGTGCTAAGTTGCTTTAATTAACATCAGGAAAATCTACTCTATAATCTAAACTATATTAGTAATATCAGTTAAATAGAAGTGAACCTCCTGGATTTGGCTAACAAAATTGAGGTCAGAAAATTTAGGAAGCCTGCTGCAGGAAATACTGTCCTGCACGCCAGCAGCAGCCACCCTCAAACAATAAAATAAAATATCTCATATGGGGAAGCCCTACGATTGAAGAGAAATTGTATTTAGGAAAAACAATTCAGGGTAGAAGAAGAAGACATGGTGAAAATACTCATTGATAGAGGGTGCAATGAGGAGAGAGCCAATGCACCATGCCTCATAGCAAAACAACAATGAAGGGATGAGATCGTGTTTGCAAGAACCAGAACACAGAATGAAAATTCAAAGAACAAAGGGTATCAATATAAATTCATACCTACTTATGGCACTGAAAAATCAAATGTGAAGAATATCTTGCACAAACATTTACAAGTACAAAGGCACAGCCCAACACTGGAGGAGGAAATATCTTTAATAATAAATGAGAGCCAGCACTCAAACCCAGGGCACAGGGTGAATAAACCAAATACGGAAAGAAGCTCCCCAAGGTGCTAGACAACAACATAAATACATTGACTTACACTCCACACATGTCCCCAAGCCCTCATTCAATTGTGTGAACACTGTAAAAAAATATGGATGTCATATATGTAGAAAATTATAAATGTGTTCCAGTTTTAAGAAAAATCTTCTTTTGGCAATTCAATTTACACTATAGAAAACAACACAAGACATACTTTACGTAACATGGAAGAATTAAAACCGGCCTGAAATCACTAGCCATAAAACCCATATATCTACCAAAGTATAATCATTAATTAATTTTTCATATATAAATATTCAGTGCTGGTAGATCATGTTATACATTTTTAGTCGACACGTTTCGGCGGGGTCACTCTTATTGTTTTGCTTTACTGCAGACTGTGACAAGACCAAATGAAAGGAATGTCAACAATTCAGCACTCTTAGTCTTAATAATAAACTTATTAAAGCACTTTTCATGGTTAGTGTAGGGAAAGTGTGCAGGTTAAATGTAGCAACATGAATGCCCTTCTGAAAATAATCACAGCAGTAGAATGATAATAATCATGGAAACACACAATGAAAGAATTGAAAATGCATCCCCATGGGGTGAGGTAGAGACATCACCTCTTTGCCAACTTCAAGTCGAGAATCCAGACGACTGCTGAAAGAGAGAAAACGACCCTCAATGGGAACCGGGCAAAGGTGTCCCTTAACCGCAATGAGTTCTGTCTATCCCCAGTCATCAAGTTTCTTCCTAAATAACTTCAACAAGCTGGAGAGGAGAACTCTAGAACTTCCCCCCTTCCATATTGTAAGTTGTTGTTCAAACGCTGGCTGTAGCAGTCCGTGTTGAAAGAGCACGTTAGAGATTGGCCGCATCCCAAGTTGCGCTCCCAGGACTGAACTGTTCCCTTGCGTACCATCAACATTCTTCAGGTACATCCTTATCTTTCCCTCACTCCTCCATGTTATGCCACTGCCTTGGTGAGAAAGAGAGAGAAAACCTGTTGCACAAGCAGTGCGCAGAAAGATACCTGACGGTGATGGTGTACAAAGCTAAGTTAAACACAAACTGGAGTCAGTGGTCAAGATGGAGCTGGTGGTTAAATACAAATAGCATTATACTTATCCACCTTCTTCAAGGCATTCATTAATATGCTCTTCCCTCCATAGAGTTTAAAACATGCACTTCATCTTGACTGCATATAAAACAATCCAAAAACAAACACAGAGAGAACATTATGCATCCACAAACCGCATCAATATATTTTAGTATAAATACTCAGCAGCCCTATGATCACATTCAGAACGTCGGAATCAATGAGAGACAGTTTAGTAAACAGCAACTTAGATTATAAAGTGTTTGATTGCCTGGCAAGGCAAAACATATGCTTTATGAGGTGCAGAAAATATAAAGCCTGCCGCTTTGAAATTAACCTCAAAGTTTACAAAGGCCTATTTTTTAAAAATCTGCAAAAAATCAAGAAAGCTTATAATTTGAACAGTAACCACATGGTCTATGTGTTGATGTGCCCATGTGGAAAAACAATGTAGGAAGTATGATCCTGAGGATACATATTAGAGCTATTAGGAATAAAGATAGTAGCTATCTAGTGGCACTCACATCCAAGAAGTTCATGAGCATTTAGAGGAGGGCCTCCACTACTTTGTGATAGACTAGAACCCAAGAGACATGAGAGGAGGGGACATGTGGGAAGTTCTCAGAAAAAACCCCTAAACAAGGAACATTTTAGAGCTCAACACAAAGGCCCCGAATAGGTTAAACATAGACAAACAAATGTACATACATCTACAGTAATCCCTTCACACTATAGATATGTCCATTTGCTTAACAATATTTTGAGTTTTGGAACTTTGCGCACATAGCTTTTAAAAGCAGATAAAGGTGGTAAATTATTGATAGAGTGAGCGACTTTCCAGTAACTATGTCAGAAATGTACAGATAAAAAGGTATGAAGTGTTAATTCAGTAGTATGGGGGCATGATTGATGTCAAGTACGCAATTAACACAAGTGTCATCCGTAGATATACAAATGTGAATAAAAGTGTTACAGTGAGCCTTGATAGCGTGACTGACAGGAAAATAAAATCGCTAACATAAGCCATGATTTGTGAAGAGGAAAGTGAATGAGCGTTATGTCTATATTCCAAGAGATTCTGTATTCTAATTACATTTCAAGCATGTTTACTTTTCACATCACAATAGGTGTTTTATCGTTTCATTAAAAGTGAATAATATGAACTTGATTCACAATGTCATTGAATGTACAAAGTATTTCCTTAATGGTAATGTAGTGCACAACAATAGTATATAGGGGTGAACACAATGATCCCTCACACTATGGTAAAAGCTACCACCATAGTTGACAGACGTGCATTTGCTAGCACAAATAAATTGAGAAACAACAGCTAGTCTGTGGCATCAGCACTATCCTTGAGCGAAAGGAGAGGATTTGATGTGTTTACTGGATTGGGATGAGCTGAAACTAATAGGAAATTGGGTTATTAGTTGTGAAAGATGTGATAAGCCTGCAACTCTCTCCCTATTGCAGCACTTGACTCTCAATCCGGGTAAACCGAGAAGTCAAAGACCTACTCAGAGGAAGTGGTGCAGACAAGTACCCCAAACTTGCTGGTATGCTACAGCCACACTACCTAAAGTCTCGGCTAGTTAGTGACTTATAAAAAGAAAAATACTTTATTGAATATACACTACTAAATACTATGCATTAATTTGCAAGTATCTACAAAGAGGTAGATGTAAATAGCTATGGTCACACCCTCCCAAACATTATTTCCTTAGCTGGTTCTAAACCCTATTACCAGAATACCCCACACCTACACTAGACACAGGGGAGGGGGCATCCTTATAAAACATGACAGACTTGCGGGCTTTATCAAGGAGTGAACACATGAGAAAAAGCAGGAACATGGCATCCAGGCTGCAGGAGAGTTTAAAACGACTAGCCTCGCCTCAGGTCAGGCATTGAATCCCATGGAGATTCAAGGTAACTTTTGTAAAAAGTCGCCAAAGGAGCTGCTGCACCTCTGGCAGCCCCACCCCACCCCACCCCAACAAACATTTAATTAATTGATGGTGCCTGGATCCTGGAGGATTTTGAATCTTAGGAGCCCTCACAGGAGTTTATGGGTTTGCTCTTTGATTGCAATCTTGAATATTTTAATGGCAACCTTTCACTGTATTACTTGAGGCTGTTTCTTTTGACCTTTTTTTTGTTTCCATGTGAGTGGGTTCATCATGTCCAGGTGCAGTATGTTGAATAGCATATGCAGAATTCCTTCCCACCCTTTCCTTTCCCAGGAACTGGGCAAAGCAGATTCAGTGGCTCTATTTTGAGGGAAGGTCTTTGATCCTCCTTCTGGCCTGCAAAGTAATAAAACTGTCCCAGTATGGGGGCAAAGGCCTGGAATCTGATTATGCGTGAGCTAGGGATACATGAAAATTCTTACCATGCCTTAAGAATTTTAGATATCACAAAAGTGACAGTTGCTCTGCCCTCAGTGTACCTGTTTGGCATATAATTGATACCTGACTGGCATCTCTAGGCCTAAGTAGGGTGCAACTGTGCAGTAGCACATATTTCAGCTATAAGGTTTAGTGAAGTGGATAGCCTGTAATCACTACAGACCTACACATTGAATATCACCTCACGTTATGGGATCTAAACCAGGTCAGCACCAATCCATGAAGGGTCTTTTCTGAGACAGGCTATCTGTGCACTGATATTGAGCTGAGCTAGATAATAGTCTTAGACACTCAACGAGGACATGTGGGCACAAGTGTAGGCATGCATGTTTGGTGGTAACTAGCCTTGAGATCTTACGCGAGCTGGGTGGCAACACCCTTAAAAGGCAGACAGAATGGTTAGCACTCTCAGTCCATTTTCAGAGTTTGCCTTTAGTAACTATGGGCCAGATGTATCATGCATTTTTGCAATTGCAAATGGCCCAACAGACCGTTTGCGATCGCAAAAATGCATATTGGTATGTAGAAATCCCAATTTGTGATTCAGTAACTTGTTACCAAATAACAGATTGGAATTGCGACTACATACCGATTCGGTATTAGGAAGAGGCGTCAAGGGCATCCCTTCTTAATATCAAATTGCAGATGTATGTAGGAATGTTTTGTGACCGAAATTTGGTCGCGAAACTTTCGCATTTTACCACCTACTTCCAGTAGGTGGTAACCCATTTGCAAACAGGAAGGGGTCCCCAAGGCATTCCTTTATGAATGCATGCAAAAACCTTTTTTAAGAGCCGGCAGGGGTCCCTTTTTTTCATTTTTCTTTTTTAAATGCATTTCTGAAAAAAAAGATTGCTTTATTTAAAAACAATCACAGACATGGTGGTCTGCTGAGCTCAGAGGGCCACCATTTCTGTGATTGTAGCCATGCATAATGGGTCACAATTGCGACCTATCTCATGAATATTAATGAGATAGGTCAATTTGTGAGCCATTGGGAATCGCTAAATGAAACTCCTGGAATTTCATACATTCAAATTGAGATTACCTAATTGCGATTCACAGAAAATCGCAATTAGGTCATCGCTATCCAGATAATTGATACATCTGGCCCAATATGTTTTTGTTATAACTGTTTTAGAGTTACAAAGTTAGATCAGATTTAAAAAGAAATGAAGTTAAATTAAATTAAATAGCTTTTAAGATTAATAAATGCAGCAATAAATGTATTTGAAAAAAAATAAGTGACATTTTTACATTTGTAATAGTAATGTAGAGTGATTTTAGGTTAATAAAACATACATTTTAATTCTGTTATATACATACTATTGAAATACAGCAATACTAGCGAGCTTGTTTTAGTTCGTTTTAAACATTATTATGAATGAAATCAACATATTTTAATTATTTAATCTATTTATGTGATTTAATGTGTAACATTTTATTTTTTAGGTTTGGATATTAATAATTATTTTAAATTAATTTACATGTTTTGACATTAAAATATTTTTAATATCTTTTTAATAAACACTTTTTGACTTTTCCTTGTACTTTTCCATAGTGACATCTCCACCTAGGTGTGAAAAGGTTACTTGCAGCAACTTTACATTCTGTCTTATATGTCTCTGAACTGAGGGGGTGGACACATGTAAATATGCCCCTGGGTATGAATCTATATTAAGTAAACAGCAAAAAATTTGCAGATTTACATCTAAATGCGGGAGTAGATTTGCACATGAATAAATCTACACCTGAAAAACATATCTTTGAAAATAGTTCCCATTGATGGTATACTATTCATCCCTATTTTTAAAAGATTGTCTGTTCTCTCTTCTTTCTCTTGTTCTAAATGTAATTTTCTTTTAACATAATCTCTTCTGCTGCTATTCTGTGCAGTATAATATTGTAAAATATCTAAGATATGCACCTTTAGACAGATACATTTTGCTCTGTGTTAACCTTAATTTAACTGTTTGGTGAGCATTTTCTTGTATGCTTTCCGGCATGTTGGTCTTTTCAAGTGAAGTAGCATTGCCCAGTTACATACATGGTAACACTTAATTTATATGCTTTTCTAGTGAATTTCAAAGTTGTGTCTAATATCTCAAGGAAAAACCTACATCATTAAAAACAGAAAAATCATAAGAAAACACTTTTCACAATACTGAGAGCAGCCATTTAATTGCCAATTTTTGGTATAATCAACAATTTATAAACATTCCATAAAACTCTCAAGCAAGCTTAAATTTAAGTACCGAACCCACACACTGTAGGTTCCACATGCACATGAAAAGTACACAAGAAAGTACGGGGTTCTCTAAAGAGGGTGTCGCGGGTACCAGCGTAGCCCTAGGTTGTACGTGTTCCTATTTGGAAAGGTAATGTCAGTGAAATGTCAGTAAGTAACTGCAGAGTGCGTGCGCGGGGAGAGAAACCGGGGGGAGTTCTTTTACGGACTAGGTGGTCTCACACACTATATAGTGTCATGCTTCATCATTTGACCACCTAGACCCACCCAGGTAGGACAGTGCCACCTGGGCGGACTCAACCTCTCTGTTAAAGGAACAGGAGGGAGTGCGTAAATAAACTTGTTTCTGGAAAGATCGGGATCCAGCTAATCTAGTGAAAAATTAAAAACACCTAAGCAGACACCTGTAAGGAGTGACAATTTTAATGGTGGTGTCTGATTGGTGTAGTTAAAACAGGGGTTGGGACACCTCTGTGAGGATAAGGACTCACAGGGTCACCTAACTAATAGCCAACATGTTTCTGCCCTCAGAAGTGAGCCAATAGAAGTCTTGGGGCATTCGTCAGGGCCTAGGATCCCTACGTCTCACGTTGGAGGAAATTTACTCTATGTAAAGGTCAAAGAGTGTGAAGTAAAAGGTCTACCTTACCCAAGGAGTTACCTTGAGGCGGCCTATGGGGGATAAACAAACAATTAGAACAATAGTGGCACACGACACTGCAAAAACCAACCAACTACACACGTGTCAAGGGGATGCATTCATGCACATAACACATATGTTCATAATAGGCAATATTCATGCGTAGAGTGACCAAGTGGGTACATCTAACTATACATGTGGACAGTCCTACCACTGCAGGGAATTACAACTCTTACCCTTTCAAAGAGGCTACTGGCCTCTGGTATCCAGGAGGGGGAGTGTCCCCTTATAGTCAAACACTAAGGAGAAACACAGAAAGAGATGGACACAAAGACAAAGTGAGGAAGGGAAGGGAACATGTGTAACCAGTACAACTGCAGGAGAGAACAGGACTAGCGGGGGGTTCCCACTAGGAACCCACTGTCATTACTAAATAAAAAGATACTGCATTATGAGTAAAGTAGTCACAAGGGATGGCTACAATTAGTAGTAGAAAAACAGATAAAAAATAGAGGGAAGGGGGGGAGAGAAAGAAGAGAAGTCTTATCTGTGCTGCCTGTGATCCATTCAGTCACTCACTACATCAAAGGGGGCGCTCGCCGTGCGCCTATACCGTCCTCTCCTTGGACCGATTGGAACAAGTGGCTGAAGGAAAACGGTCTTTTTAAGGCTGCTTGATGTTCCAGGTGCACCCTATTAGCGCGGTAATTAGAGATTATGTGGAGTGAATCACCGCTGCGGGCCTTTAGGTGCGTTTCTAGCCTCGGTGTGGTCGCCGTAATTACGGAAGCCCCAGCCGAGCCGAGGCGCCGGCATGGATGCGTACGAGTGCTCGGGTGGGGCCCGGGCCAGAAGTCTCCTGCCAGAGCGTCATAACCGGAAGCCTCGCGCTCCGTGCGGGGCCACTGGGAAATGTAGTTCCCAGCGGTCCTGTGACCCGGTGCGGGGAAAGGAAGGAAAATAGAGTGAGGAAAGAAAGAAATAAAGGAGAGAAGGAGCCAGGAGCAAAGGGGGGGGAGAAAGAGAAAGCGGGGGACAGAAGAGGGAGGGGGAAAGGAATGGGGAGGGAGGGGGTGACAACCGGGAAGGGAACAGGGGGGCATGGGGGAGGGCAAAAGAGAGTAATGAGGGGGGGAGAAAAAAGGAAAGAAAGGAGGAAAGGGAAAAGGAAGAGAAAAATCCTGAGAGAGAGAGAAAGTTTGAGAGAGAGCAGGTAAAATGAACGTGGGGGGAAAAAAAAGGAAGGGGGGTGGGGAGGTAGAGAGAGTGGAACAAAGGAAGGGTGGTACGGGGTGTGGGGAAAAGAGGAGAAGAAGGAAACAGCGGAAAGGAAAAGAGGATAGAGAGAAAAATTATAATTAATAAAGAGAGAGCGAGGAGAGAGACGAAAGGGAGAGATCTAGAGAGCGGAATGAGGGTAGGGTGGTGGTGTCAGGGGACAAGGAAGGGGATAATGGAAAAGAAGAAGAAAGGAAAGAGCAAAGGTAAAGGGAGAGCGGGAAGAGGAGACGAGGTAGAGGGTTAGACAAATGGGGTGAGAGAGAAGAGCAGGGGAACAGGGGAGTCGAAGGGTTGGAAACATAGAACGGAGACCCGGGTACAGAAAAGGGGAAGGGGAAGGAAGTAAAGCCAGGTGGGGGAAGAACAAGTGCTTGGGGTCAAGGAAAGAGGGGCGTGGGGGAAAGGAAAGAAAGCACGGGAGGAGGAGGAAGGATTGGAGGACTCATAGATTTGTAAAAGGACTCATTTATTGAGGGTGAACCAAGGGATCTCGTCATTAAGACTGTCGGTGTCCGAGTGTAATCTCCAGACCCAACGTTGTTCGGTCTGGAGCAATCTCTGTGTCATATTAGAGGTCGACGGAGGTAATTGCTCTATGACCGTCCAGTTTAAGTCATCTGCAGAATGTTTTTTCAAAAGGAAGTGGTTAGTCAATTTTGTTGCTTCTCGTTTACAACGGATCGTACTTCTATGTTCACAGATTCTAGTGGCGACCTTTCTCGAGGTCATTTCCACGTATTTGAGGTTACAGGGACATCTAATCAAGTAGATCACATTCTTGCTGTTACAGTTGGTTAGGGATTTTTGTACCCATGGGGTCTTAAGGTCTAGGTCTATAGTTGTCGACTTTTGAGTAAAACGACAGACACTATAGTTGCCACATGGGTAGTGGCCTGTTGGTGGTGGAAGACCCCATAGTGTGGTCTGTGTGGTGAAGGAATTGATTTTTTCTTTGGGTCTTGTGTGGACAACCATGTCCCCTATGTTTGCGGCTCTCCTAAAGGCATGTAGTGGCTGCTGAAAAGGTAAACCCCCAGAAGTGAGGATTTTCCACTCCTCTTTAATGATTTTCTGAATCTTGTTGGAGAGCGGGTTAAAAGTGGTCACACACACTATTTGTTCAGTGTCAGATGTCCTAGCGCGTGGTTGCAATAGTTGGTCCCTGTTATTATTGCGCGCTCTTTTGTATGCTCTCTTGACCAGATATGAAGGGTAGTCCTTGGTTTGTAGCTTAATAGCCAGTTTATCAGCATGTTTACGGTAGTCTGTGAGGGTGGAGCAATTCCGTCGAAGACGTAGAAATTGACCTAAAGGGAGGTTCTCCTTCAGGGACCTTGGGTGGAAGCTCTGAAATTGAAGTAGGTTGTTCCGGTCTGTGGGTTTATAATAAACCTCTGTGGCCAGTGCCCCATTGTTTTCATAGATGAGTAAATCAAGAAATGCTAGTCGGTTGTCACCTATGGTCATGGTGAAGTTCAGGAAAGGATTGGCTGCATTCAACCAATTTGCAAAAGTCATAGCCTCCTCTCTAGTTCCTGTTCAGACCAGTAGGATATCATCTATATATCGTTTCCAGAGTTTAATCTGCTGGAGGAACGGGTTGTCATCATGATTGACCACCTGTCTCTCAAAGTGGTCGCCATAAAGGCATGCCAGACTAGGTGCAAATGTGCTGCCCATGGATGTTCCTTGTATTTGCAAGAAAAAGATATCCTCGAACTTGAAATAGTTCCTCGTGAGAGCCACATGTGCCAGGTCCAGTATGAAGTCAGGGGGCGTGCATGACTCTCCTCTATTGGCTTCCAAGAGATCGCTGATGACCTGCAACGTGGCCTCCTGGGGAATGTTGGTGTAAAGGGATTCCACATCCAGGGTGATCAACAATTCTCTAGTTTTGTCAAAAGACACAGAATCTAGCAAAACTAACACATCCGTAGTATCTTTAAGGTAAGTTGGAATTCTTTTAACCAGTGGCTGAAGGAAGAACTCCACGAATTGAGAGAGGGGTTCTAAAACCGAGCCAATACCGGATACTATAGGCCTACCTGGAGGGGGGATTTGCCCTTTATGCACCTTAGGAAGAACATAAAAATAGGGAATCCTAGGGTTAGCTTGTACCAGGAAGTCTGCTTCATGTTGAGTAATCCAGTCATTCTCCATGCCTTTCATCACAAGAAAAGAAATCTCATCTTGAATGTCAGGGGTGGGGTCTCGAGATAAGCGTTTGTAATGATGGGTGTTATCCAATAGACGTTCGCACTCATCTCTATACATTTTTTGTGGAGAAATTACCGTTGCTCCACCTTTGTCTGCTGGTTTGATGATTATCGTAGGGTCAGATGTTAGACCTTTCAGAGCTGAGAGCTCATCCATACTCATGTTATGGTATGTTTTGTTAGTGGTCCCGGTAAGTGCGTTTACCTTTAGGGATACTGATTTCTCAAAGGCCAGGACCTCGGGGGGCATCTGTCCAGTGGTTGGACAGAAAGTGGACTTAGGGCGTAGTCCTGTGTTTCGTTCAGGAGCCTCGAAATGTTTGCCCAAAAAGAAAGTCTTTAAGCGGATTTTACGGAACAGACCTGCTAGTTCTGTTCGGGTATTAAATGAATCAATTTTAGGCGTGGGAACAAAATTTAGGCCCTTGTTCAGTGCTCTAGTTTCAAGTTCACTGAGAACACAGTTGCTCAGATTGATAATGTTATCTGTTTGATTATCCATCAGGCTAGTTATAGTGTTTTGCTTGTCCCTGGGAGGGGTTCCCTTTGTGCCGTATTCTCTGGGGCGTCCTCTCTTGGCCTCCAGTGTACCTCTTTCCTTTTCCCTTTTCCCCTCCCGTGGCCTCTGTCTAAAAAAGGCTGCGGTGGCTCAGGAAATGTCCATTGTGCAGGGTGCTGGAAAAAGGGCGCCTGGTATTGAGGTGGGAGTCCATATTGAGGAGGCCAACCCCATTGTTGGTTATGATATGGGGGGCACAGGGGTAACATTGGTGGATGATTCCACCTTCCCCGGCGTTGCCCGCGTCGTCCACGGCGTTGCCGTGTATTGTCTGATGATGTGCTGTCATTATCTGAGCTGGTGTTTCCGCCAGATGAAGTGTCAGACATGTTGTTTGTTTTTGCTACGTAGTCGGATTTGGTGTAAGGGTATATTCTCTCGTGAGAGAACTGGTCGAGATCTTTCTGGAATTTAGAGATCTTTCGCTGGGTGAGATATTCTTTATGCTCGTTCATATTTTTGTTTACCTCCTCTAGTTTCTTTTTAAAGGAGAGAATACTCAACCCTGATTTTAGGTTATTCTCACTCGTTTTTATCTGAATTAGAAGTGCCTCAGATAACCTTGTCGCTGTTTTAATGATAAGGATGAGCCAATCTCTGGTGCACTTCCATGCTATTAAAGCCCAATCCTTTCTAAATTCCAGATCTTCAAGGAATATACGTGGGGCATTGGTGACCAACAGCCCATTGGGTGCTGTATTGCTGCGGAGGTATTCGGTTAGAACGGCTCCGTGGAGAATAGTTTTGACATGTGATCGCTTTAGTTCTACTAGTGTGTCCCAGTCGCCCAGCTGGGACAAACTTTTGGAGAGGGTTGTGTCACCAAGAAGTGAAGGTGCTGACAGAATGGCTGTCAAATCCTCATCACTGAAAGAGAGTCCTTCCGCCATACTGGGGAAAGGAAGAACAACGGTGTGGGGAAGTGATGGGGGAGAAAAGGAGTTAAAAAAAAAAAATTGGGGGGGGGAAGGGGGGGGGGGGTTAATACCCTATACAGACAAAGAACCTTAGTGTCGGCATGTGAGCCTGGAGAGAAGGAGCCAAAATTGCTCACTAGAACGGACTCTTGCAGCTAAACAGCTGCTCAACTATCAATACACATGGAGAGAGGATGAGGGAGAAGGAAGGACAAATATGGAGGAACCCACCGTACTTAGCTCCCTATTTCTATAACAAAAACTACACAAGAAAGTACGGGGTTCTCTAAAGAGGGCGTCGCGGGTACCAGCGTAGCCCTAGGTTGTACGTGTTCCTATTTGGAAAGGTAATGTCAGTGAAATGTCAATAAGTAACTGCAGAGTGCGTGCGCGGGGAGAGAAACCGGGGGGAGTTCCTTTTACGGACTAGGTGGTCTCACACACTATATAGTGTCATGCTTCATCATTTGACCACCTAGACCCACCCAGGTAGGACAGTGCCACCTGGGCGGACTCAACCTCTCTGTTAAAGGAACAGGAGGGAGTGCACATGTTCAACTTCCTCTTTTGTTAATGTAAATCATGTATTTTTTTCTGTATACACAAGATAAGTTGTTTAAATTTGTGAAAGTCCATCTGCAAACAAAATAATTTGTTAATCAGTTCCATAATGTCATTGTTGGGACAGAAATAGACAATGGAAGTGCCACAATCATACTGATGCCTGAATCCCTGATGCCAATTTTTATTGTCATAGGCAAACACAGAGTATGTTTGTGCATTAAAACATAGGTCTACAGGCTCACTCATTTAATGCTTTGCTGACCCTTGGCCTACACTGGTTTGTGGTCTATTGCTGCACAAAGCATGTGTGCTGTACATGTGCTGACTGTATGTGTTCCTGTGAGGAGTACAGTATATGAAGGATATAGTGCTGCACATGGTGTGCATGTTGTGCTCATGGGCTGGGTGTATGTATGTCTGTGAATGATACAATACAGAGATAATGCAATACTGTACAGTGCATGCATGTTATATGTAGGTGCTGGGTGTATGAGTGCCTGAGAGTGGTACAGTACATGGCTGACTCTAAGTTCCATTTTGGGAGATCTAGGGCTGCATGGTGAAACATGAGGAGAAGAGGTCAGGGAATGCCCCATACTGATTTGTCTATTGCTGTATTCCTGTAAACTGGTTGAGACACACTGAAGAGAGGGAGAGCCAGGTTGCCCCAGGACACTTCAGAGAGTGCTCTTTGATTCAGAAGAGGTCACAGAGAAGGAGCCTGTGCACATTTTGGGAAGGAGATGGGGCAGATAAGAAAATCATAAAGAGTAGGCCTGAGGCCTTTAATGTACATATCATCGTGGCTGACATAAGGGGGAGGAAACCCCTTGTTACTCCCATGGACTATGTGGAGAGACTATCAGCTTTAGAGTTGCTTCTGCTGTGACATACAGTATCCCACTACACCCTATGCGCTAGACTCCACACAGCAGGCATATGTGGCAAGGTCCTTCGATTGATACACTCCTTCCTGACAGGCAGAACACAGAAAGTTAGAATCCCTCCACATCTGTCAGAACCTACAGATATCAGCTGTGGAGTACCCCAAGGATCATTGTTGCGCCCCACGCTGTTCAACATCTACATGACTCCGCTCGCCCTTATCGTCAGGAACTATGGTATGAACATCTGTCTCCTTCACAGATGACACCCAGTGGATCCTCTCCCTGACTCAGAACTCCTCAACAGCCAAGAAGAATTTCAAAGATGGGGTGGAAGCAATCACCACCTGGAAGAGGGAGAGCTATCTTAAACTGAACTCCAACAAAACCGAGATCCTCATCATGGGACCTTCCTCCTTAGCCTGGGACGACTCCTGGTGGCCCTCAACACTTGGCAGGCACCCACCCCCACAGAACATGCACGTAACCTCGGCATCATCCTCGACTCAATGTTCACCATGACCAGAAAGGTGAACTCGGTCTCCTCCACCTGCTTCCACACCCTCCGACTCCTACAAAAGATCTTCATATGGATACCAACTGACTGCCAAAAAAAGTGACACATGCACTAATCACAAGCAGACTTGCCTACAGCAACATCTTCAATGCCGGAACCGCAAGAACCTGAGCAAGCTGCAACAAATTCAGAACTCCACCGCCAGACACGCCCAAACATTCTCCATCGAGAGTACATCACAGAACACCTGAAAACCCTCCACTGTCTCACCGTCGAAAAGAGGATCAATTTAAAAATCCTCGTGCCCACTTAAAGTTTGTCCCTGCAGTCACTCGTCAACATACCCTGCATAAAGAAGTCCTCGTCTGGAGGAAGATCTTTCACATACCTAGGAGCAAAAAAAGGAACACCTTACCCCTTATCTCAGACAGTCGCCATTGCTGCCTCAATTCAGGAAGGACCTCAAGACCTGGCTCTTCAACTGTTCTCTGAGGACACACCCCTCAGCACCTTGAGACCCTATGGGTGAGTAGTGTCAGTCAGTCAAAGTACTTTATTTCGCTAAATAAATATCATAAAAAGGCATAAAAAAAGAAAAAAAGTTCAATCAAATATTACAGGCAATCAACAATTTATATTATCTACAATGTTCAAAAAAGGGGGGTCAGTAAAGTAAAACATCCTAAAAACATCATTTAACGTAAAACATTAATATTCTCCCTGATTCGCAGAAATTACATTTCCTATAAAAAGTTAATTAATCACTCAATTCATTTCAATAAAATAATCGGATTGATGGCGAACTTCTTTTTCTTAACCCTAACAGCTCCCACTAAAAAACTAGCAACATGGAACATAATCCTAGGGGTCTGTAATAACTGTAAGAACAAGAGGGCAGGTTTGACCTGTATAAACCCCTCCTCCTTTAAAATTGGGAACAAATATTTCTTTCTTAAGGCCGCGTAATGGTCACAGAATAACAGAAAATGCATTGTATTCTGGATCGAAAAATTATCACAATTACACAGCGTTCCTTTTTCCGGAGGAGACCAGGTTTGAAAATGACCAAGAGTTAGATGGATCAGGTTAAACCGAAAGCGTGTGAGTAGAAACCGGTGAAAGGGTTGATTTACAATAGACAAATATAATTCAGGGCCCACATAAGTACTCAAAATGATACTGGCCCGCACCGATGGTTTCTCATATTCAACTTGTTCTCTTTCTAGACATAACAGATCTTTCATCATGCTTTTAATTAGTCCAATATCTTTAACAGTTATTGATTCCGGGGAATAAAAAAGATCCGCTCTCCCTAATCTAACAAAACAATTTTTGATATAAACTAGCCACGCTATTTTATTTACTTTATCCAGCTGCAGGCAATCTTTTAATATGGAGTGGTTGAGCGGAATTTCTTGATTCAGCCAGATCTTTAGCCAGGCTAGAACGGGGGCCAGTTTGATCAAGTCTGAAATGTAGCCCACACCCAATTCAGTATGGACAATGTGTGTGGAAGTAGACTGTGGGAGAGAGAGAACCGATCTTAGAAATTTATTTTCCGTGATCTGTATACTTTCCATAGAGCAATAGCCCCATATCGCACTTCCATACGTTGCTATTGCAAGGCATTTTGCTTCATAAATTTTTAGCAAACTAACAATTGGCCTCGCCCCGAGTTTGTTCATAAAACCCCGAAGAGCAGAGGACGACTTTGCAAGGGCAACATTTCTATTTTTTATCTGGGGGCCCCAGGAGCCTTTCTCATCGAAAGTGATCCCTAAGTATGGAAATATTGCTACTCTACACAATTCTTGCCTCCCACAAGTAAAAGTTTTGGGGAGTTTATTTTTATTACCCTTACCCATGATCATAATCTGGGACTTTTTAACGTTGATCTTTAAATCCAAGGAAGTCATAAAAACCTCAAAGGCGTCCAATAATCGTTGAAGACCAACACCAGTACGAGAAAGCAGGACAGCATCGTCCGCGTATAGGAGAACCGGAATACCGAGTTCTCCTATCCGTGGGGTGTCCTGGGTAGCATCTTATAGTGTAGATTCCAAGGCATTTATATAAATAGTAAAAAGAAGGGGAGCCAGGATGCACCCCTGCCTGACTCCCCTTTCTGAGTTAAAGTGGCTAGTGCATCGCCCCGCAGTAGTAACTCTAACAGAAGCTGTTAGGTCAGTATGTAAATCTACTAAGAGGTTAACAAGAGCCTTGTCCAGTCCCATGTCAAGTAAGATTTTCCATAATTTAGATCGATTTACAAGATCAAAGGCTGACGAGAGGTCCATGAACCACAGATACATGGAACCCTCCTTTGCCTTCGTGTATTTCTCTATTAATAAATACAAATTCAAGCCTTGATCTATAGTACTCCTTTTAGGTCTAAAACCATACTGCACATCTGCTAGGACCCCTTTCTCTGTTAACCAATCGTTCAATTTATTTAAGATAACTCGACCTAAAATTTTCACTGAGGAATTAATCAATGAAATCGGCCTGTAACAAGATGGGTCTTGCCTATTACCCTTTTTAAACACTGGTATAATTATAGATTTCTTCCAGGAAGACGGAATTTTATCAAATGCAAGATTATTAAAAACCTTGCATAATACCTTAGACCAAAATTTTGGAAAACTTTTAAAAACGTCCCCAGGTACCCCATCTGGGCCCGGGGCTTTGCTTTTTGTGGTTAGGTCTATAGCCCTTTTAACATCTGCAACTGCAAAAATAACTGAATCCTTGTCAGGGGGGATTTCCCCAACTTCATCTGCTAAAATTCCACCAGGAGGACCAATATTAGAATATATCTGACTAAAGTGTTTTATCCAGCCCTCATCTGGGATGTTTGCCTCTAAAGGAGTATTAGTTTCATCAGAAAAAAAGGGCTGATTTATTATTTTCCAGAATAAACCACTGTTTTTTAGGGTTACTGGATCCAAGAGTTGAGCCAAGGCGTTATCTTTCAGAGTCCTTTTCCTCTCTAGAATAGTTTTTTTATACACTTTCCTAGCATTTACTATTTGTGATCGATCTTTAGGAATAGATTTTAGTGCCTTAAGTAGTACACCATGTGCTTTCGAGCATTCCTTATCAAATCATCTATTGCCCTCTACCGCCTTCTGGCTAGATTTAGCCTGGAGACTACGATTAATTTCTAAGCAAATCTGATCAAATGCTACTGTAACCTCCTTAGGGTCTGGATTTTCCGCTAGACATATAGAGATTTTATCCTCCACTTTGGATAAGACCTCCTGAAAAAAAGTTTCAGGGACTATTTTTGTCCACTTCAACCTTCGATTCTGGTCTTTGACTTTAAGGTTCAAGCCCCCACTCTCTGCGACTAGTTTGAGAGAAATCAGTTCAGTGTTCTTAAAAACAAGTACAACAGGATTATGATCACTAAAAACTGACACCTCAGTACAATAATTTAAAACACTATTTAACAAAAAAGAAGACAAATAAATATAGTCTATAATAGTACCATTTTCTTTGCCCTTAAACGTAGGGGACCTGCTATTCCCGTCTCCACAGCCAGACTCATATAAATTCCATTTAGCAAGGAAAAGCTCAAGATAATCCCCCTGCCTAGTATGTTCTGGATGAGCAGTTGAGGAAAAGGGAGGGCCTTCCTCATCCCTCCTAATACATGGTAGGGTACATGGATGTATGTTAAAGTCCCCTAGTAATATTAACTCAAAAGTATTAACATTTATACTATAGACTGACAAAAATGTATCCAAGTCATCCAGATTTTGACTGGTGCAATCATTAGCATGCGAATTATAAAAATTTATAAAAAGGATCTTACCCTTATCCTGGGTGGAAAGCTCAACAATTAGACAATTTACTGAGCCCGAGGGGCATTGAGTTAAGGTACCTTTCATATCCAGTTTGAAAAGGCTTAATAGTCCCCCCTTAGGTCTTCCTGCCACACTGTTTGTAGCTGGAATGCAAAAATGACAAAAGCCATCTAAGGAAAAGCTATTCGTTTGATCCCAAGTCTCTTGTAAAGCAATGACGTCAAAGGATTTTAGAGTCCTTTCCCATTCGGCTATCCCAGACTTGCTCTTTAAACCAGCAATGTTCCATGTAGCATTCTTGATGGACGATGCTGAAGACTGGGAAGAATTTCCCAAGGCATTTGGCAGTCAATCATTTTCCTCCATAGAAGATAAGGCAGCATACCGATTGTGAAGAGGTAAAGTGTTAACGGTCTGCCTGTAAGACAACTGATGACGACTTGGCTCCCCCCTAATTTGAGACCGGGACATATTCACAAATACATTCGGGGTACAGACATCCATACTTCTTCCGTTCTCATTTGAACATTGCCCTTGCACATACGACGAGCGACATTGAGTATTGGTCCCATGATTATAAAAGAAGCCAAGAGGTCTAGCATGAACCGCATTTTCTAGAGTTGGCAAAATTGCAGCTCTCAGAAGCACTGTTGCCACGTGTTGCGGGTGTTTCAAATTTATAATAATGCAGTCTCCACCACTATTTTTAGGGCCATTGCCAATCCAGCTAACTCTGCGGGTAAATAAAATGTCATTTGCAAGGGCACAAGGAAATCCACAGTTCTTATTCAGCCAAGCAAGCGTCTTGTTTTTAAGAGCAGGATACGTTTCTACCCCAGAACCATTCAGGCACAAGTCAACCTTTGGGACATAGTATATGGTGCACATTCTGGCGGGAGATTAATAGAATTATGTTGCCTAGTTATACTTCTTCTATCAATGACTGTCCCTCCTATAGTGTCCTGAGTACTCCTTTGTATTGATCGTGGTTGACCAAATGTGTTTTGTACACTAGCCGACCCTACTGGCAACGTAGACAAGGATGAGGCGGTCGGCACACTTACAGTTGGTGGGGCCTGAACAGTAGCCCCCAAGCCTTCCACCCTATTACTGACTATAGAGTGTGTAACTGAGCCCACTGGGCGGTTATCCATAGAGCCTATTGAGTCTAAGTGGGTACTCAGTAGAACAGTGGACCGAGTCAAACAAGATTCTACAAGGCCTTCCAGTCTAGTAACCCTAAGAAGCACTAATTCTACCTTGGCCACCAGGGGACTGATCAGTACTTCCAGTTTAGATTCAAGAATTGTGACCAAAAGATCAATTTGACTTGAGTGCAGACTAGCCCCCTCAATAATATTGGTGGGCTCAGGGACATTTCCCCTATTGGTAGCTGTTGGGCCAGCTTTTTTTGGCTTCCGACCCCCTGCTTTCTTGACAGGCCCCTTCCTACAAGCACGTACCGCTCTCCTAATGGGAGATTGAATAAGAGGAGACCTTGTTGGTAATGTCCAATCCTGTACTTGAATAGGTTCGGAACAACAAACCTGCTCTACCACAGAAACATCAATATTTAAATCGTTCTCATTGTTGGAAATAGTTGAGACACTCTGAGACAGTGATATAGAGGGTGATATAGAGGGTAAGCACTGCCTTATGGGAGATGTTTCTGGACTAACCCTACTTAATGATGATCTCCTATCTTCGTTAATTTTACTAACTACTTTAAAAAGATAGTTATCCAGGGTCCTTGAGTCATTATTTGTAGCCATTTTAGAGGACCTCAGTTTGGACATGATGGGAACAGCGGAGTCGTCGATTATCTGAGTTTGCACGTACTCTTTCCAGTTCACCCTACAAATGTAAGGCTCCTTCCAATACTATATTGTTTACACAATCTTCCCGTGAAACGCCCGCCAGTGTTCAGACAACACTGGATAGGGTCAGTGGTGTGTCAGTGGTGTGTCAGGGTCACAGGGTTCCGACACTGCGCGGGCTCCGAGTCCGGCTCCCGTCTCCCCTTCCACAGTCTGCAGCTCTGACCTCGCCTCTTCCCGTGGTCTCACCTCGTGTCCGCTTCCCCCGGGGTCTCAGGAGCCGCTTGTGCCGGTTGTGCCGGAGCCTGGGGCCTGGCAGTAGAGGCACAAGCTGCGGCTCTCCGCGGCGGCGTGTGCTGCTCGTTGGCCGGCTGGGTGCTAGCGCTCCCCCCTGGCGCGCTTTAGTTGTCCCGTGTGTAGTAACTCCTGAGATGTTCCTGCTCTTGATATCCCAACAGAGGCTGGAGGCGAGTCCCGAAGTTCCCAAAAAGACACTGCTGGCCGGGTCAGGAAGGACGATGGTTCTCCGTTCCAGTAAGTATTTCGCTTTTCTTTTGTGAGCTGGGGTCCTCAGAGAGCAAGTGAAAGGGGGGGGGCCCAGCCCAGCCTCTTCCGGGCAATGACGGGCAAGGACGGGCCCGCCCTTGGCCCGGGCTTCGCCCGGGCGCCGCCCGCGCACGACCCGCGCGGCGGGAGCGCGAGTTAAATTTAAAGGGCTCCTGCCCTTTCACAGCAGCAGCAGCAGCAGAGTGGTTCCCCCGGCCTCTGGCGGCAAAAGCGCTTCCCGCGACGGCGGGAGCGCGAGTTAAATTTAAAGGGCTCCTGCCCTTTCACAGCAGCAGCAGAGTGGTTCCCCCGGTCTCTGGCGGCAAAAGCGCTTCCCGCGACGGCGGGAGCGTGAGTTAAATTTAAAGGGCTCCTGCCCTTCCACAGCAGCAGCAGCAGCAGAGTGGTTCCCCCGGTCTCTGGCGGCAAAAGCGCTTCCCGCGACGGTGGGAGCGCGAGTTAAATTTAAAGGGCTCCTGCCCTTTCACAGCAGCAGCAGCAGCAGAGTGGTTCCCCCGGTCTCTGGCGGCAAAAGCGCTTGAGTAGTGCGCTTCAAAACATCTGATGGATTAATTGATTGATTGACAGACTGCTTTCTGGAGGAAGAAAGTGCAGAGGAGTGTGCACTTCAAAAGGAAGCAGACCCCTCACATAGGGGGTCATTCTGACCCTGGCGGTAATTACCGCCATGGCGGAGGTCGGCGGTAGCACCACCAACAGGCTGGCGGTGCACCGCTGGGCATTCTGACCGCGGCGGTTCAGCCACGGCCAGAAACGGAAAGTCGGCGGTGTACCGCCGAACTTCCCGCTGCCCTTGAGAATCCTCCATGGCGGCGGAGCGCGCTCCGCCGCCATGGGGATTCTGACACCCCCTACCGCCATCCGGTTCCTGGCGGTTCTCCCGCCAGGAACAGGATGGCGGTAGGGGGTGCCGCGGGGCCCCTGGCATGGGCAGTGCACTGGACATGGGCACTGCAGGGGCCCCCGTACGAGGGCCCCACGAAGAATTTCAGTGTCTGCTTTGCAGGCACTGAAATTCGCGACGGGTGCAAGTGCACCCGTCGCACCTTCCCACTCCGCCGGCTCCATTCTGAGCTGGCGTCCTCGTGGGAAGGGTGTTTCCCGCTGGGCTGGCGGGCGGACTTTCGGCGGTCGCCCGCCGGCCCAGTGGGAAAGTCAGAATGACCGCGGAGCGGTCTTTCGGCGGGAACCGCTTGGCGGGCGGCGACCGCCGTCCGCCACAGTCAGAATGACCCCCATAATCTTTGAAAACATTATATTACATTTGCTGTCTTGATATAGGCCTCAAGAAGGAGAGCTTGAGACCCCAAAAATTGTCAACTGTCAAGCAGCGAGACGGGCTGTGTGAGGAGAAGAAACTCTGCAAGACTTCTGCCTGTGACTGGGACTGGGGGTCAAGGCCTGCTAGTCTCCTAGCTGGGTGAGGGACATCACCAAGGGAATCCAAGACTACATGTCCTGGAGCACCAGCTCCTGCCTATTTGCCGAGACCAATGTGCTCTGTGATGACAGCATTGGAGGAAACAAGATCCAGTGAGGAATCCTGTCAAGTGTATTCCCATAGTGAGATGTGAAGAGACAACTGTTGCACCAATGCAGTGGTTGCCCATGTGCAGGGAATTTTGGCAACCCTCAAATGCATGAGGAGTGCTGCAGTGAAGTAAGCTGTAATTGTTGCTAGGCTGAACCAGTCATCACCCATGTGCAGTGAGGAACTGGCTACCCCATAACCAGGTGGTGTGCAGTGAGGAGATTGCCAGTCTGAGTAGGCCATAGCCCATGTGCGATATAAAGACAATGACACTGTATGCCAGGAGGGGTTACCGTGAAGCAACTACTATGCTTAGTGGGCTGTAGCCCATGTGTGATGGTGAATAAGACATCAAAATATTTTTTGGTCCCTTTGGGGGAAGGATGTGAATTAACCTCCATGACAGTGGTTGTACCATAAAGAACTTTCTGTACCGATGAAGTTTGTGAGTAATATATCACAATTATTGCAAACTTAAATTCAACAATTTAAAGTAAAGTAATCAAGGTGCTCCTGTATAACAGCCCAGTGTGAGTGAATTATGTGTTAGTATAAGTGTTGCAGTGCTATTTACATGAAAACTAAAACCAAACTGTGGTTCAAAGTATCAGGTCTCAAATAAGCACCTATAACCATAGGTACTGTGAGCCTGCTGATTTTTTTCAAAGTCAATCCACAATTTCGAATACAACGTCAATGTTTCAACCCCAATCAAAGAAATTAATTCAGGCGGGTCATCATCAGGACAAAATATTGAAATAGGAAGCACCCCTATTTAATTGTACTCAGACACATCCTAGTCGTGTTAACAGTAAAACTATACCAATTTGCCTTCCATCTCATGTAGCCCTGATGTGTTGTTAATAATACTACTTTTTTACTTTGCATTAAATGTCTTCAGGAAGGTCTTAGATTGTTCCATGAAAATGAGCCAAGTGTTTAAAGTCCTTTTTAAAATTTGTTGGTGTAGTCCTATGTTAAAGTTAAGGATCTGCAGCCCTGATTTAATCAGGTTAAATGCTTTGGCTGGTAGCTCAGCAGCCCGTTGAATCCATAGACTGTCCTGGAGGTTAATTCATATCCTTCCCCCAGAGGGACCAAAATATTTGTTGATATCTTATTCACTTACCCAGGTCCCAGGGCCCTGGGTTGCCCCATTTTTTCAAAATAACATGTGTGATGGTGAGCAGGCGACCCAGTATTTCAGTAGGTGGCACAGTGAATTAATCTGTGTTGATTGGGTTGTAGCCCATGTGTAATGGAAAGACAGTACCCTGTCTACCAGAGGAGGCCACCAAAACCAAGCAAGAAGTGTGGCCTGTTGGGGACCTTCACTGGAGGGGAGACGCCACTGTGGTGACCCCTTTGGGACTGCACCATGACTGAGGTTCAGCGACAGGACTTTTGCACTTCGCACCCACGCACCACTGGAAAGGACCAAATAACTTACCCAGCTTGGAGCATCCATGAAGAACTTCAGGTTGCTGCGGCTGCATTACCGAATGCGCGGAACCTGATGTCTGCCGAGTGCAACCTGCCTGGGCCGCATACAAAAAGATTTGCTGGAGCCACCGACAGCAGCTTCAGGGCCGATAGAGATGGTGCGCTCAGGGACACCAGTCACTCCTATCTAAATTCAACTCAGTCAGCCCTGAGGAAACTTGCTTGCCAGATGGCGCTTCAACTTTGAAACACTTTTGACTTTTACCCACAGTCTGAGTGGGACTCATGAAACTTGAACCAGTGGGGCTTTACCTGAATGTCACCTACAGTGAGTGTGAAGGAAAATGTGATTTTTTAATGAAATTTGAGATTTGCAGGGGATTCTCTGTAGGAAAACATTGGGGAATCCACAAAAACAATACCTCCCAAGAGTCCCCCAGTGTCTAGTTTTCAAAGTATCTGGGTTTTATAGGTTTCCCTAGAAGGGCGCCGAGCCCGGAACCAAAAAGGCAGATGGCCTGCTATTTATCACAAAACGACCTGTTTTTTAAAGGGGGTACATGCGTTTTTGGTCCTGGGCTTGGCAGCCATCTAGGGAAACCTACCTAAACCACAAAGTTCTGAAAACTAGATACCTTGGGGAGGTGTGTTTTGCATGGATCCCCTAAAGGTTTCTTACCCAGAATCCCCTGCAAACCTCAAATGTAGCTGAAAAAATTACATTTCCTCACATTTCTGTGTGTGATCACCTCACCAGCAAAACTTTCCTACCACCCAGCATTCCCCTCAGTCTCCCAATAAAAATGATACCACACTTGTGTGGGTGACCAAAACTGAGTCAGTCTAAAATGTTATTTAAAAAACCTGCACTTAACATGCTTTGGTGCCCCCTCAGTCTCTACATGATTCTGGCCCTTCACTGCCCCATGCACTTGGCCCACCCACAAAAGTGAAGCATCATTTTTATCAGAACATCAAGCAGAATGCAGGGTTGAAGGAAATTTGTGCTGGCATGGTGATCCCTAGATGTCTAGATTTCAAATATTTACAGGTTTGCTAGGTTCCCCTAGCTGCCGACTGAGCTAGGGCCCAAAATCCACAGCTAGGCACATTGCAAAAATGGGTCGGTATTCAGTTGAAAAATGTAAAGTGCCCAAGTTATGTTTTGGGCCATTTCCTGTCAAGGGCACTAGGCCTACCCACACAAGTGAGGTACTATTTGTGTTGGGAGATTTGGGGGAATGCTGAATTGAAAGAAGTTTATAGCTCTTTTCTGATTCCAGAATTGCCTATCATAGAAATGTGAGGAAAATGTGTTTTTAGACAAATTTAGAAGATTGCAAGGGATTCTGGGAACAGAACCTGATGAGAGCCACACAGGTCCTCCCATCCTGAATTTCCTTGGGTGTCTAGTTGTCAAGGTTTCCTCAGGCGTCGGCTGAGCTAGGGCCCAGAATCCACAGCTAGGCACATGGCAAATAAAGCGTCAGTTTTCTGTGGAAAAATGTGAAGTGTTCACATTGCATTTTGGCCCATTTTCTGTCACGGGCACTAGGCCTACCTACACAAGTGAGGTACCAATGTTGTCAGGAGAATTAGAGGAACAGAGAATAGTAGAGCAAGTAGAGCCAGTTGTCTTTCTATGTATTTGTGCCTTCCAAATGTGAGACAATGTGTAACAACAAGTTGTTTTGAGACATGCTCTCTGATTCAAAAGCTACTATAGGTACCCACAGATTCAAAGTTTATGAGTAACCACTGCTACTAAACTTCTTATCTTGTTCCCATTTTCGAAATACATAGGTTTCCTTGATACTTATTTTTCACTCCTTATATTTTACCTAATGAATTGCTGTATACCCGGCACACAATTAAAAACCATTGCAAGGTGCAGCTCAGTTATTGTCTCTCGGTTTCTTGGTGAACGTACAAGGCCATATTTCCTTGCAACCATAAAGGTCCATCAAACATACCAGTATATTGCTTTTGAAAATCTACCTTAGTTAGAAGAAGTTACAGATGAAAATGTAGACACAAATGGCTGTTTTTTATCTCAATTTTAATATTTTTCATTTCAACTGTTACATTCAAAGGAAAATCTTGAAGGTTCTAAATAAATGATCCCTGCTGAATTCAAAATGTTGTCTCCTTTTCAGAAAGGTATAGCTTTCCAGGATCCACCATTGGTTTTACACCCATTTATATCACTAACTGGTTGAAAGCACAAAAAATAGGAAAAATGGGCTAGGTCCCAGTAGAATGCCAAAACTGTGTTGAAAAAACTGCAAACTCTCTGTTTGTTCCATTTGCATGGAAAAAAAACAGACACTTCCTTCTGCAGCGCTTTTTCCTATTTTTCCCCAAAATCCAAATTTTACCTGTACTTTGGCTAATTTGTCAGTCCCCTCAGGGAGAATCCACAAACCCTGGATACTTTTAGAGTAGTGAGGATAACTTATGTGGACAAAATGTTATAGAGGCTTGAGCTTGAACTACCCCAGAAAGGCAAGAAAAGGCTTAGCACAGGGGAAAGGGCTATCCGAGAAGGGGTTAAAATCCATGAAACCTTGACATCCTTACACTTAATTCTAAAATATGTTTTTCTAAAATTCCTAGATCGAGAGAGGTTCGTTTCCTCTTCGATTAATAGAGTCAATGTTTTAATTTCTAGGGTCCAGTGTTAACTTTATTATTTCTTCCCGTGGTTGAATTCTTCCGTGATGCAGCTCCCACTTTGTATTGAGAAGTTGATAAAAGACTGCATGGTGGAAAGTAGAATTTTAGGGTTTCTGGAAAAAAACTGTGGATCTAAACCTTACCCCTGACTCTAGTATCTTGAGAATCTAGGTGCTGTTACAGGTATGAATATTGTATTTTGTCTATGCTACAGAAAGCTAATCCACCTTTTGTTCCTAAAATGTGCATCAAATTGCCATTTGATGTACCTCAGTTTTGCATTATTCCTTGTCACAATTTTGAGTAATTATTAAAACATGTCAACACTAGTACCTCGCCAATACTCTAGTGTACCAGGTTTGGAGAGACAGTCTTAGCTTATGATTTAATTTCGTTTTACTTCCGCAACACCAACCGTCCACCTCCACATCATTCCTTGTCACAGTTGAAATGCATCCTGCTGACCCAGGCTAAGGGTGAAATCACTGTAGATTTTGTTGCACCTTTCTCCTTTACTTCAAACATAAATAGCAGCTTCTAAGGCAAATTCAAGTGTTTGGGACTCTCCGATTGTTACTGGACAGATATAATGTTGTGAAAGAGGAGCTGTCATCATAAACACCTTGGCATATTACTTTTCTGAATTACTCACCTTAACCCCTTCCCCGCCACGGACGTAATGGTTACGTCCATGGCAGCGCCCGTGTGGCGCCATGGACGTAACCATTACGTCCTGAATGCTGCCCTCGGGAGAAGCGCTAGCGCTCCTCCCGAGGGCCGCCCCCCCACCCCCCTAGGTCAGGGCTGACAGGGGAATCCCTTCCCCTTCAACCCCCAACCCCCCCCACCCCCCCTGTGACGTCAGCGCGCGCTGACAATCACACAACCTCCCCCATCGCGCTGGAAGCAGAGCTTCCAGCGCGATCGAAAGAGAAATGCTCAGCATTTCTCTTTCGATCACGTGGGGGAGGCCCGGAGGGGCATCAAAGGGAAGGAAATGTATTTCCTTCCCTTTGAAGTCTCTCCGAGGGTTTCAAAAGCCGGATTGCTTGCAATCCGGCTTTTGAAACCCCACTAGACACCAGGGTTTTTTTTTTTTTTTATATGAAATTGACAGAAGGGAGCGACCCCTTGGGCAAGGGTCACTCCCAGGGGGTCATTTTTTTTTAAGGCCTTTTCTGCCCCCCCTGGGGGCAGATCGGCCTATTATTAGGCCGATCTGCCCCCAGTGGGGGCAGAAACCTCTAGACACCAGGGATACTTTTTTTTTTTTTTTTATTTGTTTTCTTTTGTTTTTTAGGTGTGGGATGCGACCCCTTAGGCAAGGGTCGCTCCCATAGGGGGAAATTATATTTAGGCCATTTCTGCCCCCTTTGGGGGCAGATTGGCTTATTTTTATGAGGCCAATCTGCCCCCAAGGGGGGCAGAAACCACTAGACACCAGGGAGTTTTTTTTGTTTGTTTGTTTTTCACGTAAGGGGAGCGACCCCTTAGGCAAGGGTCGTTCCCTTGGGGGGCAAATTTATTTTAGGCCATTTCTGCCCCCCATGGGGGCAGATCAGCCTATTTTTATTAGGCCGATCTGCCCCCACGGGGGGCAGAAACCACTAGGCACCAGGGATTTTTGTTGTTGTTGTGTTTTACAGATGGGGAGCGTCCCCATAGGCAAGGGTCGCTCCCCTGGAGGGGCAAATTGTATTTAGGCCATTTCTGCCCGCTTTGGGGGCAGATCGGCCAATTTTAGGTCAATCTGCCCCCAAGGGGGGCAGAAACCACTAGGCACCAGGGATCTTTTTTTTGCGCCGTCACGCAAGGGGAGCGACCTTGTAGGCAAGTGTCGCTCCCCGGGGGGGGGGGTGAGGGGGGCAAATTTATTTTAGGCCATTTCTGCCCCCCCTGGGGGCAGATCGGCCTATTAGTATTAGGCCGATCTGCCCACAGGGGGGGCAGAAACCTCTAGGCGCCTGGGCAAATAGTTCTTTTGTGTTTTTTTTTTGTTTGTTTGTTTTTTTAGAGATGGGGAGCGACGCATTAGGCAAGGGTCGCTCCCCTGGGGGGCAAATTGTATTTAGACCATTTCTGCCCCCCTTGGGGGCAGATTGGCCGATTGTAGGTCAATCTGCCCCCAAGGGGGGCAGAAACCACTAGGCACCAGGGATCTTTTTTTTGCGCCGTCACGCAAGGGGAGCGACCTTGTAGGCAAGGGTCGCTCCCCAGGGGGGGGGTGAAGGGGGCAAATTTATTTTAGGCCATTTCTGCCCCCCCTGGGGGCAGATCGGCCTATTGGTATTAGGCCGATCTGCCCACAGGGGGGGCAGAAACCTCTAGGTGCCTGGGCAAATAGTTATTTTGTGGTTTTTTTTTTGTTTGTTTGTTTTTTTAGAGATGGGGAGCGACGCATTAGGCAAGGGTCGCTCCCCTGGGGGGCAAATTGTATTTAGACCATTTCTGCCCCCTTTGGGGGCAGATTGGCCGATTGTAGGTCAATCTGCCCCCAATGGGGGCAGAAACCACTAGGCACCAGGGATCTTTTTTTTGCGCCGTCACGCAAGGAGAGCGACCTTGCAGGCAAGGGTCGCTCCCCGGGGGGGGTGGGGGGGCAAATTTATTTTAGGCCATTTCTGACCCCCTGGGGGCAGATCGGCCTATTGGTATTAGGCCGATCTGCCCCCCCCGGGGGCAGAAACCTTCAGGCGCCAGGGCAAATTTTTTTTTGTGTGCGTTTTTTTTTTGTTTGTTTGTTTTTTTAGAGATGGGGAGCGACGCATTAGGCAAGGGTCGCTCCCCTGGGGGGCAAATTGTATTTAGACCATTTCTGCCCCCCTTGGAGGCAGATTGGCCGATTGTAGGTCAATCTGCCCCCAAAGGGGGCAGAAACCACTAGGCACCAGGGATCTTTTTTTTGCGCCGTCACGCAAGGGGAGCGACCTTGCAGGCAAGGGTCGCTCCACGGGGGGGTTGGGGGGGCAAATTTATTTTAGGCCATTTCTGCCCCCCCTGGGGGCAGATCGGCCTATTGGTATTAGGCCGATCTGCCCCCGGGGGGGGCAGAAACCTCTAGGCGCCAGGGCAAATTGTTTTTTTTGTGGTTTTTTGTTTGTTTGTTTGTTTTTGTAGAGATGGGGAGCGACCCATTAGGCAAGGGTCGCTCCCCTGGGGGGCAAATTGTATTTAGACCATTTCTGCCCCCCTTGGGGGCAGATTGGCCGATTGTAGGTCAATCTGCCCCCAAGGGGGGCAGAAACCACTAGGCACCAGGGATTTTTTTTTGGCACCAATGTCACGCAAGGGGGGGCGACCCCATAGGCAAGGGTCGCTCCCGGGGGGGCAGGGGGGTTGGGGGGTGGGGGACAAATTTATTTTAGGCCATTTCTGCCCCCCCTGGACCCGGCTGAGCTAGAGGCCAAAATCCACAGGTAGGCACTGTTTTCTATGAAAAAATGTGATGTGTCCACGTTGTGTTTTGGGCCATTTCCTGTCGCGGGCGCTAGGCCTACCCACACCAGTGAGGTATCATTTTTATCGGGAGACTTGGGGGAACGCTAGGTGGAAGGAAATTTGTGGCTCCTCTCAGATTCCAGAACTTTCTGTCACTGAAATGTGAGGAAAACATGTTTTTTTAGCCAAAATTTGAGGTTTGCAAAGGATTCTGGGTAACAGAACCTGGTCCGAGCCCCGCAAGTCACCCCTCCTTGGATTCCCCTAGGTCTCTAGTTTTCAGAAATGCACAGGTTTGGTAGGTTTCCCTGGGTGCCGGCTGAGCTAGAGGCCAAAATCTACAGGTAGGCACTTCGCAAAAAACACCTCTGTTTTTTTCCAAAATTTAGGATGTGTCCACGTTGCGCTTTGGGGTGTTTCCTGTCGCCGGCACTAGGCCTACCCACACAAGTGAGGTATCATTTTTATCGAGAGACTTGGGGGAACGCTGGGTGGAAGGAAATTTGTGGCTCCTCTCAGATTCCAGAACTTTCGGGCACAGAAATGTGAGGAACATGTGTTTTTTTAGCCAAATTTTGAGGTTTGCAAAGGATTCTGGGTAACAGAACCTGGTCCGAGCCCCGCAAGTCACCCCTCCTTGGATTCCCCTAGGTCTCTAATTTTCAGAAATGCACAGGTTTGGTAGGTTTCCCTAGGTGCCGGCTGAACTAGAGGCCAAAATCTACAGGTAGGCACTTCGCAAAAAACACCTCTGTTTTTTTCCAAAATTTAGGATGTGTCCACGTTGCGCTTTGGGGTGTTTCCTGTCGCCGGCACTAGGCCTACCCACACAAGTGAGATATCATTTTTATCGGGAGACTTGGGGGAACGCTGGGTGGAAGGAAATTTGTGGCTCCTCTCAGATTCCAGAACTTTCGGGCACAGAAATGTGAGGAACATGTGTTTTTTTAGCCAAATTTTGAGGTTTGCAAAGGATTCTGGGTAACAGAACCTGGTCCGAGCCCCGCAAGTCACCCCTCCTTGGATTCCCCTAGGTCTCTAGTTTTCAGAAATGCACAGGTTTGGTAGGTTTCCCTAGGTGCCGGCTGAGCTAGAGGCCAAAATCTACAGGTAGGCACTTCGCAAAAATCACCTCTGTTGTCTTCCAAAAATTTGGATGTGTTCACGTTGCGCTTTGGGGCGTTTCCTGTCGCGGGCGCTAGGCCTACCCACGCAAGTGAGGTATCATTTTTATCGGGAGACTTGGGGGAACGCTGGGTGGAAGGAAATTTGTAGCTCCTCTCAGATTCCAGAACTTTCTGCCACAGAAATGTGAGGAACATGTGTTTTTTTAGCCAAATTTTGAGGTTTGCAAAGGATTCTGGGTAACAGAACCTGGTCCGAGCCCCGCAAGTAACCCCTCCTTGGATTCCCCTAGGTCTCTAGTTTTCAGAAATGCACAGCTTTGGTAGGTTTCCCTAGGTGCCGGCTGAGCTAGAGGCCAAAATCTACAGTTAGGCACTTCGCAAAAATCACCTCTGTTGTCTTCCAAAAATTTGGATGTGTCCACGTTGCGCTTTGGGGCGTTTCCTGTCGCGGGCGCTAGGCCTACCCACACAAGTGAGGTATCATTTTTATCGGGAGACTTCGGGGAACGCTGGGTGAAAGGAAATTTGTGGCTCCTCTCAGATTCCAGATCTTTCTGCCTCAGAAATGTGAGGAACATGTGTTTTTTTTGCCAAATTTTGAGGTTTGCAAATGATTCTGGGTAACAGAACCTGGTCTGAGCCCCGCAAGTCACCCCTCCATGGATTCCCCTAGGTCTCTAGTTTTCAGAAATGCACAGGTTTGGTAGGTTTCCCTAGGTGCCGGCTGAGCTAGAGGCCAAAATCTACAGGTAGGCACTTCGCAAAAAACACCTCTGTTGTCTTCCAAAAATTTGGATGTGTCCACGTTGCGCTTTGGGGCGTTTCCTGTCGCGGGCGCTAGGCCTACCCACACAAGTGAGGTATCATTTTTATTGGGAGACTTGGGGGAACATAGATTAGCAAAACAAGTGTTATTGCCCCTTGTCTTTCTCTACATTTTTTCCTTCCAAATATAGGAGAGTGTGTAAAAAAGACATCTATTTGAGAAAAGCCCTGTAATTCACATGCTAGTATGGTCACCCCGGAATTCAGAGATGTGCAAATAACCACTGCTCCTCAACACCTTATCTTGTGCCCTTTTTGGAAATACAAAGGTTTTCTTGATAGCAATTTTTTACTCTTTATATTTCAGCAAATGAATTGCTGTATACCCGGTATAGAATGAAAACGCACGTCAGGGTGCAGCTCATTTATTGGCTCTGGGTTCCTCGGGTTCTTGATGAACCTACAAGCCCTATATATCCCCGCAACCAGAGGAGTCCAGCAGACCTAACGGTATATTGCTTTCGATAATCTGACATTGCAGGGAAAAGTTACAGAGTAAAACGTAGAGAAACATTTATGTTTTTTTCACCTAAATTTCAATATTTTTCTTTTTCAGTTGTTATTTTCTGTAGGAAACCCTTGTAGGATCTACACAAATGACCCCTTGCTGAATTCAGAATTTTGTCTACGTTTCAGAAATGTTTAGGTTTCTGGGATCCAGCATTGGTTTCATGCCCATTTCTGTCATTGACTGGAAGGAGGCTGAAAGCACAAAAAATTGCAAAAATGGGGTATGTCCCAGAAAAATGCCAAAATTGTGTTGAAAAATTGGGTTTTCTGATTCAAGTCTGCCTGTTCCTGAAAGCTGGGAAGCTGCTGAGTTTAGCACCGCAAACCCTTTGTTGATGCCATTTTCAGGGGAAAAACCACAAGCCTTCTTCTGCAGCCACTTTTTCCAATTTTTTTGAAAAAAACAAAATTTTCCCTGTATTTTGGCCAATTTCTTGGCCTCTTTCAGGGGAACCCACAAAGTCTGGGTACCTCCAGAATCCCTAGGATGTTGGAAAAAAAGGACGCAAATTTGGCTTGGTTAGCTTATGTGGACAAAAAGTTATGCGGGCCTAAGCGCGAACTGCCCCAAATAGGCAAAAAAAGGCCTGGCACAGGAGGGGGAAAAGGCCTGGCAGCGAAGGGGTTAAAGCAATTTCAGATGTAAGAAAATGTACCAGCAAAAGAACATTGGTTTATATATTCAAAATATAGAGTATCTAGTGCAATTTGCATGATTGTAGTTCAAGAAGTGAAATAATATCAGAGGTCATCAAATTACAAATTCTGATGCTAAACATTGGCCTAAATCAATGTTTTGTTATGCTATTTAAATTAACTTTGCTCTTTACAGCAAACCGGCTTAAGGAGTGCTTACAAACTAAAAGAAAGTTTTACAGAAGCCAACAGTAGATGCAATTAAATGTAAAAACTAAAGGCAAAGTTTTGGGGTAGTTCATCTCGGTGCAATTTTAGTATAATTACTTTACAAATGGCATAGAGAAGTTTTATGAAAACTCACATTCTAATGTAAGGCGAATGAAGTCTAATTATGCCGGTAGAACTGTTGAATTATTTCACCGATTATGTGAGGATGTAATAAAATACTTAATCTTCAGACACTTAAAAGTGCAAGAAGATACCTGATATTAGGCTGGAAGTGCTTCTTATGGCAAACAGCTTAGAGAGCAAAAATAAAAATAAAACGTCTACCTTTGCAAGAACTGTGCAATCGATTTATGTAGGTAAACTACATGTACTTCTAAGTTATTATTTGCTTTATAAACACAGTGACGATGGCAATTGCAAATCTATAATTTGAAATGCAAACGAGGATGATTTGGACAACACAGCAGAGAAAACGAGCAACCAATCCAAGTTTCTTTTATTAAATTTTTTTTTTTTTTTTTTTTAATACAAATACAACTATGGTAAACATATCAGTATCTATTTAAAAATGATAAGTTTTGTTATCAATAGTCAACATACACCGTGGGCAAGTGCCTAGTGTGGGTACTCCTGTTAACTCTACGGAGGCAGAATTAAAAGGAATTGACTGGCGCGTAAAATCCCATGGGGAATGTGAACTATCTGAATGAATAGGTGCAGATTTACTACGTTTTCTATACTCCGGGCCAATTTGTATATGTCTGACACAGGAATGTGTGTAATTAAAAACAGTAAATCTATAACTGCCGATATATACTTAAATTGATTATATAGTGGTATTCAATACTGTCGAGCTGATATTTAAGTAGATCAGTTTTTGTGTTCTCGATATTCTGGCCTACAATCATTCGTAATATCACACTAATGATCAAAATGTAGAATCTGGCACATTCCAACAACTCTAATTAGATCAACAAGCACTAACTTTATGTTCCACATCATCACATGAGGTTCTAGCCTTGCACATAATTTAGTTGTAAATGACATAGGCCCTCATTATGATATTGGCGGTAGAAGCCGCCTACTGCCGCAGCGATGGCCACCAAAAGACATTCGCTGCGGCTACCAGCCGTATCATGACAACAGCTGGATCTCCCTCCGGAGGATGTGGCCATGCTGGTGGACTGTGTGGTTGAGTTACTGGGTGTATCAGCGGTTGTATGGGTGAGTGAATGCTTGCACGAGTGACTGTGTGGGTGAGTGACTTGATGCATAAGTGGATGTATGGCTGAGTGTATGAGTGCATGAGCGGTGGCATACATGAGGGAATGAGGTCATGATTGACTGTATGGATGAGTGACTGGGCGCGTCAGTGTCTGTGTGGTTGAATGAATGAGTGCATGAGTGACTCTATGGTTGAGTGATTGGATGTGTTAAAGTACGTATGGGAGAGTGAATGGCTGCATGCGTGACTATGGGTGGGTGACAGTGCATGAGTGGCTACATGGCTGAGTGAATGTGTTCTTGAGTGGTTGTATAGGTGAGTGAATATGTATGGTTGAGGGAGGGTGTGTAGTGTCTGCATGTAAGTGAATGGGAGCATGAATGACTCTATGTGTGAGTGATTGGGTGTGTCAGTGTCTGTATGGGTGAGTGAATGGCTGCATGAGTGACTGTATGGGTGAGTGGCTCAGTGCATAAGTGGCTGTATGGCTGACTGAATGGGCTCATGAGTGGCTTTATGGGTTAGTGTTTCCGTGCATAAGTGACTGTATAGTTGAGTGACTGGATGCATCAGTGACTGTATTGGTGAGCAAATGGCTGCATGAGTGACTGTATGTTCGAGTGACTGGATGCATCAGTGGCTGTATGGGTTCCTTAATGAGTACATTACTGACTGTTTGGGTAACTTAGTGGGTGTGTAAGTGGTTGTATGGGTGAGTGAATGGGTACATAAGAGACCGAATGAGAGAGTGAATGGGTGCATAAGTGTCTGTAATGGTGACTGACTGGAAGCATTATATGTATGGATTATCTATTAATGAAGCAACATTTAATTACCTACCTGCATTACGGCCAAAATATGCCCTTTGATCTGTATTAAAAGATAAAGAAGTGAAATTATAGTTAAAGTTTGAAGATTACTATATCTATTAAACGTTGTTAATCTGTAATATAAAATATATTATCAATGACAAAGCACAAGCAACTTTTGTTGTTTTATATAGAAACTATGCATACACAATACTTTTCTGACATCTTATTGAAGACACCACTCTTGATAGGCCAAATAATGTCTTAACAAGTAATAATCCACAAAGAAAGAAGACTATATCCAATATTTTGCCAGTCATTCACCTTAGAACTTTGGTTGAAAATATAATAAATAAGAATTAGGCAGCTTGAAAGGTAGTTTTTGCTTGAATTGCAGACTGCTATCATTGCATTCTGTCCATCCAGTTTGCAATGTTAACTATACAGTATAATAATGTTCAGATGTAGCATTAATGCAGTTATGGAAGATGATAGCCAAAATACAGTATGTTCTCCCTGAAACAGATATTTGTCCTGCTTTAAAATTTCTAATCTCAGTGTTCAATTTTGATCCATCTGCCCTACATCGTTGGAACATTGCTATAATGTATTTATCATAATTTCTCTGTATAAGGAATGTAGACATCACATTTCATTTACAAGTTGGGCACATCATATTTTGGTCACTTATTTGTAATACTTTATCGAAAGGGACACGTTTACAGTTTGGCAGAGTTAAGTAGAGAAATTGCTTAGACTGGATTTCAGTAGTAGATTGGGAAGAGCAATCTTAACGCTCATGGTTTCACGTATAACGAGGTCCAAATATATAATCAATATTTACATTTTCTTCTCCTGCAATTCCAAGGATCACCATTATAAATTCCTGTGCATCTTGCTGAGCATTTAGAGCAAATACTACAGATCCACTATATTTGTCTAATGGTTCTCGAAATCCTGAAACAGATAGTATTTCAGTTCTGTTTCGAGATAAGCTTTAAAGGCAATTAAAAGGTGGCGTACACAATGTGTTCTATGGTTTTTCTTGGATTGCATTTACATGTGGTAGATGGAAGAGAACATTGTGAACGACATTAGCATAGCAGTCAACACCACTAGTGTTATCCAGCTGGTAACCAACAACATCCTTTTCCACTTTTCTTTTCTTCACACCTTCTTCTTTAGATTTGGTTTCTGACATCTCTATTATGTTTTTTGACTATTTTGTCAGTTTCCGCTTAGAACATAGTATCTGATTTTCATAAACAGGTTACTGTCCTAAAGAGCATATTTACTTCTAAACCTGTTGTACTCTCTCACACAATTTACATCTGCACTTAGCTTCTTCTTGTCAAACTCAATTAGAAACAAACCAGCTAATGTTCACACTCATGACAATGCAACATATGACATTCCTCCTAATAAAAGCAGCATCAACACTCAAGCCTTGAGACTTGTGGATTGTTACAGCATGCGCAAGACAAATTAGAAACTGTTTTTGTTCGACATAGAAATCATTCACAAACACAAATCGTACAATGCATCCTCCAATTTGCTTTATGCCATTGACCTGATTAAACTTTATAGATAGGAATTCAACCTTACCACAGTTAGGAAAATAAATAAAATCATTCACCAATCATTTTTCAACATTTAAATTATGTCTTAAAATTATTCTACAGTTCTTGCAGACACATAAAGACTAGAATAGATTCTCCTTGGTGTTCTATTTTGTCAACAGCAGTGATCTTCAAAATGTTTTCATTCTCTAGTTTTTATAATTCTTCATTAAAGGCAGCGCACTCTCGAAGTGCAGGCATCAAAGAAACTATATGCATTCCCTCTTTACAAAAGTTATACATTAGGTCTGCTGCTGTCCTTTTAGAGGAAAATGGTTTCCTAATCAAATCAAATCAAATCATTAACATTTATAAAGCGCGCTACTCACCCGTGCGGGTCTCAAGGCGCTAGGGGAAAAGGGCGGGGGGGTTACTGCTGCTCGAAAAGCCAGGTTTTTAGGAGTCTCCGGAATGCGGAGTGGTCCTGGGTGGTCCTGAGGCTGGTGGGGAGGGAGTTCCAGGTCTTGGCTGCCAGGAAGGAGAAGGACCTCCCACCCGCAGTGGAGCGGCGGATGCGAGGGACGGCAGTGAGCGCGAGACCCGAGGAATGGAGGAGACGGGTGGGGGCGTAGAAGCTGAGGCGACGGTTGAGGTAATCCGGTCCCTTGTTGTGGAGGGCTTTGTGTGCGTGGGTGAGAAGTCGGAAGGTGATCCTTTTGCTGACTGGGAGCCAATGCAGGTGTCTCAGGTGTGCGGAGATGTGGCTGTTGCGGGGTACGTCGAGGATGAGGCGGGCCGAGGCGTTTTGAATAATCTGACTTTCCAAAATCAATTTTCCCTCCTGTGTCAGAACTCCCACTCTGATGTCCTTTAGAATGTTTCTATACTCTATGTCAGAAGAATGACTCATATTTTTCACATGTTCCTTGTATTGAAAATATTGCCAAATGGTGGCATTGCCAATACTTCCTAATGAGTTTCAAGTCTCATCAGGTGAAAGAGTTTTAAAAACAGGCTGTCGTTTTACAGTAGTAAGTTGCAGTAGGACTCCAAAAAACATCAAATACTGTCCTCCAAACAAGACATTGTATTCAGTTTATTAAATCTCTTGCACTCGCAGGTGGGCAAAGGCAAGCACTAGATTAAAAACCAGGCTTACCTCATCAATAATTAAAGACTTAATTTTCTTCAAAACTCATGCTACCTCATGACAAGCTTCACCGGATAACTTCTGGTATTCCAGTCTATTGTGATATTCTACCTTATCAATAATCAAGAGTTTAATTTTCTTCAAAACTCTTGCTACCCATTACAAGCTTCTCCGATAACTTCTGGTATTCCAGTTTATCGTCATGTTCTACCGGTAGCATAAGTAGTTCATGTAATGTTAGTCCCTTGTCACAACACACAATAAGTTTAATTCTGTAGTTTTCTGTAGGTAATTAGAGATAACCAGCTTGACCACTAATATATAGTAGTATTGGTTTGACTGATGAACAATTACGGAGCTTGTTCTCACGTCTCAATCCATTTTCTATTTTCCCTTTTACTTCAATATCAATCTCTTATTGTTTGTCGTTGAGTTATTCAACTAGCTGTTCCAGATCTACAGATTCCTGTCTAGCTTGTTCCATGGCAGTTTCCACTTCATTGATATCTACTGATGCTTCATTTTCAATAATAGATTTTCCAAGAGGATCCTGACTTGAAGGTGCAGAACTTTGGCTACTTTGAGAACTATGCTTAGCTACCTCAGTAGAAATCATGTCTTCCTGTTGTATCTCATCATTTAACATCCATAAGTAGTTTTTGAACATGGGACACTCAATGCTATACTTACTAGCATTAAAACAATGTTCATAGCAGTCATAATCCCCCATGTAGTTCCAATTCACTAAGCCAAGTTTTGAAAAGTTAAAGAAATGCTAAATAAAAATAATCAATTTTCTCAGGGTTTTGGAAGCTTAACTTTCAATGGTTAATTAGGTTTTCTTTTCAATGTTTCAGTAAAGATTGATCACATCAACGTACTGCATATTTCCCTTCTATGTTTTCACTTACATTACTTCTGTATCTATAACTTTGAAGAATTTCATAAAGGCACTTACCTTCTCGATATAGACCTCTTCTTGAATAGTATGTGTCTATGTATCCAACATATTTGATTTCACAAGGCCTGTACTTTTTCTATCAATCTCTCCCATTAAATTAATCAAGCTGTATTTTAAGCTGTCATCCTTTTTATGAACTTTGTTAACAAAATCTCCTGCAGATATATTTTGTAGCTTAACTCCTGTGTTTAGAATGTGATTCACTGCATATGAAAGTCCAGACAAGTCACTCTCAAAAAGAAGGTGAAATATGTATGGACTACACTGTCTGAATCTTGGATCCTTTAAATTTAATCATGTTGATTGGTATTCAGCTGCTGGCATTTCCATGGGCTGGTCATCATACCAACCTTCTACTCCAGTGAGAAACAAGTGTGGAAAACACTGAGCCTCTAAACGTTTTTCCCAGGCACTCATGGGAGCTCCTTTAGCTTGCTTCATTTGGAAAAGGTCAATAGCATCTCCAATGACTTCTTTGGAATGGTATGGATGGATGCTGTAGTGCTCCTAAATTTGTTCTGATGGAATCGATCTACTTTTTCTATTTGCCCACTCCCTGGCAACATCAATATTTGGTACATCAGGTTCCACATTAACATTCTTATAATAAACATTAATTTGTACCAGGTATAATTTTGCTTGTTTAACTTTATTAACATCTACTAACTCTAGCCAAATTGTTTTATTCTTAATAGGAACACCATTTACCAGGATAATAAGCGGCTCTTCATTATCTTTCTCTATCCAAACATTTTTAAAACTTCAATGGCAAATATTCTACTCTTCCTTTAAGGCCTTTTAATAACTCTGTTGGATGCAATTTGCCTGTTTTTAGTTCCAACCGTATAATCATTTGAAATGAATGTACAGATTGTATAAGGGTAGATTTGTATACATTTAAGTTTCATAGTTGTTCTGGAATAATCACAAGTTCTAACCTGTTATACACTGCTCTAGCTGGTGTTTTCTGTTCCTCTAACTTATCATATCGGTACTTACATATAACATGCTGAGTGGACAAGTCAAAATACTCTTCCACAAATAAATAAGCAGCAAACTCTTGCCACTTTTCTGTATTTTCCCTTTAAATTTTGGAAAATACATTTACATTTCATGTTTGACTTTTATACTGACTGCTTGTACAGCAAATGCAAACATAGTTTGGCATTTCAGAATATGGTGTACTAAACTTTATAATCTCTTATTGAAAAGTGTCAGTAGCAACAGCTGTGCTCTCTTCCTCAATACCTATATCTTCAAATTCGTCATTCCCCCTAGATTCCTCTTCAGGACCAAAAACCCAAGATTGCATATCCTAACAAGCTTTTTCTTCCTCTTGTATTGTACCATGCAAAAGTACTCTATTGATTTCTCCTAAACATAATGCTGTATTATTTACAAAATAATGGCCCTCATTCTGACCCTGGCGGTCGGCGGAGAGACGGCGGTCGGACCGCGAACAGACCGGCGGTATTAAAAATGGCATTCTGACCGCGGCGGTCCCCGCCGCGACCGACCGCTACTTCTCCACTCCGACCGCCACGGCGGTCATGACCGCGGGGCTGGAGTTTGCGCACTCCGGCCCGGCGGTCGTCCCAAGACCGCCAAGGGTATTATGACCCTGCCTACCGCCGCGGTTTCTTGCGGGCGGGAACCGCCGTGCGAACCATGGCGGTAAGCACTATCGGGGCCAGGGAATTCCTTCCCTGGCACTGATAGGGGTCTCCCCCACCCCCCACTACCCACCCGAGTCCTCCCCCCACACCCTCCACCCCCCTGCCACCCCCCAGAGGTGGTACGAACCCCCTCCCCACCCCCACCCCGACATGCACATACATGTACCCCGACATGCACACACCCCCAACATGCACATATACACACCCCCTACACACACATACACAACGGGGACACATACCCGCACACATACATGCCGACATGCGCACCTGCCGAACAGCACACATTACCCATAGACACAGCAGCACCCCCCGCCCGCATACACGCACTCACACACCCCCTCTACACACTCACACGCACACCCCCATGCACGCCCACATCACACAACACCCCCCCACCCCCTCCCCTCACGGACGATCAACTTACCTTGTGCGTTGGTCCTCCGGGAGGCGACGGGAGCCATAGGGACGTGACCGCCAACAGAAGACCGCCAACAGAAGACCGCCACACAGAAATGTGGGTCGTAATTCTGTGGGCGGTGTTCTGCTGGCGTGGCGGTGGAGGTTGACCAGTCTCCACTTTCCCGCCGACCGCCAGTGTGGCTGCTGGCGGTTTTCCGGCGGAACGCTCCCAGCGGTCAGAATGCGCACAGCGGCACACCGCCGCGGTCGGCGGTCTTCACCGCGGCGGTAACTCAGCGGTCTTGCGAAAAGACCGCCAAGGTCAGAATGAGGGCCTATGTCTCCTAATTAAACTTCAAATTTTTGAATGGGGAACTGCCAACATCCTAAAGTGATGAAAGGTGCTTTGGTACATTTCCTTTGACACACATGCTAATGAATGTCCTGGTAAATTGGTATTCTTTCTCACTTTGTATGGATCTAATCCTTGCAAAATGTTTATCTTCTGCTTGAGACTTTTACATTGAAAATCACATACTATTTTTTTATAATAAATCTGTAGATTCATGCCGAATTCTGCATTTACTGCTACAACTCCATTTAAGAACAGGTCCCTGTCTATGCCTACACTGAAACTCTTCAGCTATTACCTCTTCTATACCTCTAGGAAAAACCTCCTCCTTTTAATGGGACATCTGTCAACCATTTCATAACATCGACCAGTTGAATCAACTGCATGTAGTAATGTGTTCTCCTGCAAATGACCTTCTTCATGATCTGGAGGTATGCTTCGACTAACCAGTAGAGATTTTGCAGAAATTACTTTTATTAATAAATTTTTTTCCTTTGGCTGTATCTCTTCATCCATGACACTGTTTTTTCTAGTGTTTTCATTCTTTTAACTGTGAATACAAAAAGCGTCCACTTTAAGGAAAATGCCTTATCTATCATATCCTCAACAAATTTCTTTTGTTTCACCACGTGTTCTCTTTTTATACTGCTTCATATTTTTCAGTAAGTTCTTGATTACTCTTGCACTGAACATTTTATCTCTAATTTCTTTGAACTGTTGCTGTCTTCTGGTTATGCTATCTCCTTTTTTCAATCAGTCCTTACTCTTCATTTAGCATGATTTTTCTCCATCCTTTGCAATTTTCTACACACAAATTTTAGATTGTTTTTGTTTTCCTACCAGTAGCTCCTTTGTTATTTCGCTACATTGCTCACATATTTTCCCTTTTGTTTCTCTCTTCTGAGTAGATAATATATTTTTCTCCATTTCTTACACCTTTCCGTTGTTTTGGCCTTGTAGATTTATGTTTTTATGTTTCAATACAGAGGCCTGAAAAAAATAAAAAACATGAAAATGCTTACATTGAATGAAATACTGTTTAGTAGTATATAATAACCATTTAATTATAATAGAAACAGTCACATCACCGTTTGGTAGACACTCTGCATATGTTACTCTTCATGCTTAAAGCAAACTATGCAAGCCTCTGCTATTATAGGCATCAGTGTTAAATCCACTGTTTCAGTGTATGCAACAGAATGTGCTTGAGCATCTCACTGTATCAATGAATGTGTGACTCTAAGGTCCATATTTATACATTTTTTGCGCTGCATTTGTGTCATTTTTTGATGCAAAAGCGGCGCAAACGTAGGAAATACAAAAAAAGTATAAACATGGGCCTAAGTCTCATCATATGCATCACTATGTCTGCAGGCAAATTAGTGCACGCAGAACTGTGGCTCTTGGTACTTCACCATATGAGTATGTCTGTTCCTGGTTGTGTCAGTTGACAAATAATTGTATACATTACTGTGTTACTGTATGGATCACTATGTCACTGAGTGTGTGACGTTATGCATAATTCTGTTGCTACTGCAAACATGACTTTATCCTTGATATCTCAGTGTATTAATCAATATCTGCTTACATGTATTATAGTACAGAGGAGTGCCTATGTCTGTATTTTGCAGTTCAGTTTAGTGTGTGAATGACCCTATTAGTGTAATGTGAGGGCCTAGTTTTCCAATTGTATGCATCAGTGTGTGTCTCAATGTCTCACTCAGTCAGTATTTTATTGCATAAGTAAATATGTACTTTGGGGTGTAACTGCATGGATCAGTGTGTCCCTGAATATGTATGTACATTACTATATTTATAAGTGTGACATTGAGGGCCTTATTTATACTTTTTGGTGCAAAACTGTACTAAGGTAGTTTAGCCCCAAAAAGTTTTGCCCTACTTGCACCATTTTTTAGCACCAGCTGGGCACCATATTTATGGAATGGTGCAAGCCGGTGCAAAGGGTAGGCTAGCTTAAAAAAAAATGACGTTAGGCAGTTTTGAGTCAAAATAAATCATTCTGACCAGATTAGCATCATTCTTTGACGCTAAGGGGCATATTTATACTCTGTTTGCACTGAATTAGCGTCATTTTTTTAAAACTCTAATTCAGTGCAAAACTAACTCCATATTTATACTTTGGTGCTAGACCCCTCTAGCACCAAATTTATGGAGTTAAAGTCATTTTTTGGACGTGGAAAC
This sequence comes from Pleurodeles waltl, assembly GCF_031143425.1. Taxonomy (NCBI): domain Eukaryota; kingdom Metazoa; phylum Chordata; class Amphibia; order Caudata; family Salamandridae; genus Pleurodeles; species Pleurodeles waltl. Next base: position 562,078,457 of record NC_090444.1, read on the forward strand.
CTACCTTGCCTTAATGAGATGCAAGGTAGGCGTTCCCGTGCAAAAAATGACTCTATGGCCTTAACACCATATTTATACTCCCATGTAAAAATGGTGCAAGGGAGGGAGGAGGGGTCAAAAAATGGGGCAAAGCTTGCTTTGCCCCATTTATTAAGACCTGGGTCAGGGCAGGTGTTAGGGGACCTGTGGCCCTATTTCCATGGTGGAACACCATGGAATAATCCCAGGGGTGCCCTCCCTAGGCCCTAGGGGCACCCCACCCACACTAGAGGGACTGCGAGGATGGGGGACCCCACCCCAGGTAAGTACAGGTAAGTGCATTTTATTTTTGAAAGTGCCATAGGGGGCCCTGAAATGGGCCCCCATACATGGCACCGGGTGCAATGGCCATGCCCAGGGGACCCCTGTCCTCTGTGCTGGCCACTGGGGTGGTGGACATGACTCCTGCCTTTTCTAAGGCAGGAGTCATGTGGCATGGTAGGTTTAGCACCATAAAATGACGCTAATCTGGTTAGAGTCATTTTTTTTTACTCTAACCTGCCTAAAGCCATTTTTTGGTGCTAAACCCTCTTCTTCTATACTGCCAGCCCTACCCGACTAAAGTCATTTTTTAAAACTCTAGCCTACCCTTTGCACCGGCTTGCACCATTCCATAAATATGGTGCCCGGCTGGTGCACAGAAATGGTGCAAGCCGGTGCTAAACTTTTTGGTGCAAAACTGAGTAAGTGCAGTTTTGCAGCAAAAAGTATAAATAAGGGCCAATATTTTGTAAGTTTGCGCCACTTTTGTGTCATAAAATGCCATTAATGTGGTGCAAAAAAGTTTAAATCAGGGCCTTGGTGCTAGATGGGTCTAGCACCAAAGTATAAATATGGAGTTAGTTTTGCACCGAATTAGAGTAAAAAAAATGACACTAATTCGGTGCAAACAGAGTATAAATATGACGCAGAGTATAAATATGCCCCTAAATATGGCATTAAGGCCATAGAGTCATTTTTTGCACGGGAACGCCTACCTTGCATCTCATTAAGGCAAAGTAGGTCTCCACTTTCAAAAAATGACTTTAACTCCATAAATTTGGTGCTAGAGGGGTCTAGCACCAAAGTATAAATATGGAGTTAGTTTTGCACCGAATTAGAGTAAAAAAAAAATGACACTAATTCGGTGCAAACAGAGTATAAATATGCCCCTGAGTGTCTCAGTGTATCTTAGTCTAAGTATTCGTGCATATCTGAGGCTATTACTGTTTGGATAGGTGTTCGCCTGATTGTCTTAGTGTTGTAATCAACATGCACATAGATATCCTAGTGTAGACAAGACTGTATGCGTGCCTTATAAAGGCCTATAATACATATATGCCTTGCATGCATAATATTGTAAAAACATGTATTCCATAGATGTTTCTTTGGGTATTCCCAATCAAAAGAAATAGAATATATCACAATTTGATGCATTCCCAATTTAACAAACCTAGACATGCATCACAATCCCACAGCACCTCACGACTAAAGTGAAAGTGGTAGAACAGTGACAAATCGCATTTTGTCCTTGATTTGGTCCTCTTTGTATGTCAAGTGCATTGTACACCACATATAGACAGAGGGAAATACCTTTTATTATTTTTTATGTATAGATGAAGAACCTTTATTATATATAAAGACTCATCCAAGCAACATAAGTGCTCTTAATGTATGGTAGAATGGAGTCTTCATTTCTGCTAGTTACCAGTGCCTGTTCAAGACAGAGTTAACTTATAACAATACATCACACCTTCTTCATATGCAGCAAACCTAATATTTTCATTAGATACAATGCATTGCTGCAAAAAGATGTGCAGTGCTACCCTGTACCAAAACTTACAGATGAGATCTCACACTGCAGAACTGAGAATCTACTAAATCAAACTTTACCTCGTACCTTATGTACCATATACCCTACACATATTATACTTTACATTTAACTAATTTTAACTAAAGAAATAATGTAAGTGTTCAGAACTGTTTAGACTCATAAAGTTAAGTTGCCAATAAAAACATGTTATTGTATGGAAAAATCATAGTTTGCAATGAACTAGCATTCTTTATTTTGTCATGCAATAAATGTCTTACAATACATTTAAATTACAAGTGCATTACCTGTCACTTTCTCTCTCAAGAAGTACACATTTCTGTATCTTTTATAAGTTTTTACCCATTCTATTTATGCACACATCTGTGATTATACATACATTATAAGATATATACTCCAATTTAAATACCTCTTAAATATCTTTTGTTGATAGTTAAAATAGTCTCACAATATCTTTTGTACTCTTTTCCTTGTGCAATCGTGAAACCTCAGCATGAGAATAGTACTTCACTCTCACTCCAAGGGAACCTTAATGGCAACCTTTTCAACTCTTCTCTCACTGGTATTGTGGTGGTTAACAAATCAAAAACTATGTTTCATATTTATATTTTATTACCCAGTATCTGAATGATTACTGGTAACCCCTTGTTTTCCTCCCTTAAAGAAGCCCAAAGTGCTATTGCAAACTACTGGAGTCTCAGCGTGGCCCTGTGTACATTTGTGATAGATTTGTGACTCTAGGAGGGAGTTCAAAACAACTAACAATTCTTTTACAGTGATTTTATATGCACATATAGTATACAGAATCTTCTTTTCCAACTCATAATCTGCAAAAAACAATTTGTTTTCTACTATTGCGCTATCCTTCAATGCAAACTATCTTCCTCCATAGTCTTTTACTTCAGCTGCATAGCAACCTTCTTTGCACCACCTCAAAAGTTCACAGCACTGTCTGCAAGCAGATTGCTAGCTTTTAATAATTTCTTCTGTAGCAGGTGTGGCTTACAGGTAGCAATTCTAAGCTTATCCAAATAAGTTCTTTGTGAAATAATGTCACCCAATCAGAGATCTACTAACTAAATATTCTAAATAACTACCTACTTTTATGTAGTAATCTATTTTCAACATCAAATCAACTTTGTGCTTTTTTTTAAACCTAGTGCTTCCCTCCATTTTAATCACCTCACATTTCAAAAACCCATTCAGTCAGCTGCAGCCTTCTCCTCAGTGCTACTGCTCCTACTACTATACAAAATGCTGAGAGTGTGGATTGTATGTCACAGCTATGTTATTTGGGCAAGTGAGTATGCAAGGAAGAGTGGTATCAACAGGGACCTGGGTTTGCCTAATGTGGATATTACGTGGGTTGGTCAGAAAGGGTTAAAGTGGCAGCAATAGCTTCCATTGTTTGAAAACATTAGAGATTGCTAATCTCCTGACCTCATGATTGTGCACTGTGGTGGTAATGACCTAGACACACTGACTGGGGGTAGGACTGTAAATCCTAATGAAGGATACCTTTAGTCAGTTAATGACACTTTTTCCTCACATAGCATTTGTGTTCTCAAATATATGCCAGCGACAGAAAAGGAACTGGTCAATTACATTCTGTCCACAGATTGACAAAGCCAAGACGTATGCTAATAAAACTGTTTCAGTACACCGCAGAGACAAATACATGGGTTGTATTTACAATAATAACCTGCACATTCACATGCAAGGAATATATAGAAGTGATGGTATTCACTTTACAAATGAAGGCAACAGGGTACTTCTGAGCAACTTCAAACTCTGCATCTGCTCCTATCCGTATTAATCATATACACATAATTAACACAAAGACTCTACATTTAAAAACTTAGAGGCATATTTACAATAAAGTGGCGCAGCGTGACGTTGTGCCAAAATTAGCAACGCCACACTGCCTGACTTTAGAATTGTAGGGATGCTCCATATTAACAAGAATACAGTGCACGCCTGTGTTTCCCCCTGCGCTGGCACTAAATTTGCTGCCAAGTGCCAATGCAGCCAACCCTGCACCCTGGTGCAAGGGTGGCTGCATTGTGGGGGAGATTGTTTTTGTGCAGGAAGGGACACCTTCATGCACAAAAACAATCTTCAATTGTGGTTTGCTCTTTCTATGTGTGCTGCAGAATGCGGCACACATAGAAAGAGCAAAAAACGAAGATAAATGAAAGCATTTTTCTTTGTTGCACCCCTGGGGTGGCGTTAGTTTTTGGTGCTGCCTCAGATTTATGAAATCTTATAATTCTGGGGCAGCATCAAAATGCAATGGGTGTTGCTGTTGAGCACCCACAGCAACACCCATTGTACACCCCTTCCATGCAAAGTGCTGCCTGTTAAGGGGCTGTATTTACAAGGTGATGTTGAGCCACAAAAAGTGGCTTACCACTGCCTTGTAAATATGGTGCAGTGCACAGCGCCACCGGAAAGTGATGCTCCTATGGCACTAGGTGCTTGTAAATATGCCCTTTAATTTAAATTTGTTTTTAAATAAATTTGAGTTGCGACTCCATTGCAGCTTCTCACTGGGGGAATGTTCTGAGTGCTGTGACGGAGTCGGGACTCTGAGATCACATCCAAAAAAGAGGCTTTGATCTTTTTAAACCAAACAAGGGGTCCCCCAGACACCCTTTAATAGCCCCCATGGTGTCAGAGTAGATCTTCTCTGACCCCTTCTATAGGTCTCACCCATATTTCCATCTTCTAGGACCATGCCCTACTTCATAGAATGGTGGCCACAACCTTCTTAACAGGTTAGCACCAATCAATTACAGCATGTATTTGTATGCCTCACTGTGTCTGAATAGGTCTGAGAGTGGCTGCATGAGTGTATGAGTGTGTCTATGGGTGAGTGACTGAGACTCGATCTGAAGGTGGCGGCTGAGTGGGTCTGTCAATAGGTGCATGAATGTCTAAGTGGGTCTGTGAGTGGGTGTGTGACTGAGTGGGTCTGCAAGTCAGTGTGCTGTCTAAGTGGTGTGTGAGTGGGTCTGTGAGTGACTGCACAAGTCTCTGAGTTGGTCTGTGAGTGGATGCATGAGTGTCTGAATGGATCTTTGAGTGGATGCGTGAGTGTTTCAATGGGTCTATGAATGGGTGCGTGATTCTCTGAGTGGGTCTATGAGTGAGTGCATGAATGTCTGAATTAGGTCTGCGAGTGAGTGCATGAGTATCTGAGTCTGCGAGTGTGTGTGTCAGTGTCTGTGTGGATCTATAAGTGGGTGCATGAGTGCCTGAGTATGTCTGTGAGTGGGCGCGTGATTGTCTGAGTGGGTCTGTGAGTGGATTTTGAGGCACCAAGTATGTGGCTGACTAAGAGTCTGAGTAGCACTGGAAGTGTGTGCGTGGCTCTCTGAGTGGGTCTGTGACTGGGTATGTGAGTCTCTGAGTGGGTCTGTGACTGGGTGTGTGAGTCTCTGAGTGAGTGGGCAAGTCTCTGAGTTGGTCTGTGACTGGGTGCATGATTATCAGAGTGCATGTTTGAGTGGGTGCATGAGTCTTTAAATGGTTCTCTGAGTAGGATTGAGGCTCTGAGTGGGTCTGTGAGTGAGTGCATGAGTGTCTGAGTGGGTCTGGGAGTGGGTGCATGAATGTCTGAGTGGATCTGTGAATGGGTGTGTCAGTCTCTGGGTCTATGAATGTGTGCAGGAGTACCTGAGTGTGTGGGTGTGTGAGTCTCTGAGTGGATCTGTAAGTGGGTGCATGAGTCACTGTGAGTGGTTGCATGAGTGTCTGAGTGGGCCTGTGAGTGAGTGCATGAGTCTCTGAAGGGGTCATGAGTGGATGCATGAGTGTATGAGTGGGTCTGTGAGTGAGTGCATGAGTGTGTGAGTGGGTGTGTCAGTGTGTGAGTGGGTCTATGAGTGGGCGTGTCAGTGTCTGAGTGGATCTATGAGAGGGTGTGTCAGTGTTTGAGTGGGTCAATGAGTACATTCATGAGTGCCTGAGGGGGTCTCTGAGTGGGTGCATGAGTATAGGTGGGCCTGTGAGCGGATGCATGAGTGTCTGAGTGGGTGTGTAAGTGGGTGCATGAGTGTCTGAGTGGGTCTGTGAGTTGGTGCATGAGTGTTTAAGTGGGTCTATGACTGGGTGCATGAGTCTCTGAATGGGTCTGTGAGTGAGTATGCAAGTATCTGAGTTGATCTGGGAGTGGTGCATGAGTCTCTCAGTGCATCTTCGAGAGGATGCATGAGTGTTCAAATGGATCTATGAGTGGGTGACTGAATCTCTGAGTGAGTTTAAGAGTGGGTGCATGAGTGTATGAGTGGGTCTGTGAGTGGGTGAATGAGTGTGTGAATGGGTCTGTGAGTGGGTGTGCCAGTGTCTGAGTGGATCCATGAGTGGGTCTGAGAATGGATGCATGAGTGCATGGGTGGGTCTGTGCATGGGTGTGTCAGGGTCTGAATGAGTCTATGAGTGGCTGCATGAGTGCTTTAGTGGGTCTGAGAGTGTGTGTGTGTGCCTGAGTGGGTCTGTGAGTTGTGGTGTCAGTATCTGAGTTGGTCTGTGAGTGGATGTGTCAGTGCCTGAGTGGGTCTGTGAGTGGGCGTGTGAGTGTCTGAGTGGATCTGTGAGTGTGCATGTCAGTGTCAGAGTGGGTCTGTTAGTGGGTGTTGCTGTGAATGAGTGGGTCTGTGAGTGGGTGCATGAGTGTCTGACTGGGTCTGACAGTGGGTGCATGAGTGGGTCTGAGAATGCATGCATGAGTATCTGATTAGGCCTGTAAGTGGGTGTGTCAGTGTCTGTATTAGTGTACTTATAGTTCTAAGAGAGAGTATGTCACAGTCTCAATGTGTCTGTCAGTAGTATGCATCAGTGTCTGAGGGAGTGTGAGTGAATGTATATTTGTTTTCCAATCTCGACCGGACTCACGACTCCGTCGTTGCTTTACACGGGGGCTGCACTGAGCACCGTGATGGAGCCGCAACTCCATGATTGTGGCCAAAAGAAGGATTTCATATGAGTACTCTGATCCCTACTATTATTTTCAACTTTTATTTCCATACCCTGGGACTGAGCCCTGATTCACAAAATGTCATCCACAACTTTCTGAACTGTTTGCGGCTAACCAATCATGGTATTCCTCGTGACGTGAGGATTCGCGTAGGGGTCGTGAATCCTTTGTGTTCCTATATATAGAAATTTGGATTTCATTTGATTTCTCAAAAACGACTTGCACTAACCATCAAAAAGGGCTCTTTTGGGACCAAGGGCTCCTTTCTGCCAAATTTGGTGTAATCCTGTCCAGTGGTTTTGGCGCTATCACTGTTCAAAATTTCCTATGGGAATTAACAAACGCTCTTATTTTGATCCCCCCTTTATCTCAACCCCTGCTTGACAGATCACCCTGAAACATTCCAGACAGCAGCCCAGACAACTGTTGAATGTTTTTGGAAATGTTTTTGAAGATTCATTAAGCAGCACCAAAGTTATAGGCAAGTAAAAATAATTAACACTTCAAAGTTATCTTGGTGTATCAAGGCCAAAAATATAACTAAAGCCCAGCAGTATTATGGGATTGCAGAACCTTTGTGTCACTCATGCTGTCACATGCGGAATGCAATACTTGAGTCAAATTTACAAAGGAACGCAAGCCCACCGTGCATGGCCCTGCATTCACTCCACTGTACAACACTGTCTTATACTGAATGCCACTCTACTCCCCTCTACTCCACTCTATCTTACAATGCTCTGGTCCACTATGTGACATTTTATGCCACTGAACCCCACTTTACTCCACTCTACTCTGACACAGTACTCCTTTCTACTCCACTGTATACCACTCCAAAATAAGCCACTCAATGCAATTCTACCCTACAACAGTGTATGCAAATTCACTGTACCACACTCTACAACACTGCACTGTACTGTACACCAATCCACTCTACAAAAATCAGCTAGTCTGTATGCCACTCTACTCTACTGTAGTCACATTATTTTACAATACTGTACGACACCCCCCTACACTCTACTGTACAGCACTATAACGTCCATATAACCTTTGTTTTCTTCAGTGAATAAAACTATGACAGTGAACAGTGAATATGTATATATATATATATATATATGCAAAATACGAGCAAGAACTATGGGTAGTTCCCAAATTTAGGTGGAGAGCAGCTCCAATAAAGAGCACTCTACAACACCAGCGGCACTCTAGATTTGCTCACCTTTAATGTCTGTTTATCTAGTAAAGTTTTTAAGCATAGGATCAGCATAGTGCTATCCACGCCGAGCTAGATAAAGACAAAGGGGGTCATTACAACCCTGGCGGACGGTGTTGAAGCGGCAGAAAGACCGCCAACAGGCCGGCGGTAAACATTTTGGAATTACGACCGTGGCGGAAACCCGCCAACAAAGACAGCCACTTTAACACTCAGACCGCCACGGCGGTACAAACAAACAGCTCGGCGGTCACTGCCAACAGACAGGCGGAGGACAATGTACCGCCCACACTATAATGACAGGCCAATCCACCACCTTTTCCGGGGCGGATTCACTGCGGATAAAAACACGGCAGAAACAGGCATTTTGAATGAAAAACGCTCGCCTCTACACACTCCACGAGGAAGGAGGACACCATGGAGCCGGAACTCCATATTTTTCCTGCGATAGTCTTCCTGCTCCTGTACCAGGAGCACCAACGATGGCGGCAAAGACCACAGTGAGTACTGCACCTACGACACAGGGGAGGGGGGGCAAAAAACAGGGACACACACACGCAACACCCCCACCCCCACACCCACCCACACCGACTACAACACACACACCAATGCATATCTATAAATCACATTTACACCACCCAACCCCCCCGGAAGAATGCAAAGACAAAAGGAAATGAGTGTAACCATTGTAATATATCAAAATTCAGTAAGCAAAAATATACATATATACACTATTAACAAAATATACACCACGATTAGTAGTTCAGGTATTGCACAATTCATAGTCCGTGGACCACTGGGCCCAAAATGTATGGGCGAGGCCCACACACGATACCAGATCAAAACAGAGAGAACACTGCTGGGGCATCAGATAGAAATACAACAGGCACCTCAGGGGGAAGGGAAGGGGGGGCACCTCAGCTGGATGAGTGCACGACGCCAGATCCCCAAGGGGGCTCCATGCCCATTGATGTATCCTGGGGAGTGCAAAGCCACAGTCTCTCAAGTCTCTACAGTGGGTGGTTTGCCCACTGCTGCATCCTGGGGAGTGCAAAGCCACAGTCTCTCAAGTCTCTACAGTGGGTGGGTTGCCCACTGTTCAATCCTGGGGAGTGCAAAGCCACAGTCTCTCAAGTCTCTACAGTGGGTGGGTTGCCCACTGCCATATCCTGGGGAGTGCAAAGCCACAGTCTCTCAAGTCTATACAATGGGTGGTTTGCCCACTGTTCAATCCTGGGGAGTGCAAAGCCACAGTCTCTCAAGTCTCTACAGTGGGTGGTTTGCCTACTGCTGCCTCCTGGGGAGTGCAAAGCCACAGTCTCTCAAGACTCTACAGTGGGTGGTTTGCCCACTGTTCAATCCTGGGGAGTGCAAAGCCACAGTCTCTCAAGTGGATAACAGTGTGCAGGACAGAGGTAGTGGATGTATCTCTCCACTGGTTCTGGAGGGGGACTGGTGCCCAGAGTGCTTCATCCTGTGCAGGACAGAGGTAGTGGATGCATGTCTCCACTGGTTCTGGAGGGGGACTGGTGCCCAGAGTGCTTCATCCTGTGCAGGACAGAGGTAGTGGATGGATCTCTCCACTGGTTCTGGAGGGTGACTGGTGCCCAGAGTGCATCACTCATCCCGTGACGGTCCCTGTTGCGTCAGTGCCCCTGCCACTCATGGGCTAGCGGTGCTTGACTTGGCGGTGCTTGCCCTGTTCAGCGGTGCTTGACTTGGCGGTCCTTGACTTGGCGGTCCTTGCCCTGTTCAGCGGTGCTTGCCCTGTTGAGCGGTGCTTGACTTAGCGGTGCTTGCCCTGTTCAGCAGTGCTTGCCCTGTTCAGCAGTGCTTGACTTGGAGGTCCTTGCCCTGTTCAGTGGTGCTTGACTTGGCAGTCCTTGCCCTGTTCAGCGGTCCTTGCCCTGTTCAGTGGTGCTTGACTTGGTGGTCCTTGTCCTGTTCAGCGGTGCTTGCCCTGTTCAGCGGTGCTTGACTTGGCGGTCCTTGCCCTGTTCAGCGGTGCTTGACTTGGCGGTGCTTGCCCTGTTCAGCGGTGCTTGCCCTGTTCAGCGGTGCTTGACTTGGCAGTCCTTGCCCTGTTCAGCGGTGCTTGACTTGGCGGTCCTTGCCCTGTTCAGTGGTGCTTGCCCTGTTCAGCAGTGCCTGACTTGGCGGTCCTTGCCCTGTTCAGCGGTGCTTGACTTGGCGGTCCTTGCCCTGTTCAGCGGTCCTTACCCTGTTCAGCGGTGCTTGACTTGGCGGTCCTTGCCCTGTTCAGCAGTCCTTGCCCTGTTCAGCGGTGCTTGACTTGGCGGTCCTTGCCCTGTTCAGCGGTGCTTTACTTGGCGGTCCTTGCCCTGTTCAGCAGTGCTTACCCTGTTCAGCGGTGCTTGACTTGGTGGTCCTTCATTGCCCAGCTGGGCTGGGGCTGGCGGTAATTCATTGGTCAGCTGGGCTGTGGCTGGCGGGGTCCTCCTGGGCAGCTGGGCTGTGGCTGGCGGGGCCCTCCTGGGCAGCTGGGCTGTGGCTGGAGGGGCCCTCCTGGGCATCTGGGCTGAGGCTGGCGGGGCCCTCCTGGGCAGCTGGGCTAAAGCTGACGGTGCCCTCCTGGGCAGCGACGTTGGGGCTGGCGGTGGCCTCCTCGGCAGCGACGATGGGGCTGGCGGTGTCCTCCTGGGCAGCGATGATGGGGCTGGCGGTGGCATCCTGGGCAGCGATGATGGGGCTGGCGGTGGCCTCCTGGCCAGCGGGGATCATGGCAGTCCTCTCCGCCGTGCTGTTCCTCCCAGACTTTATGGGTTTCTTCTGCCCCTTCCCCACCTTGGGAGGAGTCACACACTCCCCCCGGGACCCCTGTGAGCGGCTTTGGGGGCTGGAGTCTTCCCCCTCTCCCGCCAGGCACTGGCCAACTTCTGGTGCTTCACAGGGGGGGACTGGCTGTGCTGTGGCTCCGTGCCACACTGGCTGTCCTGTTGGCAGGTGCACTCCACATACCTGTGACAACAGGCACCACTGGTCCCGTAGATTTTGTGGCTGATGTGCTAGATCGGGACCTATGAGTTGGACGGGGGTGGTGGTAAATAGGTTAAGGGTGGACAGGAAAAGTTGTTTGGAGACACTGGGACAGGTAGCTGGAGGGGGTTTGGGAGTGGAGGAAGAGGTGGTGGTTGTAGGAGGTGTAACTTTTGTTGCTTAGGGGGGCAGGTGCATGCGCTGGAGGCTGTTGTGAGGTGGATGTATGTTGGGTGGGTGTGTGCCTGCGTTTGTGTATCTTGGGAGGGGGCATCACAGACACACTGGGAGAGGACACAGGGGACGTGTGAATGGTAGTGGGGGTGGTGACTGCGCGTGAGCGGGGTTGGTGGTGGGTGTGCTGGTGCGGGACGTAGTAGCTGTAGTGGTAGTGCATGCAGGTGTGAGTGTAGACGAGACTGGGAGGGAGGAGGGAGATGACGAGGAGCGGGACACAGTGGAGGCAGTGGATGTTGGTGTGTCTGTATGTGTGTGATGCTTGCGTGAGTGCCTGTGGGATGTGTGGTGCTTATGTTTGCCTGAGCTTCCCTTATGTGGTGAGGTGTGTGCAGGCTGGTCTGATGGTGTGCTTGGATAGGCAGAGGTAGAGGGGATTGGGTCTGGGTGGAGGAAGTTGGAGGGGGAGGCTAGACACAGGGACAATGGCTGCCATCAGTGCAGAGGCCAGAGTTCGAAAGGTTCGCTGACCAGAATGAATGCCCTCCATGAATGTCTTTGTTTGTTGCAACTCCCTTTCTACACCCTGGATGGCATTCAAAATGGTAGACTGCCCAACAGTGAGGGACCTGAGGAGGTCAATGGCCTCCCCACTGAGGGCAGCAGAGGTGACAGGGGCAGGGGCTGAGGTGCCTGGGTCGAAGGTGATGCCCACCCTCTTGGGTGAGTGGGCATGGGGCACACGCTGAGGCGCTGCTGGGAGGGCGGTGCTGGTAGGGGGGGTGGCGGCTGTACCTGTAGTAGCAGGGGGCACAGATGTTGCCGCCACCACAAGGGAGCTCCCATCGGAGGACGAGTCCATGTCGCTGGTTTCAGTTCCTGTCACCGCCGTGGTGCTTCCCTCGCCCTCCGTCCCAATGGTGTATTCAGAGTCCGTAGTGTGGTCCTCCATGGCCATGTAGAATGTAGCTCCATCGTGCTCCGGTGCCACTGCTCCTCCGCCTGATGATGCTAATGCACACAAGAACAGGGAGACCGCAAAAAAGGGGGGGGGAACAGAAGGAAGACATGGTGATTGCATGGCTTACCGCTACCGTTGGCGGACAAGACAGACACAGCAGCCCCCTGCTCTACGTCGCGCTGTTGGGCCCCACCCAGACCCCTCCACTGCGCGCTAAGTCAACTGAATGAGAGTGTACTCACCCCCTTGTGTCTGCTGTGATGCCCTCAAGCGCCCATCCAACTCCGGATAGGCCACCACCAGAATCCGGAACATCAGGGGGTTCATGGTTCGACGGGCACCCCTCCCACGTTGGGAGGCCATCCCCAGCTGAGCCTCCGCTGTCTTCTTGCTCCAGCAGCGAATGTCCTCCCTTCTTTTCCGGCAGTGGGTGCTCCGTCTGCGGTGGACCCCCAGGGTCCGGACGTCATTGGCGATGGCACGCCAAATATCCTTCTTCTGGTGGGTGCTGACCTACATGAAATGTACAGGGGAAGAAGAGAAGTCATTACCCACTGCGCCGTCAAAGTGAGTGGCCCCCATCCATACCCTTGCCATGTGGCACATGCACCCACCGTCTTTCATGCACTCAGAACTCTGCCCCTTCCTTCTTACAACCAGCCCTCTCCACATAGGCATAGCCCATACAGCATGCTCCCTGTGTACTTACCTGTTGGCCTGGAGGACCGTAGAGTAGCGTGTACTGGGGGAGGACCCCATCGACGAGCTTCTCCAACTCCTCCGATGTGAAGGCAGAGGCCCTTTCCCCAGACGCACGAGCCATTGTCTCTTCCAGACCGAGGTCACAGCAGCACTTGCAGTGCAGGTCCTCTCGTGTCGAAGATCAGGTATAGAGTGATTCAACAGATAGAAAATGGCGGTCACATCCGCGGCGGTCACGCCTGCGGCGGTGCGCTCCATCACCGCCGGCGTACATCGTCATTGGCTCCTGGGACCCATAGGGTCCATTTTAACCAATGCAGCATTGCGCCGCGGTCTTCGACCGCCTACCGCAGTGGTGTACAACACCAGCGCAGTTACCTCACATCCAATTGTCCCACTTTACAGGTCAGGCAGCCGCCATTTCAGGGGCCCACATGGCCTAATTAACAACTGCATCACACATACCTAGGCCTAGTCTCAACACACATACAGGCCACTTTTTGTGTATGAATTGTGTTCTGTGCAGACTGTGGGTACATACGTCTGAGTTGTTTGACTCTGTGCTCGCTGTTGTCCTTCATAGGCACCGTCCGCTGGGACGTGAGGAGATGGCGGAATCCTCCGGTGTACCGACCGCTGGTGGACCTGTCGACAATGGAGGAAAGAAATTTGATAATCACCTACAGGTTTGACCGTGCCACAATCCAGGAACTGTGTACACAGTTGGATCCAGACCTGATGTCAGCAATCCGCCATCCACAGGAATCCCCCCTCAAGTGTAGGTGCTATCAGTGCTCCATTTCCTTGCAAGTGGGTCATTTCAAACAACTGTGGCAATGGCATCAGGGATGTCCCAGCCTATGTTTTCCAACGTGTTGTCCAGAGTGTTGTCTGCCCTGCTGAAACACATGCGGAGCTACATCGTTTTCCCTCTGGTGGAGGATTTGCCTACAGTGAAAGGTGACTTCTATGCCCTTGGACATATCCCCAACATCATAGGTGCCATTGATGGGACACATGTGGCATTGGTACCCCCCGCAGGAGTGAACAGGTGTACAGGAACCAGAAGAGTTATCATTCCATGAATGTACAGATGGTATGTTTGGCCGACCAGTACATCTCCCATGTGAATGCCATGTTCCCTGGCTCTGTGCATGACGCATACATCATGCGGAATAGCAGCATCCCTTATGTGATGGGTCAACTCCAGAGGCACTGTGTGTGGCTATTAGGTGACTCTGGTTACCCCAACCTGTCATGGCTACTGACCCCAGTGAGGAATCCCAGGACAAGGGCAGAGGAACGCTACAATGATGCCTATGGGCGAACTAGGAGGGTGATCGAGCGGACCTTCGGCCTCCTGAAGGCCAGGTTCCGGTGCCTCCATATGACAGGTGGATCCCTATTCTAATCACCAAAGAAGGTGTGCCAGATCATCGTGGCCTGCCGTATTCTTCACAACTTGGCTTTGCGACGACAGGTGCCTTTTTCTCAGGCGGATGGTCCAGATGGCGGTGTTGTGGCAGCTGTGGAGCCTGTGGACAGTGATGAGGAGGAAGCAGAGGAAGAAGACATGGACAACAGGGACTCAGTCATCCAGCAATGTTTCCAGTGAAATACAGGTGAGATTACATTCCTGCCTACTACATGTACTTTTACACTTCTACCTCTATCCTGAGTGGCGACTTCACCCAGTGTATGGTCACTGAGTTGTCACTTTCCCTTACGGTTTCACAGGTGTGGGTCCCAACGTGTGTCATCTGCTTAGACTCCTCATGGACTAGAGCTGTGTGACATAGGTATGTTGACATTACTATTTCAAGAACATTTTGTCACTGTAATTGCAAATACACTATTTCGAAATCACAGACAGACTCCAGATCTTTTGGTGCTTTACGTGTGTTTATTTAAATGCAAAATATTGGAGGGGGAAGTTAAATTGTGAGGGGTGATTGCGGAGGAGTATCCATGGCAGAGTCCAGTCTATTAGTCTCACAGGTGCATTGCCCATATAGGCATAGGAAGTGGAGCTGGGGCAGTTTCAATATGCACAGGGTGACAAAGTGGGACAGTGGGATGACAATCAGGGTGGTCTAATTTCTTGCCGGGGGTCTTGGCATCGTGCTCTGTCTTGTTCCTGGATCTCAGGGACCTTTTGCGGGGTGGTTCTCCCTCAGCAGGGGGTGGGGTGCTGGTGTGGTGGTCCTGTGGCGGTGCCTCCTGTCCACTAGTGCCGGCGGAGGTGGTGGGCAGTTCATCGTCCATGCTAGTGTCAGGGGCCCCTTGGAGGGCCACAGTGTCCCTCCTGGTGTTGAGTATTTCCTTCAGCACCCCTACGATGGTGCCCAGGGCGGAGCTGATGGTTCTGAGTTCCTCCCTGCACCCCAAATACTGTTCCTCCTGCATGCGCTGGGTCTCCTGAAACTTGGCCAGGACCGCTGCCATCGTCTCCTGGGAGTGGTGGTATGCTCCCATGATGGAGGAGAGGGCCTCGTGGAGAGTGGGTTTCCTTGGCCTGTCCGAACCCTGTCGCACAGCAGCCCTCCCAGTTCCCCTGTGTTCCTGGGCCTCCGTCCCCTGGACCGTGTGCCCACTGCCACTGTCCCCAGGTACCTGTTGTTGTTGGGGTTGTGGGTTATCCTGGGTTCCGTGTAGTGGTGGACACACAGCTGATTGACGTGTCCTGGGGACAGGGGTATGGGCCCGCTGGGTGGGTGCTGTGCCGGTGTTACCAGAGGGGGGATGGTCTGTGGTGGCCTGTGCCTGTGTGAGGGGAACCGACTGTCCCGAGGCCCACGATCGTCCGGGCTGGTCATCTAAATCCAGGTGGACAGAGGTGCTGTCATCACTGTGGGCCTCTTCTGTGGTGGAGTGGAGATGTCTGGACCCTCCTGTCTGGTGACGTTGGGTAGGGGTCCTGCAGGGGTATAATATGATGTTTATTACATCTGTGTGCGGCATGGTGTGCAATGGGTGGGTGAGTGAGCGTTTTCCCTTCGAAGTCCTGTTTCCGCCGTGTTTTTGTCCGCGGTGAATCCACCCCAGAAAAGGTGGCGGATTGGTAGGTTGTGATACTGTGGGTGGAACTTTGTCTTCCGGCTGTTTGTTGGCGGTGACCGCCACACTGTTTGTTTGTAACGCCGTGGCGGTCGGAGTGTTAAAGTGGCTGTCTTTGTTGGCGGTTTCTGCCACGGTCGTAATTCCAATTTGTTTTACCGCCGGCCTGTTGGCGGTCTTACCGACGCTTTAACACCGTCCGCCAGGGTTATAATGACCACCTTTGTCTTTTTCCAGAGTTCTCGCTTGTATTTTGCATAATTTATGCATCACTCTAACCCTGAAAGGGTCTTGTTTTGATATATATATACATATATATATATATCTCTACATGTGTGTGTGTGTGTGTATTACCTAGTGGCAGTTACCACTAGGTACTTATAGTTAGGACATACTTTCTATAGAAAAAACATTTTTTAGGTTTGCTAATAACTTTGGTGCTATTGGATGAATCTTTATGAAGTATTCCTAAGAAATAGGATGTTCATTTCAGTGTCTGTAAGGAAAGTTTCAGAGTGATCTGTCAAACGGAGGCCAAGAAAAAGGGCCAAGAAAAAGGGGGTTCCAAAAACACATTTTCCTGCTGCATTTTTCCATAGGGATTTTGAACAGGAATAGCGCCTGAATCACTGGACGCAATTCCACCAAATTTGGCAGAAAAGTAGCTCTTGGTCCGGAAAGTTAACTTTATGTTATTTGGTGTAAATCCATTTGGTAGTCTTTGAGTAATTAAAGAAAAAACAAATTTGTATATATATGGATGTGAAGGCTCAGTGAACCCTCTCGGTCTCGTGCTGAGATCTGATTGGTTGCCAGCACTTCAACAAAACTTATTTTTTTTAAAAGCGCTTGTTTAAGTGCAGTCCCTGGGTGGGTCAGGTCCCGGGTGCACTTACATTTTGAATGCCGGTGGGCTACCCCCCCCCCACAACCCAGGGACTACCACTTCCTCGCAACTTTAAATCAAATGAATGTGGGATGGGGCTGCCAGCCCCCCTGCTGCCCTGGGGACCACCACCTCCCTGGGGTTAAGATCTCATTTAATGAGGGGGGCTACTACCCCCCTAGCACCCCTGGGGACCGGTTCCTCCCTGAAGCAAATATAAATGAAGTGTGGGGGGCTGCCTAGCTCCCCTTCAGCCTCAGGGACCGCCACCTTCTCTGGGCTTTAAACTAAATTAATGTGAATTAATGCGGGGAGCACCATGCCCCCAGGCATCCCCAGGGACTGCCTCCTTCCCAGGGCAAATATAAATAAAGAACGGGAGGACTTCCAGGCCCCTGCAGCCCTGGGCACTGCACCTACCTGGGCAGAATTTAAATAAGACATGGGATCTGTTGTGGACCCCGTGCCCTATATGACCTCCCTGGGGCTACTTGAAATGTTGAAGGGAGATCAACTGGCCTCTCTCGTGGAACCAATAATGGCTCCCGGGATCACCAACCCCCACCGGGCCAGCTTCTGCTATGTCCCAGGGTGCCCAACCTCGGGACATAGCTGTTTGCTATGACTTGAGGGGATCTTTTGACAGCTCCCACCAAGTCATAGCAAACATTTCAGTTTCAGCAAGGGAGAGCTGTGAAGCAGCTCTCATTTGCTGGAACCAGAGGTTTCCTCAATTTCCCTGCCTGCAGATATGCAGGCAGGGAAACTGAGGAAACTATTGCTGTGACAAAGAAGGAGCTGCATCTTTAGCAGCTCCCTCTCTGTGACAGTGATGCTGGCTCCTGCAGGAGGTGGCGAGTCAGTTGGGACAGTGAGGGCCTTAAGGCTCCCTCCTCAGTCCCCAACCATTTTGACTGGGTGCCCAGGTTGGGTGGTTATAGCTGGTTGGCTGCAAGGCCCAGTCGCAGGTCGTTGGATTAATGTATCTTAATGAAAACCATAAAAAAACATTTAAAAAAACATTTAAAAAGCATGGAAAGTCACTGAAAAAAACAAATGTTACAAGGACGTTATAGTTAGGAAATATTACGGGGACGTTATAGTGCAAAACCATAGAAATTCACCTGTTATAGTTAGAGTTATGATAAGTAACTATAACTCGGGCCCTAATGTAACTATAACTCATGCCCTCGCCATGCACTGCTAATTTCCCCTCAAATTATGGCACTCATGACATCATTGACAACATCATTGATATTATAAATGTCATATATGCAATAAATAGTTTGACAAAAAAAAGTGTGCAGGGTGGGGGCTTAAGTTATAGTTAATTTAGGGCACGAGTTATTGTTACTTGAGATAACCCTTGAACGAGGTATGTGGTAATGCTTTAAACCCATTTGGTTTTCTGTCTGGTGTTTTTTTTTTTAACTGACAGTAAACACTTGGTGATTAGCAAACACACTGCCCTGTTTATTTTGGAGTGAGTGCTTGCCGGCTTGCGGAGACTTTTGGATTAATAATGGGATCCTCACCCGTATGAGCACCAGAGTTGTTGGGTCCCAGTACTTAGGAGGACAGGAGACTTTTGTTGTAGTCACCACTAAGTAGTTATAGCTAGAACTGTAGTAAAAAACATAGGTTCTGGGGTCAAGTAGTCTTATGGAGACAGTAACTAACTCCTCAGAGCAGCCATTCCACCATTTTCCAAAATGGCAGCTATAATAGAGGAATAAGAGACATATAGAAATGAAACAAATAATAATGCTTTTTAATCCTTTTATGTATACATCAAACAATGTTTAGTATCTCAATATGAAAAAAATATAATGTTTAGTACTCCAGGATTAGACACATTTTCATAGTTCACTTTATTTGTTTTGGCAATCGCTTGTGGTACATTTGTGGTACATTTGGGTCATATTTTTGTTGCACAGGTTTTTCGAGTACATGTTCGTGTAAGTTCTATGGGTAGAGGATTTAACACCCCATCAATATCTTCCTAACCAAATTCACACATGATCCAAAACATTTAACTATCTTCTGATCAAGTAGAATGCTCTTTTATCTTTTAATGTATCCTGAACTTACTGTACTGAAGATCATAAAATGTGTGACTGTCAGAACTCGTTTTAGACACATGCACAAAGTATTTTTCTACATCTTTGAAATAACATTCTTCTTCTGTCTCAGCAAATCCTTTTTGAAACTTCACAGGTTCAACAGTTAAATCTCCAAGCTTTGTTCCAATTTTGCTCATATTGTCATCACCTGTAAGAATATGTGCCTTGATAAAAACAATGGGCATATCTAGGTCAAGTTTCTTGTACAGAATATGAATCAGTTTTAAGGCCCTCATCATTACATTGGTGGTAAATCCTGCTTACCGCCGCGGTGATGGCCCCCAACATACCATTGCAGAGGCGAACATTAATTTGCCATATTATGACACACACACACTAAACCAATAGAATACTGCAACAAACACATTTCCGCCAGATTCAAGGTAAGTGTTAAACTGTCAGTACGAACACCCATACTGTCACGCCAACAAAACAACGCACTCCACATTATGACCCACAAATCACCACAGTGGACATTTAACGGTGGTAAACTATTGGCGGTACACCAAAGCACTATAAAACATACACCCACATTATCCGCAACTGTTTGCGAACACAAAAAATAGCCAAGCGATAGCCACGCAAATCATAGACACAACTACACACACCACAAATACCCATTTATCCATCACGCATCCCACACCCCACCACATAACTCAACACCCACTGCACAACACACACCACACAACACCCATGTCCCGACAAAGGCACCCCCGTTTCACTGATGAGGATTTGCGGATAATGGTGGAGGAAATAGACAGGGTAGAGCCACAGCTGTTTGAAGCATAGGTACAGCAAATCTCCATTGCAAGGAAGATGGAGCTATGGCGGAGAATCGTGGACCTGGTGAACGCCGTGAGACAGCATCCAAGAACAAGAGATGATATCAGGAAGAAGTGGAATGACCTACAGGGGAAGGTACATTCCATGGCAGCAAGGCACCAGCTTCCCATCAAGAGGACTGGCGGTGGAACTCACACCTCGTCCCCCACAGCTGACAGCATGGGAGGAGCAATCCCTGGCAATCCTTCATCATGAGGGATTCACTGGAGTTGCCGGAGGACTGGACAACTGGTGAGTCAATATTTAATACCTATCACCCCACATACCTGCATACCACCACCTCCCCTCACCCTGACACCCATCACTCCACTCAATTCCCCCCACAGTGCACCACCATAATATACTAACCTGAATGGCAAGCCCTGCATGCCATAGCCACTGCATGAACATCCCTCCCAGCCCTGCATGTACACCCACCATGAATGCATGCACAGCATGAAGAACTAACAATTCCACAATACATCACCATAAAAAAACAAAGGTGGCAGGGAAAAAGCAATGATATAGGGGAAGCTAGTGGTGTAGAATATGTCATAGACATGTAGCATAATAGACCACTTACTTCCCCACAGGTGGCCCAGCCAATCCTAGCGGCGAGAAGGTGCCACCACCACCCAGTCCCCCACCAGAAGATGCCACAGGTGATGACAGTAAATCTGGACGTCTGGATCTGGATGAAAGTCCTGGCCCATCAGGGACCACTGGTCCATCGGATACCCCAGCTCACACCCACACCACCACAGAGCCACCCACATCAGTATCCAACACCATAGCAGCCACCCAATGTACCCACACCTCTGTCCCCAGGACACACCAATAAGCAGTGTGCCCACCTGTACAGGGACCCCAGTCCATACCTCACAGCTAAGACAATCAGGGTCCTCGGGTCAGTGGCAGTGGGCACACCATTCAGGGGACACAAGCAAGGGGGACAGTGACACTTGAAGGACAGCTCTGCGCTAGGGGGAGGACAGGGCCAGGGAACCGACTGTCTAGGAGTCATTCACTAATTTCCTGGGGTCTTACCAACACTCCCAGGACAAGATGGGTCAGATGTGAAACACCATGCAGGAGAACCAGTGGCTGAAGGAGGAACACCACCAGGAGATCAGGAAAGAATTGCAGACCCTCAACACCACCATGGTCTCCATAGCAGGGGTGCTGGATGATATGGCCAACGTCATGAGGGACTACACAGCATACCAGTGGGCCCCTTCCACTAGCCATTCAACTGAACAGCCCTCCACATCTGCTACAGCTAGTGGACGGGTGACCCTGAAACAGGACCCACTGGCCACCAGCACCCCTACCCCTGCTGAAGGTGAACCACCCCACAAACGTTCCGTACGACCAAGACAGACGCCAGAGACACTTGCCAAGACCAAGACCACCGCCAGAAAATGAGACCCTCCTGAATGTCCCCCTTGTGTTTCACTCTGTCACCTTGTCCACTTTGAACTACCATTGCTCCCCTTCCTATAGCCCTTTGGACATTGGATCTTTGCTACAAACAGACTAGACCACTACCCTGGACTTTCCTCTAACATCACTCCATCCCATTGCACCATTCACCCTAACGTTTTCACTTCAATAAACACCCTTGAACACAACTTGAGTGATAATGCTTTATGTGTCAAAAATTTGCAATAATGTAACAGTTTCAACTTGTGCAATTGTTCAGAACTTTGTGATTCCATATAAAAAATGTCTTGTAGCTGTCTGTAGTCATCACATTAGTACAAAGTTGTAACCACACCAACATCTGCAAAATAGGAAGGCATAGGTAACAGTCAGTTGGGATGCTAAGGAAGCAATAATCAGAGGAATGGTCAGTTCCACAGTCTTACCTGTGTGTCATTGGAAGTACTGCCGTATGACTGAAATCCTTTTGTTCACATCCTCATTGTCTGCCTCCTCATCCTCACTGTCCTCAGGCTCCACTGCTGCCACAGGAGCATTTCCATCCTCCTCCTCCTGCAGATAGGGACCTGTCATCTATGGCCAGGTTGTGCAACATGCAGCATACAACAACTATCTGGAAGACCTTCTCAGAGGAGCAGCAGAGGGATTCACCTGTCAGATGGAGGCATCTGAATCTGGCCTTCAGGAGGTTGAAGGTCCTCTCAATTACTCTCCTGGTTCGCCCAGGAGCATCATTATACCTATTCTCAGCACATGTCCTGGCATTCCTTGCAGGGGTGAAGAGCCACAACAGGTTTGGGTAGCCAGGATCACCTGCAAGAAGTGAGAGACAAACATTAGTCTTGTACAATGGTATGGGGGATGACTCCTGAAGCCATATACTGACATGCATTTGGTGGGACTCAGGCTCACCTATCAGCCACACCCTGTGCCTCTGTAGTTGTGCCATCACATGTGGGATGCTGCTATTCCTCAAACCAAAGGTGTCATGCACCAATCCAGGATACTTGGCGGTGACATGGGAGATGTACTGGTCAGCCAGGCACACCATTTGCACATTGAGTGAATGGAAACTCTTCCGATTCCTGAACACCTGTTCATTGTTCCGGGGGACACAAATGCTATATGTTTTCCATTAATGGCCCCAATTAGATTTGGAATAAGTACCATTGCATAGAAACCAGCCTTCACATTGGCCAAATCATCCACTTGGGGAAAATGATGTAGCTGCATATGTGTTTGAGCAGGGCAGCCAAAACACTTGCCAGCACTATTGAGAACATTGGCTGTGACATTCCTGCAGCCAAGCCCACTGTCACTTGGAAAGAGCCAGTTGCCAGGAAATGGAGCACTCATAGGACCTGCAATAGAGGGGGGACCCTAGGGGGAGAGGGGGGATCCTAGGGGGATGATGGATAGCAAATGTTGAATCAGGCTCCAATTGGGCACACAGCTCTGCGATTGTGGCCCTGTCCAGTCTAGAGGTTAGCATTTTGTGCCTATCCTCCAGTGTACCCAAGTCCACAAGGGGCCGTATTACGGGGGCTTACCTCCTCCTCCTATTCCTCTGCAGTGGTAGGTACCTAAGGGACACAAGAGTGAGAAGGGAGTGACAAACAGAACAATGGAACCACCACTTCAGTGTACATTGACCATGTATGTTACCGGACTATGCAAATGGCAATGTATATACAATTGACAGTAATGATGCAGTTTTCATTTTAATACTGTAGACCTGCACAATAAAAAAGCAACCGCCTGTCCTTTAAGTAAGGATAGGTGGAAGTGATGTAACTCCACAGGCAATGGGACCACTGTGCTGTTCCTCATAGGCTTACATGGGGCTCTATGGAGTACGGTGTCCAACGAGGATCACCGGCGGCGGTGACATTGTGCACCGCGGTGGACGTGACTGCCATTTTCTGACTATAACCTCACTTGACTCCTGACTTCCACAGGACACCAACTCCACTGTGTGTGCTGCTGTGACCTGAGTCTGGAACCTGCCATGGCCTGTGTGACAGGGGAAAGCGCCCCTGCCTTCACTTTAGAGGAGTTGGAGCAAATGGTGGATGGGGTCCTTCCCCTGAATGGACAGGTGTATGGGCCTCCAGCCCAACAGGTGAGTACACCCTGGCGACGACGCATGCACCAAGGTTGAATGGAGGTGTGTGTGCTGGCAGTTTGTCATTTGGGTGAGGGGTACAGCTGGTGGTAGTGCAGGGCTCCGGGTGATGTGTGTGTCATTTGTGAGGAAATTGTATTTGTGAGCCATATGTGTGACAGGCTGGATTGTATGGTTAATGGTGTCCTCCTGTCCGTGTTTTCTCTGCAGGTCAGCACCCATCAGATGAAGGGATTGTGGCATGCCATCGCCAAGGACGTGTGGACCCTGGAGGTCTAGAGCAAGCGGAGCACCCACTGCAGGAAATGGTGGGAGGACCTGAGACGCTGGGCCCAGAAGACAGTGGATGCCCAACTGGGGTAGGCCTCCCAACGAGGCAGAGGTGCTCGTCGGAACCTGACCCGCCTGATGGCCTTCATATTGGCAGTGGCCTAACCAGAGCTGGATGAGCGCTTGAGGGCAGCACAGCAATCATAAGGGGGTGAGTACAGTATGTGTAACACCCATCTTTGTTGCCTGACATAGGATGCTGGTGGTGGGTTTCAGTAAGTGGGTGACCCTTCATGCAAGCTTGTATATTGCTGCGTGGTCCAGCTCAGGGTAAATGAGTAAATGGCAAAATCTTGTCAGCTAACTTGGTATTCCATGTCAGACAGGGCTTAATAGGTCACAGGAGGGGTGCAGATGGTGGTGGCTGGCTCTCATCTTGCTGTGCTAACCAGCCAATGGAATGTCAGTGTGGTGCATAGTGCTCAATCTTGATCCCTGTGTGTGATGATAATGTGTATGCCATCTGTGGTGCAGGTGCTGTAATTGACCCAGTGCTCCATTTCTTTCTCCCCCCCATTTTCTTCCATCATCCTGTCCATCTGTGCATTGGCAACATCTGCCGGAGGAGCAGGTGCACCGGCGAGCGAGGAAGCTGCAGCCCACAGGACCTAGGAGGCAGAGTCCACCGATGCTGAGTGGACCAGTGGGACGGAGGGTGAGGGGAGCACCACAGCGGACAACACTGACTCTGATTCCTCCTTCGATGGGAGCTACCTGGTGGTGGCGGATACCTCCAGTACCTCCCCAGCAACAGTTACAGCCGTCACCCCCGTACCAGCACCACCCTCCCAGTAGCCCCCCACAGAGTTGCCTCAGCCCGCTCACCCAGAAGGGTGGGCATCTCCTTTGCCCCAGGTACATCAGGCCCAGCCCCAGTGAGCCCTGCTGCTGTCAGTGAGGAGGCTATTGACCTCCTGAGATCAATCTCTGTAGAGCAGTCAACCATAGTGAATGCCATCCAGGGGCTGGCATCCCAGATGCAGCATTGCGATCCCTACCTGGAGAGCATCCATGGTGGGTTGGCTGCCCTAAAGAGATCATTTCAGGCTCTGGTCTCCTCGCTGATGGCAGCCAATGTCCCTGGTCTTACCGTCCCCCCTCCAACTACCACTTCCCAGTCTCCTCAACCCCAACCCATCCCATGCACACATACAGACAAGCATGCACACAAAACATCACACAAGAGTGGCACAGACAAACACAGGCAGCAAACATCAAGCCACAAGCACTCACACAAACAACAGACAGTTACACACACAACAACATCCACTGCCTCCACTGTCTCCCCTTACTCCTACTCCTCCTCCTCCTCCATCACAGTCACATCCGCACTCACACCTGCATGCACTGCATCAACAACCACCACCACATCATGCAGCACACCCAGCTCAATTGCAGACACCTCCACAACATACATCCACAGGTCCTGTTTGTCCTCTCCCACCTTGACTGCACCGCCTCCTAAGAGACACAAACACTCACACTCAGACACACAACAGCCATCCACCTCACACACACACTGTACATGCACCTGCACCCAAGTCCAGCAGACGTACACCTCCTACAACCACTCCCTCTACCTCCACTCCCATCCCTCCTCCCACATGCCACCTCAACATCCCTAAGACGTTTTTCCCTGTCCAGCTTGACCTCTTCCTCTTGGCTCCCCTTCCACCCTACATCCTGCCTCTAAGAGCAGGCTCCCAGTGACTGAGCCCAGCACCTCAGCCAAACAGTCTCCACTGCTCCCACCAAAACATCAGCTGCTGGCACAAAGGGGCCCATGAGTGTGATGACAGCCACTCCTAGTAAGGCCACACCTCCACCTCAGAAAGGGAGGACGAGTGTTGCGAAACCTAAGGGACAGAGGAAGGGGTCAGTGGAGGCAAAGAACCTCCTCCACCGGCTGAAGGCAAGGAGCCCCCACAACCAGCAGTTGAACCCAAAGAACCCCCTCCACCAGCTGAGGGCATGTAGTCCTTCCAGAGACTTTTGAGTAAGGAGCCCCTCTCCGGAACCGGTGGGCATGTTACCCACTCAAGCTGAGGTATCCTTCGACCCCCTTTCCCCCTGAGGTGCCTGTCATTTCCAACTTGATGCCCCTTAAGAGTGGAGTCGGGAAGTTGTCAGGAGTCAAGTTCTGCCTTGGACTATGCCCTGTGGCCATGTTGTCCTTTGGAACTTTGGACTGCCCATTGGCCCAATCTGGACATTGATGCCTGCATTTTAATTTCCTTTTTCTTTATGGTGACTGTTGGCAGCAAATTACAGTCTTCCTACTTCAGAATTGTAGTCCTTGCATTATTTGCTCTTGGATCCTGTGACAGTCATTTTACTCTGCAGCTACTTCTGTGTATGGTGTGTGTGTGAATGGTGTGAATGGTGTGTGTTGTGCGTGTGTTTGTCAGTCTGCTTTCCCTCCCTCCCTCCCTTGTGTGCTAGGTGGCTGTACTCACCGTCGTCTTTGTCAGCATTGGTGCTCCAGGACGACCATGGCATGGTAGAGCATCGGGAAGACTTAGAGTGCCGGTTCCATGACAGCTGCGGAATTCTCGGTGTCCCTGATGGTGAGTCTTTCATTTTCTGTGAAGTGTTTCCGTCAGTACCGCCTGGGAAATCCTGGCGGTTTGATATGTCATAATATGGTGGAAGTACCTTGACTTACGCCTGGCTGTAGGTAGCTACCGCCGTGGTCAGTGGTGTTAAGGCCCTGGTGGTTGGTGTAGTACGTTTGCTGTCTATAGGAGGTATCAACACCATGGTCATAATTTGGCATTAATTACCGTCAGGATGTTGGCAGTATTCCCGCCACTTTAACAATCACCATCAATGTCACAATGACCACCAAAGCATATATTCTCACCTAGCCCACAGCACATCCATAACTCTGACAATCTTTGACTTATGAACATTGCAACCAATTAAAGTAGCACAATAATAACATCTGTGTCATTTGACAGTACAATGACGCAATTGGAACCATTTTGAACAGTCCACTCAACATGTGGTACAACACGAATGTCAGCCTGCTCCAATTTGCTGTTAACTTCTTGAACAATATGGCCCATACCTTTTGAAGGCAGCAACTTCTCAATGACAATCATTCCACTTGCAATATTGGAAATTCAGTGCTTACTGAAGCATCAGCAATGTTTTGGTGAGTTAACATCTCCAAATTCATCCTGTTTGATGTTGATAACCAGAATTTATCAAGTTGTACAGGTATAGGTGAATGCATGCAAAAACGTTTTTGAAGAGTAGGAAACATGAAACGGAAACGTTTCATTTTCTTTCTTTTTAAACACAGCCCGTTTTCCTTTAAGAAAAACGTGCTGCGTTTAAAAAAAAAATGCTTTATTTAAAAGCAATCACAGACATGGTGGTCTGCTGACACCAGCAGGCCACCAGTCCTGTGATTTTTGCGATTCCCAGTGGGTCGCAAATTGCCACCTACCTCAATAATATTAATGAGGTAGGTCTATTTGTGACCCACCGGGAATCGCAAAAGAAACTCAATGGAGTTTCTTACATTTGGAATTGCGATTCCCTAATCACGGTTCGCATAGGATCGCAATTAGGGAATCGCAATTCCAAATATATGTACATGCGGCCCTTAATTCCTTTTAAGAGATGATCTAGATTAGTGCTTCTCAAACTTTTTAAAACTGTATTCCAGTTTTTAGAACGAATTTTTTTTACTTTCATGGACATAAGGCAGATGATTTTTTAATGTAACTAAAGCATCATGTGGTAGCGCACTTTCATTTATAGACAGCACATTTTCCCTTGAAATGGCCTCTAAATTTGCAGAGAAATACAATTTAACTGACAAAACTATATTGCACACAGATGAGAATTTATGGAAATCAGGTTTGCATGACTATCATTTGTGCATCACCAAGTAAAATATCTTGTTTTGTTTCTATTTTAATCATATTAAAATCTTTGTTTTCATCGCATCTCACAATGTTACAAATAAATATGCTTTATTTTTGCTTTCCTAACCGATGAATGTGTAGGTCATTTACAGGTATTTACATTTTGTTGTGTTTTGCAAGAATTGACACTCTACAGAAAGATTGTCACATAACTCACTTTACTTTTCTTTCTCTGACTGCAAAGTGAGAGGAATTTGTAAGTGTCAATCTACCATATTACAAAATAGAAGCAATTTGTCAGTAGACATAGCTTGACATTTGTGAGAAGATAAACACAGAATTTAAAGGCATCTTTATTTATTGTTTTGACTTTTGTAACCCACCAAAAATCAGCTCACTGACCTGCAGTTTGAGAAACACTGACCTAAATGCTTGCACTTTACTTGCTTACAATTTTTGGGTTATGTTCACAGCCAGCATTCTTGATGTTTTTCTTTGGGCTGGGCTCTGTTTGAATGTGCACTAAAATAACATTCTGACTGACTGGCATGTGTTTACTTATTTTTGTTTACAGATTTATAATACATGGACATGAAGCAGCCTGGGAAACATATTGATTTACCCGATGACAGCAAGTGAAATGAACTACATATTGGAAATATACAGTATTTAGTACTAAAGTTATCATATAGCCATAGACAAGTACGGGAGCAGACACAACCCTTGCTAAGGTATAGACGGATACAATTACATATTGTGACCATTTTAACAGTTACTAGTATACATAACAGCACATTTAGTAGTTATTGCCAATTTTTGCAAATTGTGTTTGTGTGTGTAATCTTCGTACTTGTAAATATGACATTCAGAAAGCATTATGTCAAGCAGGATGGAACTTTACAATTTAAAGGAAATAGCAAGCCGTGAACAAGACTTGCAATAAGTCAAAACTCATTGGCAGTTACTGAATGCCTTAATAAAAGTGATAAGTGATATACAGGACCCTGTGGAGTGCAGTGAATTTCCTGGTAATACTAATAAAAATATATATATATATATATATATATAGATAGATAGATATGTATGTGTGTGTATATATATATATATGTATACATATATATATACATTTATATATATATATATATATATAAATATATAAATGTATATATATATACATATATATATATAGTTAAATGACAATAAAAACAGTTTGAACTATGAACAACACACAGTAATTCACCAGTTCTTTATTTCTTTATTTCGGCACCTATGACCATAAAAGCACATAAAAATGTAAACAGTGTTATAAATTCCATTACAGTAAGATTCAGTAAAAACATGCACATTTATAAATTGTCACTGGGTATAAAAATATACAACACTTAAAAAAATAACAACAACATTCATCCATGATTCCTTGTATCTACAATGGTTGCCACTCTAACTAGTGTGCAATATAAATAATCACTCTGTAAAAACATTATAATAAAAAGGTTAACTACCATTCATTTGGGCTCTCAACAGGGAATACTCGTTCCCACTACAGAGGCCTGTTTACTCAGAGGATTTATATTTAGTACCATAATTGATTGTACAAACAAATAGTGCTACCCTTAAAATCTCATAAAAACACCACCTTGCCTTAATTCCTGGCCTGCCCCTATTCTTCAATTAGAATATTCATGGGTGTGCATTTGAAGCAAGTAAATAGAAATCCAAATTCCTTCAACATGGATAAGGCTAGTAGTGCTACCTTGCCCTACCCCCGATTGGGCAATGGTTAACTACACTGTCTGGGTAGATACCTAGCTCGCTTATGCCGATCATTAAGCAAAAAGTGGCTTACTGAGTAGACAATTGGCTCTTCAGTGCTTGTTGCAAATATATGTATTGCCTCCTGATAATCCCTAAATCCCAGAGCTAGACAGATGGGCCTAAGCGAGTGCCACCTTGTGGCTCGATACCCTGGGCACACAACAAAAATATGATTCACTATCTCACCAGTTAATTTTGATCAGAACTAACTATAGCTTGTGTCCCCACCATGCACTACGTATGACCTTACATATCAAACCACTCATGACAAAATCATTTATCCTTGATGACATCTTCAATGGCATAATTATTTACTTCACTGGGGGCAGAGAAACAGAACATAAGTCTCCTTCCAGCTGACAGGAGCATTTTTAAAGCTCCCACCCAATAGATGCAGACTTTGTGTTTGCTCCCATTATGTGGGAGATTTGAAAATACCCCTGCAAGATGGGATGCAATGCTATTGTAGGCAGGGAAACAGCTACTGTGTTCCGGGGTGGGCTTCCTGGCACACAGTAAGTGAGCTGCCCCCGGGAGCTCGGGTCCCCTGGCATTAAAGGATTGGGGAGGGGGCTGTGGGCTCCTCCCTTCAAATAATTACCTAGCCCCAAAAATTGGGTCTGTGGGGCCTTTTTAGGCTTGGGAAGGGAGGGCATGAGGCCCCTTTGCTTTTTTAAGCATTGTGACCTTGAAGGATGTGGTACCCAGGGCTTAATTAGGCTTTGGGAG
Source organism: Pleurodeles waltl (assembly GCF_031143425.1). Lineage (NCBI taxonomy): Eukaryota > Metazoa > Chordata > Amphibia > Caudata > Salamandridae > Pleurodeles > Pleurodeles waltl. Next base: position 562,108,539 of record NC_090444.1, read on the forward strand.
AGGGGCCATGCGCCTGTTCCCTTATCTGTTTGCCTCGGACCTAGGGGATAGGGTCTCCAGGGCCTCTCAGGGAGCAGGCCACATGCCCCTTCCCCCAAAATAATTCTATGAGTCCCACCCAGGCACTGGGCCACCCAGGGAGGGGGTTAATAAACGAGCACAGGAGTTTGCACTTTTTTTTATTTTGCTGGAATTTGTGGAAAAACTGAAAAACAAAAAACATTTGTGGCCCAATGCTTTGAGACCCCATTACCAGGTCTAGGGGATCAGGATATTCTCACCCTGCCCCCTAAGACTTTTTTCCTTAAGATTCGGGGCTGAGTGCTGAGTCCTAAGATGGCTGCCACCTCTGCCTGGTTTATGTAGTGGCCAATAAGATCTGAGGATTAATTGCTCAAAATCTACTGAACGGATTTAGACCAACAAAACCCCAAAAAGCTCTCTTTTTTCACCAAGATCTAGATTTATGCCAAATGTGGTGTAAATTTGTTCAATGGTTTGGGCTGGAGGTGTGTCTAAAGTTCCAATGGTAAAATGAATGGGGAAAACACATTTTGGAACCCTCTTTTTTCTCCACCCTGCTTGACTGATCACCCCAATGTTTTCCATGTGCTAACTAGTCAAAAAGTAACACTTTTTTGTGATTTTTTTGTGGAGATTTATCAAATGGTGCCAAAGTCATTAGAATCAAAAAAGGCATTTCCTGTGGAAACACAATCCTAACTATAACTACTCAATGGTAATAGAATTTATTAAATGTAAACACAATTAATAATAAATATTATTGTAGGATAAAATATTTTATATATCTTTTTCAATTTAAAAACAAATGCAACTGCCCCTTTAAAAAAAATAAAAAAAAATATTTATAATTATGTTTATACATAACTGTTTGTAATTGTAATACACAATAAATAACTAGAAACATTTTACTTTAGGTAGAATACAGTGTATTAATAGGTTTGAAATTAAGATGAGTTTGATTTAATATATTTAAATATATTTAAGATGTAACTTGAAATTAAGCTAAACATGCTGTAACATTTTTTTTATTCTACATTTAATATAATTATGTAACTTGAATTTACATTAATAGTTAACATAAACATATTTTTACACATTTTTTCAAGTTTAATAAACTTTTTTATGTTTCGCTATACTTTACATTAGGGAGATCTCTGCCATTGAAGCAGAGATCTTCCTAAGTCCCTTTTTCTAGCTACTCCCCTGGCTCTTCCCACTTTTATTGATAAGTAGTAACTTAAATGTGTGAGGATCTCCCAATAGTAAAGATAGGAGAGGTGGAGATCTACTCTTACAGGTTTCTGATTTGCATTTTAGAGTAAGTAAGTAAACCTACTGCAGTACCACCTTAACTACTACAAAGTTTATTTTGTTTTTGAGTGTTGGAGAGCCCTTGTATTTCTCATGCTATAATCCGCAGGGCTATTTACAGGGAACCAGGGCTGTCTTAATGTCAGGAACTAGCATCTGGAACACTCTACATCATAGATTTAGAAAGAAAATCCAGTCTTTCTTTGTTTACGAAGGGACTTGAAAATATGGTGTCTTTCTTGATCTGAAGGGACCAGGTTCTGTGCCTGGGTGCATCTGTATGACACTCTTGTCCATTGGCATTTTCACAAAAGAATTACAATGGCCAATTTAGTCCATTTTTAAGTATAACTAAATTCTTAATTCTTCCAGGCCATTACATTGATTGATTTATATATCTTTAATATATAGGTAAACCGTATATGGTGTGTAACTTTGACTACCTACTTACACATTGGCATCTACTATTATACAGAAATGTAAGAGAAAGCAAGTCATCAGGATGCAGCAAGAGCACATTTAATATTTAAAAAATCCTTTAGTGATATCATTCAGCAATCAACTTTCAAAAACATCTCCCTTTCATCTTTTGATGATCAGCGTTGCCTCCATCATTACCCTCATCAGTATTCCTGCTGTCTAGTTGCTCAATGTCACAATCATTGCCATTATAATCTGAAATATATTGTGAATTGGACTTAAAGTATTCTGTATGTGTGATGTCTTCGTGTGCTCCCTTGAATGAAGATATTGTTTTGAAAAGTCTGTAAAACAAAATCATATAGAGCTCAACTCCTTTTAATGAAACATTTTCAATTCCAGTGGACACTATGGGGGTCATTACGAGACTGGAGGTCACTAGACCACCAAACTCATGGATGGCAGTCAGACCACCGCCAGTGCAGTGGTCTGAGCCCTACAGTGCAATCCTGGTGGTCGGGCCACCAAGGAACCGCCAACTCCGCCAGGATCGGAGATCTCGGCGGTCTGGAGTGATGGCAGTCCTAATCTGCCAGGGCAGCGCTGCAAGAAGTGCTGCCCTGTGGATTATGACCCCCTTCTCCGCCAGCGGTTTTCTGGTGGTACCACCGCTATGAAAATGCTGGTGCAGAACGGGTGCAGGGGGCCCAAGGGGGGCCACTGCACTGCCCATGTACTTGGCATGGGTAGTGTAGGGCCCCCCTTGGCCAGCACCACCGCGATGTTCCCTCTCTGCTTTGCAGAGAGTGAACATTGTGAGGGTACTGGTGCACCCTGCAGTCTACAGCATTGCCGCAGGCTCACTTACGAGCTAGTGACAATGCTGTAGCCTGTTTCCCGCTAGGCTGGTGGGCAGAAACTAATGCTTCTGCCCGCCAGCCTAGCGGGAACCTCTTAGTGGGGCTGGCAGGGAGGTAGCCTGGGGGGTGGCATCCTTCCCGTCAGAAGTTCAGTGGATGGTAAAAACCTTCCGCCGAACTCGTAATGACCTCCTCTATGTGGGACATCAAATCTCTCTGACGAAACAGATATTCCTACAAATAAAGGCAGATATATACGATGTAATGGTAAGCCAACATGTAGGGGCTTAACCACAAAAGCGAAAATGAGCATGGGAAGTACTATTACAGACGTACTCTTGTATTTACTCTTACATGCCTTTCTGAATGGGCCAAAACATTGAACTGTCCCTTCTATTTGTACTAATTGTATATCAATATTTCCTGAGTATTTCATTTTACTCCAATTGTAAATGTCTGTGCCCAATTCACATAGGCATGCAGGTTCATCTGAAAGAGTACTACAGAAGTGCTACTTTACGTAGTACAAAGCGTCTTTTTGAAGCAATCTCTTAATATGTACCCAGCCTAAGGATGTTAATTGTTAAAGACATTTGTTGCCAGTAAAAACACATTAAAATGCAGCTTTAGTGTCTAATCATGTTGGCACCAATAACTGTTTGCTCTTGATAAAATAGTTCAACAGTGGCAGCATTCTAATCATTGCTTGCATGTCCCGCCTGTGTGAGTAAAACCCTGTTGGGGCTGGCCACAATGTTTAGTTAATATGTTTACTTTATCAATAGCTAGGAATACAGGCCCATATTTATACTATTTTAGTGCTGCATTTGCGTCATTTTCTGACGCAAATGCGGCGCAAACTTACAAAATACAATTGTATAGTTTGCTCCGATTTTGCGTCAAAAAACTAGGCAAATCCGGCGCTAAAATAGTATAAATATGGGCCACAATGTCTCAAGCCTATGCTGAAATGTATAGCAGTTCAGAATTAAGCCTATGTTGAAATATATAACCGTTGAGAATTAAAGGCTTCCATATTATTAAATTCTTCCTCAAAACATATCTATGTGATGGACAGTGGCTCAAAGTGTTATAGATAAGGTGGGTAATGTACAAAAAGTCTTGATGATGATCATTGGGTTTTACTTTCCTGCTCGATGGTGTTATGTTTTATCTTTTTCATTTCTTTTATTGATAACTTGATACTTGTGAAGCATGTTGTAGACATTCTGAACATATATTTTTCTTCTCAGTTGGACATATTTTTGTTTTACTAAATATGCTGTCATGTTTACTAGGTTTGTGTGTGTGTGTGTTACAAAATCTGTTTTGTTGAGTAACAGCAAACAATATACCTGACTGTAAAGGAAGTAATGGTTGGCTCCTTCACACATTTATGAAGACCTCAAAATTATTTGAAAGTAATACAACAATAAGGTCGGCTGTTATATGTGTACTAGGAATATTTTAATATCCTTTATTGAATGTAATCTTTCTTGCACCAAGCCCTCGTTTCCCCATCACAGTACTTCCCTACCGAGGTCCACCGCCAAAATAAGGAGGTTGAAGCTATTTATATGTGAATAAAAAAAATAAGCAGGATTCGTTTTTTTGAAAGGGTTCCTTTCTTCTGGGCCCTGCAAAGAGGAATGACTTTAAAAACAATTCCTATATGAAGCAATATCCATGGAGGGGCAAATCCATGTATGAGGAAGAGGCTTTAGAAAATAATATATTAATGTAATGAAAATGACTGGTAAGTTATCAAGATGTTATCTTTTCAGCCATCATCCTGTCCCTCTTCCTAAGAACAAGCCATTGGGCTTCACAGTCCGTAGACAGAAGAGCTACACACCACAGAGACACACTTTAATAATGAGTCAGGAATAGTACATTTGGAAAAAATAATCTGAATTTTCACTTCAAAGCACTCCAACCCGTGAGGGGTGATATGGGGGCGGGGGAGCGGCAGCTTAGGTGCACATTTGGTACATGCCTATGAAGGAGACATGCTGAAGCAGCACCAAGAAGAGGAAAATAATTCCAGTTGACTCCTCTGGGACAATGCATGGTAGAAATCAAGTTGCCTAAACTTTATCGTTTGTGATACAGAATTTCAGCACTGTCCCTAATTTGCAAGTGAGTATTTCAAAACACATGAGAAAAGATTTTTCATACTCATAGAAATAACTTTTTTTCTATAACATCTTTTCTAAGTCTGCTAGCCAGTACAATACCCTTTATAGGCTCCATAGTCGGTGCTCCCATTTTTTCGTGTTATGGCTTCTGAAAAGATCAGTAGTCCAATCCAATGCTGAACATTTGCTCTTATTTAGGGTTTATAGATGACACAAACTCTGATTAATAGAGGCATTGATTGAAACTTGTGGAATGAGATGGCAGTCATGATTAATTTCCTTTTTATTTGAATTGGTAATCATTTGTTTCCTGTAACTATGACTTATATGGTGTATGTTTTCTTGAACATTGAATAAAAATGTGATTGAAAATAGTAAAGACCTTTTTCTGATCTAGATAGATCCCCACTGTCTAGCCAGCATCCTAAAAAAAGAGCCAGAGCTCCTCAGGAAAAGAAGGTGAAGAGAGAAAAGGAGCAGAAGAACAATCACCTGGTAGCAATGATTAGGTGCAATCTTAGGAATAAATAATGTATTGAGACTTAGAGGAGATCATATAGATGGAACTGTTGATGGGAAATAAAAAGGGGCACCAAAAGTCCCTAAAATAGCAAAGTCTGGAATACAAACAGGTTTCAACTAAAACGATTTTGCCATAACATAGAGTGAAAATCTTGAAGTGGCTTGAAAATTTGGATTTTAGGAAAGACTAAGCTTTAATGATTTTCCCAAAATGTCATGTCATGGACAGAAAAATCCAGCCATTTTTTAAGCATGCAACGTCTGACCTGTGCAGCAGTCTGGCTTCAGACATTCCATTAACATAGATGCAGTGATAGCCTTAATTCAGGATAGCAGCAGATGTGAGCTGAATGGCAATAGTGTCATAGGTCTGAACTTGCTTAGTCTAACATCATCATTCAAGAATATTTCTAACAGAATTCTTGTCTCTAGGATTTATCACATGGTTGCTGTGGTTTCCAGGTTGAAATTGATAAATGGATCGAGTCATTTCAAAGCTAATGAGACCCTTATAGCTTCAGAGATTGTGTAATGTTTATGGATTAATTGCTATCCAAAGGCAGCTTGATGGACTATAGTATGCTGAAGATACACCAATGTACAACTAAGATCCTAATTTTAGGAGTTTATTCATTTGTCTAATCTCCACCCTCTGGCCTGATGACTTGAGAATATTCCCAGCCCCTGTCTTTAACGTTAAGAACCTTAGTGGAAGGGGGTGCAGCCAAGCAAGATGGCAGACTAGGCGCTCATAGTGGAGCTTTTGCCAGAAAAAGCATAATCCTGTTGTAATCCAACACACACTCCCTAGTCCTGTCCTGAACCTCTAGACAACCCCCGGGATGCTGGGGACCATCAGGGCACCTCTTTTGGCCTGACCCTGGTTGGAAGGAAGGGAGGCCTGAGTGTGGGCAATGCAGCCTTGGGTCGGTGCTGCTGCACAGGGGGTGAATCCATGTTGGGGTAACCAGTGCATCAGCCAGAGTTAGAGCTCGGCAAGGGAGTGGATGGAGACTGACAGGCGGCCACTGCACACCTGTCAGAGGTATGTGTGGCAGGCCCGTGCATAATTGCAATGGCTGAACCTGGGCCAGAAAAAAAGAGTTGTGGAACCCCTCCAGATGCCTGTGAAGAGAGAAGACTTGCAGGGGCCTGGTGGCCTGTGGGACCTGGGGAGGTGCACCTTCATCTATTAGAGGGCTCAGGCCCAGATTTAAAAGAATCTGGCGCATCTGTACTGATGCACCAGATATCTTGCACCCCCCCACCGCCACCTAATGACACCATGGGTGCACCATATTTACAATGCAGTGCTATTAGTGTCAACATTTTGGCACTTTGCTCCACTAGTGTCAAACATTTTGACACTAATGGAGCAAAGTGCAAGGAGGCCTATTGATTTCAATGGGTGCATCCTTTTAATGTCTGCTTTAAGCAGGCATTAAAAATGATGCAAAAATGCCGCAATTAAATCTGGTAAATTTTATTGTGCCATTTTTGTGGGCCTCCTAATGCTAGAATGCCCCCCCCTTGCATACATTATGCCTGGAGCAGGCATACGGTGGCACAAGGGGTTGCAAAGTGCCTCAATGCATGCAGAGTGCCCCTTTGTAAATATGGTGCAGCAATTTTTACCTCGTTGAGTTACATTAGCATAAAAAAGGACACTAATTTGGTGCAAGGAGGTTCTAGGACCTTGTAAATCTGGCCCTCATTGTGAGACCCTGAGGCCTGGCCTGCCAGTCCTCAGTGGGAAAGCACACATATCGAGCTCCTGAATTTGTACGATGAGTAACATTGGGACCTGACAGGTGATTGATGTCCCTGACAAATGCTGAACCCTGGCTTCCTGATTTGGGCAGTGTGAATGTGAGGGGCCTGTCATTTGAAGACCCTGCAGACACTCAATGATGATGGCCTGGCCTGAGGTGCAAGGGCTATAGTGGGGCTTTGTTGGTGAGATTGCTGCCTCAACATTCTGGACCCCCTCCCCCAAGAGGGTAGATTTGGCGATTGGGGGGGTAGCAACAGTGGCCCAGTGGGTACCGTGTCAGATACATGAAGGGGGAGCCCTGGAGCCAGGTTGCTCCGTGCATGGAATGAGGGCCTAGCTCAGATGCAAGTAAACTGAGGGGCCATGCTCCTGATGGGAGCCTGCAGGTTGCCCCTGGGGAGAGCTTAGGCTGGGACAGCTGATGACTGCTTACCACTGGGGAGAACACGGAGTGAGGTTGCCTAGGACTGCAGCCTGTTGTTCACTCATGCGCTGATACCTGAGTGGCTACCAAGTGTGATGGAGACATGCCGCAACAAGAGTGAAGGGGCCCACAGCTGCCTGCATGAACTTTATGAAGTGTTGTTCTTCGGTGACGCAGCACTGGCCCAGGACATTGCCCCTTAGCTGCAGAGCACAATCTGATACAACTGGTGTGGAACCTCTCGGAGAGAGTGATTTGCACATGTGGCATGACTGGGGCTCTGCACTGTGGTTATTGCCCAGGCCTAACACTATCATGGGGAAGGAAGAATTCATTGAAGACCAGATAAAAAACAAGAAGAACTTAGGCCTCATTCAAAGGGACCTGCCTGCTAACCCTAACGGACTCCCAGAAAAGCAACAGTGATGTAAGCTGCTGCTAGATGACTGGTGTAGACTAGAGAAATTCACCTACAAAGCACACCAACAGTGTATGCACACAGCGGGTGACAAACCCAGGGCCCTGCTTGCCAAGTTGGTTAAACGGGATGGTTGCCACACCTCTGGCTTGGTGATCAAAGATTACAGTGTGGTATTGGTTGGTATGCAGTTGGCCATTAATGTGGTGTTCAAGTTCCACCTGTGCAGAACATACACTGTTCAGCCCGATAGATTGGTAGGTAGGGATGAAGAGGTTTAAGCCGGGGTCACGCTTCCTCGACTTGCAGAGGGTGACCGCAAATAAATGGAAATGGACATCTCCAGAGAGGTGATTCTTGTAGCTATAAGGAGACTGAAGATGGCAAAAACTCAAATGAGAGAGAGCCTCTGCACAGAAATTTATCACAGCTATGTGGATACTGTTGTGGACAAGTTGCTGGAGGTGTAGCAAGAGGCCCTCCGGTGAGTGAGACTCCCACATAATGTGGGAGCTAATGGTCCTTATGATACCAAAACCAGGCTAAGACCCAATGGAGGCCTCGTCATATAGGCCCCTATCTATGCTAAATGTAGATGTTAAAATTCTCAGTGGTGTACTAGCAGCTTATCTGTTGAACTTACTCCCAACCTTAATACACACTGATTAGAGTGGGTTTAATCTGATGCCTTTCACATCGTTGTCATGCCCTGCGACTGCAGTGGGGCTCCTATGCCCTGGCATTCATTGTTATCGAACACGCGTTTACTCAGTGGAATGGGGATACCTCTGGCTGGTAGTCGAAACAGTTGGGCTCGGACAGTTTCCAATTGCACAGAGGCACTTGCAAGGGTGTCCACTATCACCACTGATGTTTGTTCAAGTGATGGAACCAGTGGTGGACTTACTGGGGCAGGTGCTGGGTCCCAGGGGGATCACGTGGGGGAGACCACCCAAGTGGTGTCTCTATATGTACGCTCTAGCCTATTTGTGGCAGGCTGAGTATTATGTACCTATAGTCCTGAAAGTGATGCACAAGTTTGGGGAGGTATCTTGACTCTATGTTAATCAACACAAATCTATTCTTTTTCCGTTAGGGACAGTGGTCAGGATCCTGGCTGCGGGGCTCCCCTGGAAAACTGACAATGTGAGACACGATGAGGACATTCTTGGACCTCAACATTGGCAGGGTGGTGGAGGTTGCAGGGCTGTCAAGTGGTTGGCAGGAAAGTCCCTGTGATAAAAGGACTGGCTCAGTGAAATGTCTGAGAGGGCAGTAGCAGAGGAAGTATAAATGAAACATATCAGGGAGGACAAAAATGTGGAGGACAATGGGAGAGCATGCCAGCTGACCTTAGGGAACCCCTGACTTCAGGTAGAGAGCACAGAAACAGTGCAAGGGAGGCTACTGACCTGCAGCGCTGTGGGAAGACTCAGATGGCTAGGAGCATGATGGAGAATCATCACTGTGTACTCAGAGAGAGAGATTGTGTTGGGCCTTGGGAGAGAGACTTGCCTGTACAGGAACTGTAACAGGACAACCTACTGATGAGCAATTGAGAAGGGTTAGGGACAGGCCAGCACCATAGAGAATGTATTGCTTGATTGTCTTTTTTGGCCACTGTAAAGAGCACAGGGAGGGGGAGGGGAGATGTTGGGGATCTGTTTTTTAATTGAATTGTAGGGTGATCCATGACTGCAAGTAAACAGTATAGTTGTATGTCTGTGAGATATATGTCCTTATTAAACTTAATGAAAACTATATATAAAAAAAAGAACCTTGGTGGAAAATAGTCAGTAATTTTACAAAGATTGTTCAGATTAGTCATATTGTACAGATATGTTTCTCTCACATTGGAATGTGAGAAAAATGTTGCAGCTTTTGAGATTTCCTGACAGAATGTATGTAGTACCATTAATGAATTTGGGCGGCCAAACTACTCCAACAATATTTATTTAGGACTCCAGATGTACCTAGTAATGTTTCAAGCAATCAAATCTCTACTGCTAGAGGATTGTTCTGCCTTTGCTACTCAGGTAGGTATGCTTTGTAGTTCTTGCATTGGCTTCCCCTGCTGGAAAGCATCACATTCTAGAACTGAGAAATGATTCATCAGGCCATCATCTAACAAGATCCAATTATCTTGCAGTAAACACCATTAAATAACCCTCCCCCTGCTGATCAAAGGCTTCTTGCACTCCATAAACTCAGGGACACTATGATTAGAGGCTGTACATTTACTGTCCTTTCTGCAAAACACTGAAAAGCAATAGCCAGGAATTGAAAATGTAATTTTTCCTTTAGGAAAGCTCTGAAAACCGACGTCTTCCCTTCTTAGTTCTTCTCTCCTGCTCATCTAAAATACTGTTTTGCATTCAGACCCCCTGCAGTAAGATGTCATACCCCCAAAATTCACTGTGCTGAAAACAAAATGCACATAACAAAACAAAGCAACCACTGTGGATGTACAGTGAAGTGAATGAAACATTATCATATTAATATTAATGTATAGTATTAAGGGGTTCTCTCAGAGTATACATGCACAGATCTATTGACTGTGGGGTTCACTCTCTTCCACAGCATTAGGATCTATGTGAAAAAGCATCAGGAGGAGGAGGGTTGTCATGTGGTGTCCCTGTACAATCTATGTAGAACAGTCACAACAGCTGCTCTTTTCTTCTCTTTTAGAGCCAAAAAAGTGAACAGTTTTTCCAACAGTTTGGACCGTGCCAAGAAGAAGGTGTATTTGTGTCACAGTTACTTTTCAGTTCTCTGAAACCCATGGTGACACCAATAGAGAGATGAAGTATAAAAGTCTCACAGACATCCTCCATGCCAGGGCTGAAGTTTCTTCTTTCACAGTTGATCTTTCACTATCTGAAAAAAATGATAGAAAGCACAAGATATAGAGGAACACAAGAATTTGTGAAAGTACTTATATTCAGCTTTCCTGACCTTTACATGAATGGAGAGTAAGCCTGCTTACCATGACAAGGAGCACTCCATATGACAGGGAATCCCACCAATGTCATAAGGGCACACATGCACAGTCAGGTGTCAGATCTCATAGTGGCAGCAGTGTCTCATCCTCTGTACATGTACATACAAGATGGAGATGGCAAATGGGTACAGCTCCCTTACTGCTTACCTCTAATCCCCTGTGCATAACTATTGGTGCTGGCGTAAAATATTTTCCTTTCTCTGTGGTGAGAGGAGACTGATTTATGGTTTAGGAGACAAACCTAACATGCTTCAGAAATGTTCTTAAAGTCACTACGACTCCTAGAAGAACGGTTAAACTTGTGTGTGTTTTACGTTTCAGCTATAAGCAATTTAATAGACCAGGTGAATGTCTTAGACTCTGGGCTCTATAACAGGAAGCACCCTGCCTCTCCAGTGAATACTCAAGTTGCCCTTTGCTAGGCACAATGAGAGCCAGAAACCCTAGGGTGTCAAATGCACCCATCTGCCTTGCTCACATGGCACATGTGGCAATCTCATCTGGCTGGCTGTGTGTATAAACTAAATGAGTTAATTGAAAATGCAATAGCAATCTCAAGGAAGTGGAATAAAGTCCTCCACACAAAGGAGAGGAAGGAGTGAAGCACTGGCACAGTCACTCATAGGAATGTATTGGGCTCTTATTAAGTAACCTGAGGAGCTGGCTGAATGTCTTCACAGAAAGAAAGTGGGAAGATGCACTGATGAAATCAAGTTCTATTTCCAGTGTGCTGGGACAAACACAAACCTGGTCCTAGATGCTGTTGTATCTTCATGTGGCGAGGCCGTCAGAAATGTGTCACATCATTGTATCCATTCAAAGGTGAACAAATATCTGCTTTAATGTTGATGCTTAGACACAGAAGTGGACTACTTCTCTGTACATATGTATTTCTCAAAACAATGTCAGAACATTATAGACACACCATGACCAATCAGAAGCAGGGACTGGACGACAGTGGAGGATACATCACAAGTCATCTGAGGAGTAACTATGATAATCCTTAATGATTCAAACCATTGACTGTATAGTAAACACAGTAATGACGTTGAGTGTTACTTAGTAGCAAAACTAACAATACAAGAAGTTTATTTTATTAAACACAGGAATATTAAAACTTGATACAAAGTGAGGGGTCAAAGCTGTATTATAGGTTTCAAGAAAAGGGAATGTCTTCAGAGAAGCAGAAATAACCCCCAGAATTCTACATCACTTGGTCCAAACAGTTTATTGTAGGAGTCTAGCACTCTTGTGCCTAGCTTCCTTTTGCAGTCAAAAAGCCTGGGGTTTTGAAATCACAGACTTTATGAAGCAAATGTAAGGATGTAATGTAATTTGTGAGACAGAGAAGATTTTCTGATTCTCTAAAAGCCTTATGTGACTTCCAAATTATGATTACAAGGGGACTTGAAAAAGATGTACATTCCTAATTGTGATCCATAATTACAAGTATAAATGATTTTTTACCACAATTGTGGTTGTAAACCATTAATGATATACTGACACACACAATGGGCTAAAATCTCATTCATATAAGGAAAGCTGCCTCTTTTGGACCGATTCCTTTTTGGGAACCATTTTGGTCAGCGTAGGTGGAGTAGGCAGTCATCAAGAACACACTTGAAAGCTTCCCAAAAAGGAAGAAACATTAAAATAGCACCTGACATTCTAATGAATAAAAGCTGTTTTGAAAAAGGTTTGTCACAGCAAAATGCATAGATGCAATATTTTATGTGCATTTTGAAAACCAGAAAGTGCTTGCTGACCTGCAAAATGCCTTTTGCAGCTAATTCCGAATCATAATTAGATGGGGTTGTGTAATGTGTGACACCTCCTAATTGCGATTCACAATGACATAAGTCAATGGTTTGTGATTACTATTGTGTTTGCAAAGAAGTATTTGGATATCAACAACTGAGTTGGGTTGGTCTCTGATTCACAAAGGGAAAGCTGTCACCACGAGAAGGATTCCCCTTAGGAATTATGTCACAGGAAGCAGGCAGTGCTCCAGTCAAGCACTGCCTGCTTCCCCTGATGTCTTCCAAAATGGAAAATATTTTTAAAGCTGCACTAGACCCTTGAATGACCACAGTCTCCTTTAACAAGACTATTTACTGTTTAGGAATGCAAAATCAAATATCAGTTTTGCTGAATCTTGAATTCCTGCCTTTGTAGCCAATCATAAGGGTTCATGTTGGGCTTGACCAACTCTGCAGGATCACCCCCGAATGTTTTGCTTTCATCCTTCTATTTTTTTTTTATTTGATTTTGTTGGCCTTATGACTCTGCACTTTTCCATTGCTAATCAGTGCTAAAGTGCTTGTGCTCACTCCTTAAAACATGGTGAAATTGGCTTATACCTAATTGACATACTCAATTTGCTTATATGTCCCTAGCATATCACAGGGATTAGAAATTAAATGCTACTAGTGGCCCTGCAGCACCTATTGTGAAACACACCTAGGTAGTCCCTTAGAAGGTGTCCCAGGTCTGCAATTGCAGCCTAAATGCAGTGTTCAACTGGCAATTTGACTTGGGAAAATAACCCCCTTGCTGAGACTTAAACTCTATTTTTATTACATATATGTCACTACTATGGTAGGCCCTAAGTAGTCCATTGGGCAGGGTGCATTGTAATTAAAAGGTTGGACATATCCAGGTTGTGAAAAGCTCACACAAAAAACATTTGTTTTTCACTACTGGGAGACTACCTCTCCTACAGGAGATTATTGCATTGGCTTATTACATTTAATAAGTGCTAGCCTTTGATTGGGAGCAGGCAGGAATTTCATGTTTAGTGTCTGAGAAAGAGACATTGAAATTCAAAATTCTCTTTAATGGTAAAGTTGGATTTTAATTCACAAACTTGAAAAATGCCACATGTATAAAGTTGGCATTTCCTGCCCTATTTGTTTGGTGCCTGCAGCCTGTTGCTGGGTCACATGACTGGGTGTAGTTGGCAGTTTGACTTTGTTTATTTCTCCCAGAGAGCCACACATTAGAGGGAACTCCCAGCACTTCAAAGGGAATTCCCTAGACACTTGTCCTACTTCACAGAAAGCACCATATATAAACATAGAACCCTCAGACCCATTCCTCAGTTCATTTTCTGGACTTGCTGAAGGTCTCTCAGAGTATTGCCTGCTGTTGAGGCCTGCTGTGTACTTCAAAAGACTTCTTTACTTGACTTGGAAGGACTGTTCTACTGTTTGAAGCTTTACTTGAACCATTAGAGGCCTGCCATGCTGCTTGAGCCCTGTTTCAGGTCTTGAAACTAGGACAACCAGACTGACTCCAAGGGCAAGCTGACTGATACTGATCAAAGCCTCAGGGAAAGAAAAGAAGACAACCATCTTAAACCCACACCTGGTCTGAGCCTGACTGAGTCCTGACCCTTCGAGTGGGTCCCACCTGTCCTAGACACTTGGAAGTGGTGCTAAAAGAGCCCAGATAGGGACATATGGGCTTAGATCACTTTTGGCTCAAAACTGTTTGTCGATCTGCACAAAATGCATTGCAGGTCAGCCAGTCTTCACAACAGCTCTTGCTGCCTTCTTTTCCACAGCAGTAAATCCTGTTCAGCATTCCTTTGGAGAATGGCTATCCCACCTTGTGGAGCCCTTGTTGGTGGCAGCTTAATGGTTCATCCTGCTGGAGGTTTTTGTCCTCCACAAAAGAGACTAAGGACCTGATTTATCTAACAGCAGGTGCTCTGCCATTCCACCATGAGAATGGATTAAATTACTCCATCCACATGACTGACAGACCGGTCGCCAAATTTATAAATGACCACCAAGCAGGTAATCATTTATAAAGGTTTTGGCAGGAATGTTGTCACAGTAGTTCCTGTCAATGCATTTTACCCTTTGATACAGGACTGCGTCAGAAAGACCCAGCCCTGTAGCAACACAATATTGTTTTCCTTTTTAAAAGGAAAATCTCAAAAGAAAAAAATAATGCTCCTGGGAGAGTAGAGAATCCCAAATTTATAAAATACTTTGCAACTCACCAGGAGGGGATCTTGGATATGAGCTTGAAATTAAAATCTGCAATTGACAAATTTTAAAACATTTAAATATTATTTTCAAGAGTCAATAATGGGAGCTTTAGTCACATTTTAAAGTTTTATTTATCATAAGTCATAAGTCGTGAATCTTTCTTTATTAGCCAATGAAGGTTTACAGACCATTGCTTAAAGTGTGCCCCACAATCTATCCCTGTTCTAGTATTTTAAGTCAGTAAGACAAAAACACTTTAGTCAGAAATAACAAAAGGATCAAGGTTTTGAGAGGCTGTCTAAGCAGCAAGCTATCAGTACCCACAAAGAATACTTTCACAGACTCTGATAGAGGATAGTCTAGGCAGAAAGAAAAGTGTGTCTGAGTCTCACTGAGAAAATGGATCAGAATTTGAGAGCGGGAGGACTAAGAGCTTGTGCACACTACTATTGCTAGTGCCTACTATCGATATCTGTTCTTTCCATGGGACACTTTTCTACATGATATACAAAGATACACGTTTTAATACATTTGTTTCATTCAGGATATTAACACCCAATCATCAATTCCATGGGATGAAAACAGCTTTCTCAGAGATTGCAACTTCTAACAAAGCAGCACTACTAGAAAATACATTCAATAACATTTCTTCATTTTCTCACCTGTCTTGGTCTCAGAAAGAGAAGACACTCACGTAATTTTTTTGTAAAAATAAACTTATGTCATCCTGATCCCTGTACGTCTCCACACTAAATCCTATTCATAAAGGAACAAGTTTCAGATTAGTTTAGCAAGTTTTGAAATTCTAAAACAGGTCAGGTAGTTAAAAAGAAAAATAATATAGCTTTCTTTTTAGCATAGGAAGTTTGAGGTCTGCAAAGGCCATGCATAGGTTATAATAGAAACATTTCAGCTGAAATTAAAGTTTGCTGGAATTTGTTAACGTTAACAAACCAAGCAAGTCAAGCCAATATGGGTTATGAAAACTTTAGAATGAAAAGTGCACAAGTAAAAGCAGCTTTTTGTTAGACCTAGATTTCATTCAGATGGGTCACTAATTAAATGAACTTCAATTTTAATGAGATCCCTGACAACTTCTCCCATCTGATGGTTTCTAGCCATCACAAATTTCACCCGCAAAATTATTTGCCAAAGTTCACTTTCAGCTTCACCCTTGGTATCTCACCTTTTCAAGTTTTCTTTCAATGTCTTATATTCTTCATTCACTCTGTCACTCAATTCTAAATCTATTTTCATTCCTTTATTCATGTCTTTACTTCTCTTCGTTATCAAAATAATTTGTATTACCTTATATATTGCTAGTGTAGAAAGTAAGAAAGCTACTACTATTCATATAGTAACTAATATTGTTTTAAGAATTTCTCCCCCTTTTGACTTAAGCCAACTATCTACTGTAACAAATCCTTTTGCAAAGCTTTGAACTATTCTTGTGGTTTCTAGAGGATCATTATCAAGCTTTAGATCAGAAATATTCTTTCTATACTCTACAATCTGTCTACTCTCGTTGAGTATTTATGTACAATAACTCTCAAGTTTCAAGTTTCAGCATCTTACAGACGCCGCCTTTTTCGGGCTACAAAGAGATCCAATGCATAGGGGTTCTGCAAAACCATAGATCTAACTGCTACAAGCTCAGTGTCTTCTACTAATAAAGCTCCAGAGATACAAGTTGCTATTGTATCAGCTACTGTTCAAAGTTTTCTGATTTTCTCATCATTTAAGACTTCTCCTACAACAGGTATGATTGTTCCAAATATGTATCCCACTAACTGAGTTCCCTTATTTATACTGCATGTATATCTTTTGTGTGCTGGTGTCATCATTAATTAATCTAGACTCTGTATGTGATACATTTTGGGAAAAAGTAAGCCTAAATAGCAAATGTCCTCCTAATAAGCAGGCAGTCTATAGTATGGATACTATCCACGTCTAAAGTATACTTCAGGTATTGTATGATCATCTTCTTTCAAAATTTGCCATGTTCCCCTAGACAAATCATACACATCCTCCCAGTTACTATTTCCCACTGGTGTCTTCCTCGCACTAGTTCTCCTCTTAAACACACATATTTTCCCCTATGTGGCTTTTGTCTAATTTAAGCTTGGGGATGAACATTTTCCTTCTAAATTCATCTTCTTCTTTTCTCCACACATTCTTTTTAACATCCTCTTTCTTATACGCACGTCTTGCAAATTGCATTTTTCTCACTTCTAACTTTAAAATAAGCGCTTTTTCTTGTGATTTCATTGTCTCTGATCAGAGTCTTTACTTTTTCAAGTTTGTTCTAGTACAATGTGCGTTGGTACATACACCAGTGCTCTTGGTTCTAGCTCATAAAACACTATTTCTTCTTAAGCATCTCTTGTTCTCTGGGTATGTGAAGCTCATACCTGGTTTTGAATTCCAGCACATGTAACTGCTGTGTCACGTGATAAGGCCCTTTCCACTGTGGCTTTAGACAGGAGTTTCTCACATGCTTATTGACTCAAATTCAGTCAACGCGATTAAGGTGATGGCAATGCTCCTGGGTTGGTGTTTGCAGTACCAGCTTCAACTTACAGAGAGACAGAACATACAACATTGGCCAAGCCCTTACAATAATCAAGTATCATGTAATCTGTGATATTCCTAAATGCGTTTGCTGGAACTGCAGGTTATCTCATTCATCTGCTCCTACAAATCTCATGGGGCGATAAGCCAGTTTTCCTCTAAGGTGTACTTTGTAGACTCATCAACACCAAAGGCAAAGCATCAGGCTATTTCAGAGAAGTGGAAGCACAAACTATTGCCAATCTTGATTTAATCATCCAAATGGGTTGTTCCACTATGCCTTAAGCTACTGGACGATAACTGCAATGAAGCTTCTATTCAACTTGTAATGCTGTACACAACATTTTTATAATCTCACTATGAAAGTGAGTACCTCAATCTGATACTAGAGATACAGGCTTGCCATACCTGGGCACTAGCTCCCTCAACAGTAACTTTGCTACGGTGAGACTATCCTTTCTTTGGGTTATATAAGCTTCTACCCATCTAGAGAAGCAGACAATCACTAAAGCATATTTCAATCCATTGCAAATGGGCTTTTCTATGAAATCCAGTTGCATCCTGTTAAAATAACCTCCTGATCATCCTACATGACGCGATGTAACGTGTTTGTTTGCCTACAATCATCTATTGATGTTCTATACATCAATGGCACAATTCTTTTGCCTGGGCTCTGAATCTGCAATTAAACAAGAGCTGCATGGAATTATGAATCATGTCATCTCTACCTAGGTGAGATGGGTCATGGGAATGTCTTGTCATTGGAGATAGAAGATTTTCTGGCAAAACTGGTCTTCCATCCACTGAAATCCAAACATTGTACTCGTCTGTCCCACATCCTGGTTTAATCTAACCCTGTTTCTGTGGCTGAGGTGCATTTTCTTGCATTCATCTCAAGTCATCCCAATGATCAACCATCCTCAACATCATGGAAAATACATTTTCACCTGTATTTTCACTGGTAAATGAGCCATTAAATGTGCAGGCCACAATTGCACAATAGTGTGTCACTTCATCAGCCTACCTGTTGCCGACTGTGACATAACTATTGTCACTTCTCTGTGCTGCACTCCTCACAACTGCAATTTCAGTTTGGAGTTGTAGAGCTTCCAATGGATTTAAATTTGTTCCCCATTTCTAATGGGCGAACCAGATGAGGTCAAAAAACCTCTCTGTGACCACAATTTCCCAAAATCATGGACAACATCAAATCCTTACTGACTAAGGCCCATATTTATACTTTTTTAGCACTGCATTTGCGTCGGTTTGTGACGCAAAATTGGCACAAACTTACAAAATACAATGGTATTTTGTAAGTTTGCACTGCTTTTGGGTCAAAAAATGTCGCAAATGCGGCACTAAAAAAGTATAAATATGGGCCTAATTGTAAATATACTCAATCTCATTTATGCTGTCAAACTGCAAGTTCCAATAAAGGCAATTAGTTCTGCAACTTGCACTGAAGAAATTCCTTGAAGCCATGAAGCTTCTATTACTTCTTGAGTTGTGCAGGCTCATAAGGTGCTCTCAAAGAACCTTCAATTGTTCTCAAGCATTATCCATCCACAAATAGAATATAATCGGAACTTATTAAATGATCATCTTTTATGTCTAGACTGGGTTTGGTGCATAGATTTATGACATCAAGGGAATCAATTTCAAGATAATCAGATTCTTCTCTCTCTAGAATGGGTAACAATTTGCTAGGATTTAGTACTTGACATCTCAGCACAACACTGCTTCCTATTAGAATCTGGGTTAGTCTAGAGTGAGTAAGGTGCTGTGTTTTAGCTTTGTTAAGTAACACCTCGACTGAGTAAGGGACCATGATAATTAAAGGATGTCCCATCACAATGTTTACACACTTTTCAAGGTTTACACTCACCATAGCTCCTGCTTGAAGGCAACCAGAATAAGTGGCGGCTACAGGATCAAGAGTTACGGAAAAGTATGCCACAGGCTTTTTTTGGAATCTCTATGAATTTGAGCACTGAGAGAGTGCATCCCTCCCTTTCTTTGCAAAATAGTATAACATCTCTTGTGCCATCTGGCATTCCAAGTGTAGGGGCATGACAGAGATGTTTTGTAGCTCTAGGAATGCTTTCATGCATTCGTTGTCCTGTGGAATCAGATTTGGTAAATCTCTGTGTGTCAACCTTAGTAAAGGTTTTGCCACCAAGAAAAAGTTGAGCATCCACTGTCTGCAGTAGCCAACCATTCCCAAAAACATCCTGACCTCTCTCTACGATATAGGTGGACTCCTTTCTAGGATGGCTTTGACTCTTTTTCCAGACACTTTTTTTGTTCCTTTTTCAATGATACTTCCCAAATACTGGACTTATTATTGACAATACCACAATTTGTTTGGTGACACTTATGTCCATTTAATGTCAAATTATTCAGCTGCAGTGGTGTCAACTCTGCTTTGAGCTTTCTCTCATCTTTGGAAAACTGTTTGTAAATGGTATAAGGCCCCCCTACTCAAAGGGACATGCACATACACTCCACCTGGTATCTTCCCAAAAGGGTATGGTGCAGTTGTTTCTTTCTTTCTTGAATGTACTGTGTATTTCCTTTCTCCTTAGCCTCTTCTGCCTGTTTCTTTTTCTTTTCATGTTTTTGGGACCATTTATTTTCAAATTTGCTAAATTCACTCCTTTAGCATACATATTTTATTAATTTGGGGAGACAAACTTGCTTTCCTAAAGAACACATGTTTTTGATTGATTCATCATCTAATTGCACCCTGAACATCTCTGTAATGGTATGCTAATAGAAACATCAACTTCATATTTATTTGCCAATTCAGGTAATCTGTCAGGAACTGTTGCAGCTTTTCTTGTAATTTCTTTGCATAAGTAAACCAATGTTTTTCTTGATATTTGTTTATATGATCAAGATTCAAACATTCTCTAATAGTTTATTTTAATTTGACTTTCAGTTTGGACATATTTAAATGTCTCTCCTTTTTAGGAATTAGGCTGGTATCTAAACATGAAGGAGTACTCAGTCTTTCTGCATCCTCAACGTTCACACAATTTCTGGCATCTTCTTCAAACCAAGGTGGAAAAAAACTACCTTCTAAATTACCTTCACCTTGTGCAGTTTGTGTCATGAAAACAAATTGCCTCCCTTCTAATGCTTGAATGGTCTGTGATGGTGTCTATAGCACAATGTGCAAATTTGGTGATGCCAGGATACACCCATTTACTAATGTACCCACAACTGTTTCCTGAACCACTGTAGCTGGACCATGGGTAATCTGTGCAGGCAATGATGGCTGAAGTTGCAACAACAGTAATTGGAGTAACTGTTCATGTCACCGTATGAGCTGTACACAACTGCTTGCTGAGTTACAGGCTGTGTATTAATAGGCTGTGCAACAATTGGTTGAGTTTTTACTGGCTGTGGTACAATAGGCTGAGTCAATACAGGTTGAATATTTGTAGGTTGTACTGCTTGCCTCAAAGTAGTATTTTGGAATCACCTCGGTCTGGTAGAGCTTTAGCAATGGCCACCTTACTTACTAATTGAGCGCCATCATTTGGCATAAGACCCACATATGGTGGCAGATATATAGCCAAGAATTCATCTAATAGATCAGCACTGGAGTCCAAATCAAATGTTTTTATAGCTTTCAAATCTTTGTCTCCTTTAATCTTATACCTCCCAGGCTTTTCAGATTCTTTCATTTTTGCACTCTATTCTTTTGTGAGTAAGGGACATAGGCTCTCATTATGACAATGGCGGTAAAAAACACCTAATGCTGTGGTGACGGCCACCAAAATGCCATCACCGTGGCTACCATCTTCTGCCATATTATGACCTGTGATACGGCCTGGTGGTGTTCTGCTGGTGGGGCACTGCCGGTGGTAGCAGCACCCCTTCCTGTTCCCTGCCAGAAGACCTCCTCGACCAAGGTAAGTCGGGCTTCCTACAGGAGAGGGAGGTGGGAGGGTGGGGGGTGTTGTGTGTGCGTTTCTGAGTGTGTGCATGAATGTCTGAGTGTGTGTGTGTGAATGCGTCTGTGTGTTGTGTTTGCGTGGTTGTATGCGTGTGAGTGAATGTGTGTAACAATGCATGAATGCCAGTGTGAGTGATTGGGTGTATGCGTGGTGTGTGTCTGCGGGTGTATGCATGTATGGGGCATGAGTGTGAGGAACAGAGGGAACCATCACCTCTCTTTAGACTCCTCAAAGCTTTGAAAACCTTCATGATTTCAGTCAACAATCCAATTACAAAAATTGCAGCATATCAAATGTTTTGAATTTTTCCTTATGCATCAGAACACAGAACCCCTTTTATCAACTCACAGTTCAGCTAATTCAATCAACCATTGACTTCACAACTGTTGCTAAGTTTCAACCAATCACAGCGCGGTGTTACACCAACTGACCAATACCAGCGCAAGACAGTATGAGGCAACGACTCACTCCTTGCAGCAGTTCACCCTCATTTACAATTTTCTTCTCCAGCGAACAAAAGACAAATATAAAAAGTAAGCAACATATAATGACATCAACATTTGTCTACTTCTTCCAAAGAAAACCCGATAACATAAATCAACAATCGGAGTAGGTTTTACACCTTCTGATTCCCAATCAAAAAGAGTTTTGGACTCACAACAGTGAGTTCTCAACCTGCAGGAAATCACCTAATCAGTGTTGTGTCACCTTTGCCCATCAGGTTTCACAAACCATCAATTAGAATTAGTACAATCATAACAGATTATTACCTCCCTATCTATGTGTGAAGTCGACGATGTCTCACGACTTACATTTCTCTTAGCAGACAAGAATACTTTTTTTCTCCATATATCTTTACCTCTATCCTGGGATCTTAGACTATTTCTTAGTCCAATAGCCTCATTATTTCTTTGACAAAGCTCTTAAAACAAAGAGCATAGCAATTGTAAGCAAAAACATCACACAAAAATATTTTTAATGCAAATTACAACTCACAATATGCACAATTTTGACGCATCACCCTATTATTATTCACACCCGTCAATTTCACAAATTCTTTAACCACAATTTGGGACAGCTTCAGAAACCTCGCCTCATCAGTCTTTGCAGTCGGTTTTTGGGCAATAGGATCTTTATCTAAATTTGGGCACTTTGTAATTATTGCAGTTTATTTCCCTTTCCATACTAGCCATACCTCTGTGCAGAGAATCCTAAATTAATAAAGTACTCTTCAACTCTTAGACATCCAGCATGGGATCTTGGATATAGGCTGAAAATTAAAGGCTGCAATTCACTAATTACAATATCTTCTTTTCCTGATTCAATAATGATAGTTTAGTTACATTTTAACGTTTTATTTATCATGAGTCTTGAATCTTTCCTTATTAGTCAATTAAAGTTTACAGAACATTGTTCCACAATCTATCCCTATTCTAGTATTCTAAGTCAGTAAGTGCAAATCATTTTAGTCAGAAATAACAAAAGAAACAAGATTTCAAGAGGCGTTCTAACCAGCAAAGCTATCAGTACTCATAAAGAATACTGTAACAGACTTTGATAGAGGATAGTCAAGGTAGAAAGGAAAATCTGTCTAAGTTTTGCAGAGAGAATGAATCTGAATCGTAGAGTGTGAGAGCTAAGAGCTTGTGCACCCTACTATTGCAAGTGTCCACTATCGCTATCTGTTCTTTCCCTTTAACACGTTCATACATGAAATATAAAGATTCACATTTTAATACATTTTTCATTCAGGATATTAAAAAGTCAGCAGTTGACAATGAAGCCGTGGAAGAAAATAGCTTCTGCAGAGATGGCAACTTCTAACAATGACAGTACTACTAGAAGATACATTCAATAACATTTCTACATTTTCTCAATTGTCTTGGTCTCTGAAATAGACTCATACTAATTCCCATACGTCTCCACACCAAAGACTATTCAAGAGAGAAACAAGTTTTGAAATTCCAAGTAGGTCAAGTGGTAAAAAAGTAAAATATTATAGATTTCTTTGTTAGCATGGGAGGTTTGCGTCATACAAAGGCCATGCAAAAGTTGTGATAGGAGCATTTCTGCTGAAATTAAAGTTTGTTGTAATTTGTTATTGTTAGCAAAGCAAGCAAATACAGGTCATGCAAAGATTAGAAAGGAAAATGCATGTTTAAATGCAGTTTTTGGTTAAGCTTCACTGCCCAAATATTATTCACTTGGCAATACAGTTCAAACATTTGTGATTCCATCTAATCATGCATAGGTCACATCAATTGAGTACTTGTTTGCACATTTCTGGTTTGTTAACAGGGGTTAGTATACCAGACCCCTGATTCTGAAGGAAATAAATGAAGTTGGCAAGAATGACTATTCTAACTCCATGCAAATGAACACTGGGGAAAGTGCATAAATAGAGGCAGTGAGAATCAATATTGTAACTCACATCCTGCAAACAAAGGGAAAAGTGCACAAATAAAGGAGGCTTAGTTTGATACGGTTACAGAATAATGCTGCAAATAATACCTACAGCATTGGAACTGTGTGTCAGGTGATGAAAGCAGGATTGATAGGTGAGGTGGCATTAAATCCTGATATGTCCAAAAACATTACAATAATGAGAGCAGTTTTGTAAAAAATAAAAAAGGTAACATGTAGGACTATGAACATGAATACTCTGTCTGTGTAGCCCCCACTTGGGATTAAATCTTCTGCCTTTCCTCTTCTATAGGCTCACTATTCTTTCCCTCTTGGCGGGTAAATGGTGAAGTGACTGTGGTGGCTAATTGTATGCTAGAAATGAGTGTGCCTGAGCAGTCTACATGGGGGAAGTCACCCTGTGCCATTGGTGAATTCCAGACATGGAGAGGTCAATCTTCAGCTCCCTCCTGTGCTTTGAATTGCTCTAGCAATTTAACCCAGGACATTACATTGGGGTGCTTCCGGAGTCCTCTGTATTCTTCTCTGTGGATTGATTGGCTTTCATCCGAGCCCCATCGGTACACCTCATCCCTCCAAGCTGCTGCTAGGGGTTCAGTAGTGCATTTCCAGTGTCTTGTTATCTGTCATTTGACCAGCAGTAGTGCCAGGTCTACAATCATGTTATCACTCTTTTTTTCGCTAATGTGGCTCAAGGGGGCAATTTTCGTCATGTCATATTAACAAAGTGGTGCAATGCATGCATTGCGCCACTTTGTGATCCGCTGTGCCACATTATCCCTGCATCAGGCATAATGTGTGCATGGGGGCGTTTCAGCATTAGGATGCTTGCAAAAATGGCACAGTGAAATCTACAAGATTTCACTGCACCATTGTTGGTGTCATTTTTAACACCTGCTCAATGCAGGCATTAAAATGACGCACCAATTATATTCAATGAGCCTTCCTGTGCTTTGCTGCACTAGTGTCAAATGTTTTGGCGCTAATAGAGCAAAGCATCCCAATAGCATCAAAAATGTTGATGTTTTTGGGCTAACGACTGCCATGGTGTGACGTATTGTAAATACGCCACCACCAAGGTGTCATTAGGTGCTAGTAGGGGGGCGCCAGAAATGTGGCACATCATCTATGATGCACCACTTTATTGTAAATCTGCCCCTATGTGTTTTATATTTTTTAAGGAGAAGGGATGAAAAGGGAGGAAACTACCAATAACATGTGAGTTCCTATAGGAAAATAAAAGGGAAAAGCTGATGGTCAAAGGTAACATGGTAGAAAATAACCAAGAGATATGCATTGAATGGTATAGAGAGACTGAAGGAAGGTTAATTGTTCAACGTGTTATTGTCAATAAAATTTTGGTTCCATTATTATGAAGTGGTTATTTAATGATCTTTTTGTTTTACGTGTTCTAGGATTTATTACAACATTGGCTGTGAAGTGTTTTAATGTTATGTTAATACAATTGTTTTTGAGTGTACAAATATAAGTGTGGTAATTAAAATACAAATAAAAATAGATTCATTTTAGGGGTTTACTGGGGGTAGTGTTGTATATTTACAAACGTAAAATTTATACTTTTTAACCGAATATGTATAATTATTAGTTATTTCATTACAATATTGGTGTATGTGTATTTTAAGGGTATAATTTCAACTTTATTTTTGTATCATAGAGTAAGGAGTTTATTGGCATCTTGGGCAGGTTAAGTTTTAAGGTCATCATAATTTGAAATATTAAGAATATTAATATGACTTTGCCCCGGTCCAGCATTACCTCAAGTAACTCCTAAAGTGCTAATTTCTTCCAACGGCTAGAACGCTGTTATTCTTCTAAAATTCATGACTTCTACTTATTGGACTTATGTCATTTTGGTCTTGATTTTTGTTATAAAATTGTCTATTTTTCTAAACCTGTGTGGACCATTTTTGTGGTGTTTTCATTGGGTTACAGTGTGTGTGTGTGTGTGTGTGTGTTGCACAAGTACTTTGCATGTTCCCTCTTTAGGTATGCCTGACTGTTCTGTGCCAAGCTCCCAGATTATCTCTGAATGTGTATCTAGCATGCCCTGACTTGAGAGGTAGTTCCTGCTTGTAAAAAAGGGTGCAGACTCTGACAACCAGAAACCCCATTTCTAACATCATTCTTAAACAAACTTAAATAAAACACTACCCCAAAACTTCCCCAAAATACAAAACCCATTAAAAAAACAAATAAATGTAGCAATGAAAAAAATCAAAATGAATTATTCACAACATACAAAAATATATATACTTGCCATCAATATTATGAGCAATGATCTTATTATAATCATGCTTCTTTGACCATGATATTATCTTCATTCACTACTTAAACTCGATGTCCAAGTGCCATCTCAATAGCAGTGCTTCCTGAGGAGCGATTTCTAATTTTCACTTACTGAGATCAATTGGTAGAAGAGTAGGGAAGGGGGGAACTAATTTAGGACATGGTTACTGTAGTGCTCTTTGATTGAGATTAGCCTCTTGTGATTAAGTATTAAATGCTATAAACGGTGGGAGTCTCCACTATCCAACATTTGTTAAACATCATCTAAAATGGTTAGACTGAATAACGTCTTTAAAGTCAGTTTGGTGGTCCAAAAAAGAGCTGTTCTTGGTTAGGGTAGGCAATGAGTTGTTCTAACATACTTCTCCTGATTGATTTCCCTAACTGGGAGACCTTAGACAGTGGTCTCTAGTTGGCAAGAAGATTGTGGCTGAGCTACGAGTACTTCAAGGTGTGGGTGATGAAGCCAGATCTTAACTTCTTCAGAAATATTACCTGAGTCAAAGAAGCTTTAATCAGCATGAAGTATAACTGTGGAAAC
Organism: Pleurodeles waltl; assembly: GCF_031143425.1. Classification (NCBI taxonomy): domain Eukaryota; kingdom Metazoa; phylum Chordata; class Amphibia; order Caudata; family Salamandridae; genus Pleurodeles; species Pleurodeles waltl. The sequence goes on from NC_090444.1 coordinate 562,135,237, forward strand.
AGAATGATGCTGACTTTAATTTTAATTGCCAGAAGCAAGTTCAGAAAATAGTTGACAGATCTAACTGTTGATAGTTAAGCTGGGGTCCTCTTTGCTGACATGGCCAAACAAGTATTGTTGTTTTTGATAGGTAGTGTTCAGAATGAAGACAAGGTAGAGGAGAGTTTGCCTTCGATAGCAGCAATTTTGACTCTGAACAAGCACTGACATTCATCACATTTGTTGTACTAAAATATCGATTTGTAAATATCTTAATACAATAATATTGTAGCAAAAATATTAACAAATTCAAAATTTATAAGATAAGCATGTGTACAGAAGTATAGGTTTACTATACTTAACTCCTCATGCTTGTGGTCTCTGCAAGGTATGCAGACATGGAATTAGTTACCACACATGTATATTTACCAATATATGCTTATCTCCATGATATTTTGGTTGTCAACATTTTAGCTATAACATTCCTGTGGCAGAGTAGTTGATATTCTAACACCCAACCCATTTGTCAGCTGATGATGGTTTCGGTCGTAGGAATGCCATTTAAATTAATTTAGCGAAGGAGTAATTCAGCAAGTTTAGAAGGAAAGTCAATGTGTTCATGTAAAAATTCGCAGTGATGATGGATTTTTTATTGTGAGTTCTCAAGGGTTTAATTTGGTGTAAACATTGAGGATTTAGACTTGCAACCCACTTATTTCAGCTGAAAGTCGCCTCGGCTTCAATAACTGCTTTTTAAATGAAGTAGAGCAAACACATTGACAAGTAAACATATTATGTTGTCATTGTTCAGCTGACAGTTCACTCAAGCACGCCGACCGTGTTGACATAGACCTGAAGGAAGGATGTCCTCTAAGGGGAATTGGTAATGGCCGGACCAGCTGTAGCTGGTGCAGTACCAGATCCGCAGACAGTCCCTATCATAGCTCCACTGTAAGATGTTTTCATAACTATCTTCACGTCTCCACTCATAATTTTCTTCATTCCACTCATTTAACCACGTTTAATTCCACATCCTCAGTTTTGTTATTTCTCACTACTCAACTAAAGATTCCCTTAACAATTCAAAACACAAGCCCTCTTACAATCCTACCTGCAGTTCCACTCATAGTTACACACTTAAAAATCCATAGTTCTACTTAGGACTAGATTTAAAGAAAAGTGGTGCAGCGCCAAAATTGGCAGTGCCGCGCTGTGTCACTTTAGAAACACAGGGATGCGCTGAATTTAAGGGAATTCGGCACACCCCTGCGTTTCCCCATGCACTGATGCTAAATTTAGCTACCAACGCCAATGCAGGCATCCTTGCACCATCATGCAAGGATGTCTTTGTCGAGGGGTGTGATTGTGTATGTGTGGGAAGGTGTCCCTTCCGGTACATAAACAATCCCTAATGGCGCTTTGGGACTTCTGTGTGTGCTGCATTTTACAGCACACACAGAAGAGCCAAAACGTAATTTTCAAATTATTGTTTATGTGCAGGAAGGGACACATTCCGGCACATAAACAATCATTTCTGGCATTTTGCTTTTTCTATGCATGCGGCAGAATGCAGCACGCATAGAAAAAGCAAAAACAAGGAGGAATACAAGTATTCCTCATCGTTGTGTCCTGCTAACGCCACCCCTGGGGGTGGCGTTAGATTTAGGTGCCGCCTCAGGTTTACGAGATTTCATAAATCTGAGGCAGCGTCAAAATGCAATGGATGTTGCTGTGGCATGCCCACAGCAACACCTATTGCACGGCCCTTCCAAGCACAGTTCTGTGTGGGAAGGGGCCGTATTTACAAAGTGGCGTTCAGCCCTGGCGGTCAGCCACAAAAAGTGGCTGAACGCCACTTTATAAATACTGCACTGTGCTTAGCGCCACAGGAGCGTCGCTGCTGTGGCGCTAGGGGCCTATATATATGGCCCTTAATGTTTTCTCTCAACTCACAACTTAGCTGACTGACCATTGGATAACCCTATTCAGTTGCATTCCCATTTTAACTTGCAGTAGCTCTATCTATCTATCTATCTATCTATCTATCTATCTATCTATCTATCTATCTATCTATCTATCTATCTATCTATCTATCTATCTATCTATCTATCTATCTATCTATCTATCTATCTGTCTATCTGTCTATCTGTCTATCTGTCTATCTATCTATCTATCTATCTATCTATCTATCTATCTATCTATCTATCTATCTATCTATCCACCCACCAGTATGTCTGCCTATCGGTCTATCTTTCTATCTAGACTTACAGATTCAAACCTCTCATCACTCTACTCATAGATGTACTCCAAGCTCATCTCCTAGTTTTCTAAACAACTCCACTTAATTCTACTCACTGATGAGCTAATAGATCCAATAACTTCAACACTAGAAAGCGTAAAGCTTCTCCCAGGGACAAGGAGTGAGCTTTCTCGCCTGAATTGTCATCGATAGTCAATCAATCAATCAATCATTCGCATTTATAAAGCGCGCTACTCACCCATAAAGGGTCTCAAGGCGCTGGGGGGGGGGGTCAGTGCTCGAAGAGCCAGGTCTTGAGCTGCCTTCTGAAGGAGAGGTGTTCAGGTATGGCGCGAAGGTGGCTGGGCAGAGAGTTCCAGGTCTTCGCTGCCAGGAAAGAGAAAGATCTTCCTCCGGCGGTGGCTTTGCGGATGCGGGGTACGGCTGCCAGGGCCTGTCCGGCGGATCGTAGAGTGCACGGAGGAGTGTAGAAGGAGACGCGGTTGTTGATGAGTTTGGGTCCGAGGTTGTGAAGGGCTTTGTGTGCGTGGGTGAGGAGTCGGAAGGTGATCCTCTTGTTGACGGGGAGCCAATGGAGTTTTTTCAGGTGTCCTGAGATGTGGTGGTGGCGAGGGATGTCCAGGATGAGTCTTGCGGCAGCGTTCTGGATCCGTTGGAGTTTCCTCAGTAGCTTGGTGGTGATGCCCGCGTACAGGGTGTTCCCGTAGTCCAAGCGACTGGTGACGAGGGCGTGGGTGACGGTCTTCCTGGTGTCGGTGGGGATCCAGCGGAAGATCTTGCGGAGCATGCGTAGGGTGTTGAAGCATGCCGAGGTCACCGAGTTCACCTGTCTGGTCATGGTGAGGGATGAATCCAGGATGAAGCCGAGGTTGCGCGCGTGGTCGGTGGGTTGGGGAGTGCTGCCTAGGGCGGGGGGCCACCAGGAGTCGTCCCATGCGGTGGGAGTGGGGCCGAGGATGAGGACCTCCGTCTTGTCGGCGTTCAGTTTCAGGCGGCTGTCTGTCATCCAGTTCGCCACTTCCTTCATTCCTTCATGTAATCTGGTCCTGGCTAAGGTGGGGTTGTTTGTGAGGGATAAGATGAGCTGGGTGTTGTCGGCGTATGATATTAGGTCGAGTCCGTGTTTGCGTGTGATGTTCGCCAGAGGGGTCATGTAGATGTTGAAGAGAGTGGGGCTGAGGGAGGATCCTTGAGGTACGCCGCAGATGATCTCCGTGGCTGTGGATCTGAAGGGGGGCAGGCGGACTCTATGAGTCCTTCCGGAGAGGAAGGAGATGATCCATTCGAGGGCCTTGCCTCTGATGCCGGCGTTGCTGAGGCGTCGTATCAGGGTGCGGTGGCAGACCGTGTCGAAGGCTGCGGAGAGGTCCAGGAGTATGAGGGCCACGGTCTCACCCTTGTCGGTCAGGGCTCTGATGTCGTCCGTGGCTGCGATGAGGGCGGTTTCGGTGCTGTGGTTGGTCCTGAAACCGAACTGTGTGGGGTTGAGGGAGTCGTTGGTTTCCAGGGCGTTGGTGAGTTGAGTGTTGACAATTTTCTCAATCACTTTGGCGGGGAACGGCAGGAGAGAGATGGGCCGGAAGTTTTTGAGTTCGGTGGGGTCTGCTGTGGGTTTCTTTAAGAGGGCGTTGAGCTCTGCGTGTTTCCAGCTCTCCGGGAAGGTGGCGGTGGTGAGGGAGGCGTTGATGACATCTCGGAGGTGCGGTGCGATGATGTCGTCGGCTTTGTTGTAGATGTGGTGCGGGCAGGGGTCCGATGGGGATCCGGAGTGGATCGAGTTCATGACGTGGGTGGTCTCCTCGGTGGTGGTTGGGCTCCAGGTGAGGATGGTGGTGATGTCGGTAGCGGGTTCCGGGGGGGGGGTTCGCGTTGGTGGTCGGGAAGCTGTTGTGTATGTCGGTGATCTTGTGGTGGAAGAAGGTCGCGAGGGAGTCGCAGAGGTCCTGTGATGGAGGGATGGAGTTGTTCTCTGCGTCCGGGTTGGAGAGCTCTTTGACGATGCCAAATAGTTCCTTGCTGTTGTGGGCGTTGTTGTCAAGTCTGTTCCGGTAGGCTGTTTTTCGTGCGGCGCGGAGGTGTTGGTGGTGTTGGCGGGTGGCGTCCTTGAGAGCTGACATGTTCTCTTCGGTCTGGTTGAGGCGCCACGTCTTCTCGCGGGCGCGGCATTCTTTCTTGGAGTCCTTGAGGTCGGGGGTGAACCAGGAGTTTTTCTTGTGGTTGTTGGTGCTGGCTTGAGTTTTCAGGGGGGCCAGGAGGTTGGCGCAGTCGGAGATCCAGTTGGTGAGGTTGTTGGCGGCTTCGTTTGGGTCGGTGGTGCTGGTGGGTCGGTTCTGGGAGAGGGTTGATGCGAGCTGATCCGTGGTGATACGATTCCAGTGTCTTCTTGGTGGTTGCTGGGTGTGGTGGTGCACAGTGGTCTTCTTGAAGATGAAGTGGACGCAGCTGTGGTCCGACCAGGTGAGTTCGGTGGTGTGGCTGAAGGTGATGTGTTTGCTGGAGGAGAAGATGGGGTCGAGCGTGTGTCCGGCGTAGTGGGTGGGGGTGTTGACTAGCTGATTCAGTCCCAGGTTGGCGAGGTTGTCCAGTAAGGCGGTGGTGTTGTTGTCGGTGAGGTTCTCCAGGTGAAAGTTGAGGTCTCCTAGGAGGATGTAGTCGGTGGACGAGAGTGCGTGAGGGTTGACGAAATCTGCGATGTCTTCGCTGAACTTGGTGCGGGGTCCTGGTGGTCTGTACATGAGGGTGCCTCTGAGGGTGGTCTTGGGGTCGCTGTGGATAGTGAAGTGGAGATGTTCGGCGTCGGGGAGTGAGTTGTCGGTGTCGGTTGAGATGCGGATGGAGTTTTTGTGTGCGATGGCGATGCCTCCTCCGATGCGGTTGGTGCGGTCTTTCCGGATGATTTTGTAGCCGTCGGGGATGGCTATGGCGATGTCGGGTGCCGAGGAGGGATTCATCCAGGTCTCGGTGAGGAAGGCGATGTCCGGGTTCGTAGAGTTGAGGAGGTTCCACAGTTCGATGGCGTGCCTGTGGACGGATCGGGTGTTGACCAGGATGCAGTGGAGATAGCTTCCGGGGGGGTCGTTCTTGGCGGGAGCGGTGCTGGTCCGTAGGCAGGTGAAGTGACAGTTGCTGCAGGTGAAGGGTCCGTGGGTCCGTTTGGGGTGGGCGCGGTAGCAGCCCGGAGTGCGGCCAGGGGTTCGGGCGCTGTGCGCGGTCCAGGCGCAGACGGGCGCAGACGGGCTTGCCTTAGGCGCACCTTCGGCGCGCCAGCGGCGCGCCAGCTGCGCGCGGCCGCCATTTAAGGGGTAGCCGGGGAGGCGGGGTCAGCTGGGAGGCGGGAGGAGGGCGGGTAGGGGGAAAAAAGCGGCAAAAAGCGGTGGGAAAAAGGCTCCGAAGGCGAGGAGGCCTAGAAAAATGAAAAAGTGCCGAAAAGGCGCAGAAAGCAGGAAAAACGAGGGGGAGATGGCGGGAGGGCAAGGGGGACGGCACTCAGAAGATGCAGGCACTCGGGGATACAGAAGGAAAAAAGGGGAGCGCGATCACACAGCACAGGCACTCGGGGATACAGAAGGAGAAAAAGGGGAGCGCGAACGCAGACAAACGGCAACACAGACACTCGGGGCACAGTCAGCGATGCAGGCAAAAGAGAAGGCAGAACAGGGGATCTGGATCTGGTGGCGCTGTGAGGACAGGGGAGCCACCTACCCTGGGGTCGAGGGTCGCTACCACTGCCTCGCAGCGGCCGCCATTTAAGGGGTAGCCGGGGAGGCGGGGTCAGCTGGGAGGCGGGAGGACGGCGGGTAGGGGGAAAAAAGCGGCAAAAAGCGGTGGGAAAAATGCTCCGAAGGCGAGGAGGCCTAGAAAAATGACAAAGTGCCGAAAAGGCGCAGAAAGCAGGAGAAACGAGGGGGAGACGGCGGGAGGGCAAGGGGGACGGCACTCAGAAGATGCAGGCACTCGGGGATACAGAAGGAAAAAAGGGGAGCGCAATCACACAGCACAGGCACTCGGGGATACAGAAGGAGAAAAAGGGGAGCGCGAACGCAGACAAACGGCAACACAGACACTCGGGGCACAGTCAGCGATGCAGGCAAGAGAGAAGGCAGAACAGGGGATCTGGATCTGGTGGCGCTGTGAGGACAGGGGAGCGACCTACCCTGGGGTCGAGGGTCGCTACCACTGCCTCGCAGCGGCCGCCATTTAAGGGGTAGCCGGGGAGGCGGGGTCAGCTGGGAGGCGGAAGGAGGGCGGGTAGGGGGAAAAAAAGCGGCAAAAAGCGGCGGGAAAAAGGCTCCGAAGGCGAGGAGGCCTAGAAAAATGACAAAGTGCCGAAAAGGCGCAGAAAGCAGGAAAAACGAGGGGGAGACGGCGGGAGGGCAAGGGGGACGGCACTCAGAAGATGCAGGCACTTGGGGATACAGAAGGAAAAAAGGGGAGCGCGATCACACAGCACAGGCACTCGGGGATACAGAAGGAGAAAAAGGGGAGCGCGAACGCAGACAAACGGCAACACAGACACTCGGGGCACAGTCAGCGATGCAGGCAAAAGAGAAGGCAGAACAGGGGATCTGGATCTGGTGGCGCTGTGAGGACAGGGGAGCGACCTACCCTGGGGTAGTGAGTAACTACTTCAAATGCAGTCTAGTTATTGTCAAAAAGTCTAATTCTATACTGCTAATAAGAGGCACTCACATGTAATGTTACCATCAAGCATGATGCAATATTTAGTGTCAGTTTAAATAATCCCATTGGAGTGAGGATGGCAAAGTAGGGGTGCCCAAGAAAATTTGTGTACACACATTAACCTTTGGGTTTTGGGTAGTAAACAACTTTGTGTAAGCCCATTCCCACCCTGGAATCATGAAGACATATCTTTCTATCCGAAATTATTTTGAGTGTACTGCTTGAAATCTGTGATTGATACAGTTTTAGAGTTATTTGTGAGTTCTAAATATTTATAAATCTTCACAAAAATATGGGATTTATTTTGACCTGCCCATCTATGACTTTTCTTTTATGAATAGAGGTCCAAAATGTGTACCTAAAGGTGAGAATAAACATATATCTGCAGGTTTCTCAGATTGTGAAAGCCACCTTTGCATTTTTGAAGTCATCATTAAAAATGTATGTTACATTAACGATCAATTCGTAATTCTTAGTACTATCATTTTGACGGTTATTCTTATTATTATTATTATTATTGTTATTATTATTATTATTATTATTATCAACAAATACGTGTTATGAATAAACTAGATGCACAAGTATGGTATTATGAAAATTGAAAAGGTGATCACCTAAATAGATCTTTCCTTTCTTTTACTATCTTGTGAGATGTGTAACCTCAGTTTATGCATCAGGTAATACTTCACCTCAGAGCTCTTCCGTCCCTTTTTTGTTTCTTGAGGTCATTGACACCTCTGTGACCTTTGACAGCCCTAATATGTGTGGTTCGTGATTCTTTATTCTGTACGTTATTATTGCAGCCCTTGCATTCCAGTCTCTAACCTCCCGTAATTGCAGTGGCCACCTTCAATCCTCCTGAGGCATGCCCTAGTATCTCTGCTCTTGAAAAATGAAACATCAGAAAGCAAGGTAGATAATACTGCAATTATAATAGATATTGGGCTCAATTCTTAACAGCCATACTTTAACATAAATGTTTGAAATCTGAACAATGTTTTGACAAAACAAGAGCTTCCACCAAGCAAAGGTTTTGTGATGTCCCTGAAGTCGTTGCTTTAGGCTTACGACCTAAACAATCTGTGTAAACCGATGAGTTTAGTTTTATCAGCTGGTAGTACATCCTATATTACATACCAATAAAGTCATAGTCTTGTTGGAAGCATTAAACACAGTCACGTTATCCTTCAGTGAGTGGCGAAATCAAACTCTTAGAACGCATGTGGCCACTGAGAGAATGTGCTCATATTGCATGCCAGTTGATTCTGACTGTGAAATAAAGAACTATCTATTTGTGCTTCAGTCTCTGCTTATTCGGTGCATCCAGTGTGGATTGTGTTACATTCACCGCATGAGTCACAAGAACACAACCCACCCCAGTCCAGTATCAGTCTGATTAGGTCTCATCCATGGGGTCTAATTTATGGACCTATGGACGAGTGCACACTGGGGTTGTATTATGGGGTTATTGTCAACAAAATACTGTCTGTATGTATGTATGTGGCACTTGTATAACTCAAACCTAGACAAAAGGCATCTGTACATGGCAAAGGAAAGAATGCCATCAAAGAGCAATAGGAAGGATGGTTTGAAACTTGGAGCAGAAGCTCACTGTGATGTAGTGTTCTTTAAAGATGTGCATCTTCAGATTTTCACTAAATTGGAGCAGGGTTGGTGTGGTCCTGATTGAAATGGGGATGTTGTTCCATATCCTGGGTGTAGAGATGGAAAAAAAAATGTCTTAGTCCCCAGTCCGATGGCGACTGTGGTGGCCAAGAGCCACCAGAGATTCCCATCTACAAGATAAGCAGGATTCTGGTGGTGGCAGCTTTGAAAATGATGCAACTGATTTTGAAGACGGTATAGGCTGGCAGGTCGAGCCAAAGTAGTTCCTTTGATATGGGTGTGTTGTGATCCTATTTCTTCAGGACCTGGATGGAGGTGGAGTCTGGAAGTGCATAGAGTAGGACATTACCACATTCCAGGTGCATGAGCAACAGTTCTGAAGTTGCTTTTCAGAAGAAATGGTTTCTTTAGAACTGAGACTGGCAGCATTTGAAATATTGGATGTCAGGTGTGGAGTTATTTATCATTGGCATGATAATACATTTCGATGCTGTGGTCTGTGATGGAAGTTCCAAGAGGCGCAATGCCTTAAGCCCCAATTTAGAGATCCAAGATGACAGGAGTCGTAATAGAAGCCTAGGGGACTCCTCAGGTGAAAGGGGTCTTTTGGGATCTAGAGATGCTCTTGTGAACAAACAGACATCGGTCTGGCATAAATATTGGTTCCTTTCAACCATTCAGACCATATTAATGCCCATAATATTTGTCAACCATGTCACTCAAGACATGGACAAGTCAAATACAAATCAACCAATAAGGAACTATAACTTGTGCCCCAAAGTAACTATAATTTGTGCCGCTGCCGTGCACATTATTGTCAATGACATGATAGAACATTTCATGAGTTTTGTGATATCTGGGGTACTTAAAAGTGGATGGTGAGGGCATGAGTTATAGTTACCTTAGGACACAAGTTATCGTTACTAGAGATAATTATAACTGGATAAGTTCAGTGTTTTTCTTTTAATTTAAAACATTATGGTGTCACTGAAATTTTCACCAAACTATAACATGACTTCAACCTTTGTGTTTTTCAGTGACTTTCTAGGATTTTTAAACTCTAAACTAATATTTTAGTACCATACATAACGTCAACCTCACGCCTGAGGCCAGGCCCTGTGTCCAACCCCTTGTTGGCAGCCAACCCCATGCCTCACACAGCCTTTTGGTGTGTGCAGTGTTTGTTTGGTTTCACAGGTAATAACTGCACTCAGGCAGACTTACTAACTTTGTCAAACAGTGACAATAATAAAATATAAAAAGTGAGCCTATTGGCTTTATAAAGGGGTGAGAATATCATTATTATATAGATAAAGCAGATCTATCATCTTCCTACAAAAATCATCAATGTTTTCAATCAAATGTATATTTCATTAATGTATATTTCATTAATTGACACAATGTATTGTTTAGCAATAGCGATTATTATAAAAATATTTATTAAAGTTTTAATAAAAAATTAAAATCAGTCATGTTTTTATTTAATAAAACAAACATGTATTTGGCTCTTCCTTTTAAAATTTTTAGCTAACAAAACACAATCATAAAAAACAACCTCAAAAGGGGCATGCCCTCTGGACAAAGTTCCAGGTAAGAGCGTTTTTAAAAAACATGGTAAATGCTCCTGGGGTCAAGGATTCAAAGACCCAGGACACTTAGAGGCTTATTTATACCTGCTTTGCGCTGTTTTGGCATAATTTATTTTGACGTTAAAACAGTGCAAAGTTAACTCCATATTTATATTGTGATGCTAGACCCGCCTAGAGGCAAAATATAGGGGTTAGCACCATATTCTGGATGTGGCGAACTACCTAATTAGATGCAAGGTAGGCGTTCCCATCCACAATATCACAATATCACGCTTACCCCCCAATGCCTTATTTATACCCTGGCATAAAAATGATGAGCACGGAGTAGGCGGACCTAAATAACAGTGCTGACCAGGTGTTAGGGTACCTGTGGACCCATTTTCATCCACCCACAGGTGCCCACCTCAAGCCCCAGGAACCCCCTCTACTCACACCAAATGGAAGCCATAGGATGGGAGACCCCATCCTGGTTAAATAGAGGTCAGTACATTTTTTTTCTGTGCCATTTGGGGCCCTTTACATGGGGCCCCCTGTCTGGCACTGAATATGATGGTGTCATAGGAGTCTTTTTTGGGTGGTAGCACATCAGGAAATGATGCAAGGCTGGGTAGCAGCATACGTATTGCCGCTAACCAGCCTAGCGTAATTCCTGCCCCCCTAATGCCTTTTACCCTTCCTCCATTGTGTTGCTTTGGGGTTGCTGCACTTCCTGTAGTCCCCGTGCAACATTTAGGAAATGTTTGGTGGTTCCTTTGCCCATTCTAGAGATGTCACCAAGCTCCCAAAAAAGTTTATGAGCCCTTGAAGGGTATTATGGGGAACTCCTTCAATCAGCAATGCTTAATAAATTAGCTGCTCTTCATTTTTATTTATTGTGAGTAATCCAGTGCCTGCCCAGGACACCATTTTTTAATAACTATTGGTGAGGTGGGTATGCAGCCCCCTTCTCCAGCGTTTAGAGGCACCAGGAACCCATCTCCCTCATTCACTTAGTTGAACACAGCCCCCATCCCCGAACGTCTACAGGCCCTGGTGACCCAGTACTCAGGGCTTTTTTTTATTGTCGAGAGCGGGTGTGGTCCCCTTCAAAGCCACTACAGGCCCCTGGGATCCTATCCTCAGGGGCACTTTATTATTTAAGGGGAAGGAGACACATGACCTCACCTCCCCAAGCCATTTCCCCCCGTGCCTGATGTAGGTGCCCCAGTGGCCTCTTGGGGCACTCATAATAACCAGCATTCGGGGGCCACAGTTGAGAGCATTTTTTAAGATCCCGTTTGGTTGGGGCAGGCACATTTTCCCTGTCTGCACTCTTCCGGGCAAGAAAAACGTGTCCTGGGTGTGGGATCTCAGGGACACCAAAGTGGTGCTGTCCCTGGGGGATGGGGACCCTGCCCCTTGAGGAAGAATTCAGTGTATATCTGAGAAAAAGCCTCCTTTTTCATCGCTACCACCCACTTTTTTCCTGAAATTTGATGTGGTCTCAAAATTGTTAGTGCCCAGGGCCCCAGCTAACCAAGTTCCTTGGACCAGATCTCTTTCCTAAAACTGTTGTGATGCATTGGCACAACTGGCAACATCTTTAGCTGCCACCATAAGTTCCTAGTAAATGGTACTTAGGTACTCAGGGCATTGGGTACTAAGAGTAGGCCACCAAGGGCAGCAGAACCGATTGTACCACCCTCTAGGGCCATGCATCCAGATGCACCGAGCACTGCCATTGCATGCTGAGTGTTCTGGTGCAATCATAAAATGCTAACTCGCCATGGCACACAACCTCTATGCCCTGTCTACTATACACTGCATTCAATATAGGTAAGTCACCCCTCTGACAGGCCTTCTAGCCCTAAGGCAAAGTGCACTATACTGTATGTGTGGGCACAGATGCATTAGTAATATGCCCCTACTGTGTCTTTGCCAAATCTCGAGCATAGTAAGTAAAATGACCAACCATTTTAAATGCATGTGCTGGATACTTGTCAGGCTGAGTTTCACAGCTACATGATGGCTAATCTGAACCCTGGGTTGTTTGGTATCAAACAACTCAGAACAATAAAACTAAACTGGTATTAGTATTGGATTTATTACAAAATACACCCAGGAGTCACCTTAGTGGTGACCCGGCAAAAGCTAACTACTCTGGCGTGGTTGCTGGCTGGTCACAACCAGCCTGCCACCACGACACACAATTCTGGAACCCTGGGGTGAGAGATCTTGCTCTCTGGGTCTCAGAACAAAGCCCTTTCTGGGGAGAGGTGCTATTACACCTCCCCCAGGAAAGTGCACTGCCCTACTAGCGAGCTTCAAAGGGCTTGCTGCCCTTAAAACTTGACTCCCAAGCCTGCAGCTAGCAGCAGATGGCCTCCCCATTGCAAACCCCACTTTTGGTGGAAGCAACAGCAGGAAAACACACATAGGACAGGAAGAGTGGTCAGCCCCAGCTTGCACCCCCCTTAAGATGCAGCATGTAGGTGACCCCTCTATTTCATTTTCTTCCATCTCACATGGAAGGAAAATTGTGTATCAGGTGTAGGGACGTTACCTTTGTTCACAGGAAGTGCTCACTTAGTGAGTGTAACCACCCTAAGGTAGATGGCCCATTGGTCACTACTAGGTACTCCCCTAAAATACCCACTAAAACCAATATATAGTGGGCTCCCCTAGACCAGAGATTTAGATTCCAAGGACAAAAGAAGACCAGTAACAAAGAATACCCAAGGCTCGATAATTGATTCCCTGCTGCACAAAGAAAAGGGGACAAACCCTGCCTGCTGCACCCAGGACTTGAAAATCACCACTGAGGGGTGACTTAGACACTGGAAAAACTCTCAAAACCACTAGAAGACCTCCTCTCTTCACAAATTGTCTAATATCTCCCACCAGAGTGAAGGCATCGCTCTACTGCAACAAGGAACCAAAAACCCAGTGAAGGCCACTTCACTGACCAGCTGCTGACCAAGAAACCGGATGATGCAGCCAGACCAAACTCCAGCTGATTGACCATGAGGACAAACCCTTCAAGTGCGCCAAGTTTGGTGGAACTTTGCCCTCCAGTGGCCAAATCGTCCAAAAACCTAAGGTACTGGTCACCTCACATTGAACATCAAGGACAGTCTGTTCTGGACTGTAAAAGGGCCAGGAGGAAGCCCCAGTCGAGAAACCACCAGGATCTCTCACCAGAGTGTCCCGGCTGACCAGCAAGCAACCCTCAAATAGACCTAACTCCTGCTTCCAAGGGCACCTTTGCGCACCACTCCTGGCTCACCGATATTTTCTTCACCCAGCAGTCCTATGCCCTGCACCGAAGATCTAGCTGTGCCCTAAAGGCCCCCAGCCCTTTCAACCTCGAGAACTCCAAGGGGACCCATCAGACTTACCTTTAAGTCCACCTGTGCAGTGCTTTTCCAAGTGGTTCCCTGCAGTGGCCTGGCACCAGCCTCCAGGACTTTCTGCAGCGTCTTCCGCCAAAAGCGGGGCTATCCGAATTTCTCTAGCTGATCCATAGTGCTCACCGACGACTTCAATGTAACCTGGAAAAGGAAACATTGGTAAACACATTTCCTGATTTTCTATGCATTTTGAAAGAATCCATTGATTCCTATGGTGCACAAAATGACTATTGTTACTAAAACTTCAGAAATTCATAACTTAAAAAGTACTTACCCAATTTTGATGCTCTTGGTCTTAAATTTTTTATAAACATCGCTAGTATTTTTGTAAATTGGTCTCGAGTTATTCTTTTGAGTGTGTGGTCTCATTTATTGATACTGTAAGACAAGAAATGCTTTGCACTTCTCCAAGATTGGCCCAACTGCTCGACCAAACTATCATAAAAAGTAGAGCATTCGGTGTTTCTAGCTTTTACCTCTGTAAACCAATGTGTGGTTGCCTGGACCCCTGCACTGGGTGCCTAGCTTTGCACACTACCTAGATGGCCAGCCTCCTGCATTTCCCCTTCACTATACCATATATGCTGGATCCCGGGGGTTGAGGCATTAATGGGAGGTGGAAGAGAGATGTCATGTGCCCCTCTCCCCCTTACTATGTGTGCTGATCCCTAGGGAATGGAGTCCCAAGGGACATGATCAGCTCAGGAAGGTGATTGCACCACCTCCCCTTTATCTTATATGGCAGGCCACGGGTGATGGGATTCCTTGGGTCGAAATTGGTCAGGGAGGTGGCTCCAAGCATGCCCACTCCCCCAAAAAATAAACCGAATGAACACTGGGGTCTAGCTCACCCTTGGGTCATATTAATATAAAACACTATGGCTGACATCATTTTGGTATATTCATTGCAGATTTATTGTGGTATTTATTTTTGTTATAGTTTTTCCTCACAGTCCCAAGGGAGCAGCTTTGGGATTGAGGGGGGCAAAAATTATTTTTTGTTCATTTTAGGACACCTTTAAAAAGACTAGAGTGGCAGGGTACCCTTACCCTGCATCCATATATTTTTTTTAAACATTTTCAGGACAGGAGACCAGGGGCCTCATTATGATCTTGGCGGCATTGCTGCCAAGTCCATCAATAGGGCTGGGTGAGGCTTCAGTCAAGGAGGCTGCCTCACCCTGTAATATTACAATATTTCCACTGGCATGACCAGTGGAAACATTGTGTTATGACGTTTCTGACGGTCACTCCAGCATAAACAGTGCATTGGCCTTGGCTCCCTTAGGGAGCCAAGCAAAAAGCCATCATACACCAGCATCCTCTGAATGCACACTGTCTGCATAGCAGTCTGTGAACATTCCGAGGTTGCGGGCAGGGGGGCACTGCACTGCCCACAACATGGTCAGGGGCAGTGCATGAGCCCCCCTGTAGCCCCTGTGTGGCTTTCCATCAGCTTTTCCATGGCAGTGCAACCACCATGGAAAGCCTGGCAAAAAGAGAAGTCATGATCAGTACGGTGGTGCCGCCATGGGCACAGCTGTGGCTGACCACGAATTTGACCGATGTCATGCCATTGGGATTCGTGAGCCCGGTAGTGATGATGGTCTCCTGGTGGTTCGACCGCCAGCATCATAATCTCGCAGTAGGACCACCAGGAGTGAGGCGGTCTGACTGTCAAACTCGTAATGAGGCTGTAAGTCTCAGAGTTCTGTAATGGTTGCAGCTACATTTTCATTTAACGGAGCGATCCCTCCCTAGGAAGCCTGACTCCCAAGGGACTGAGATGTCCCAAGGGGAAAAAAGCCCCCCTCTGCCAATTAGAACACTCTATTTTTTTAACTTGAGCTTAAAGGAGTCTTGCAAAAGTCCCTCAAACCCAACTGTCCAGATATACAAATGTTTTGTACCTTAAGTTTTCCAAAACTACTGATGGGATTTTCACCAAGTCTCAAAAAGCATGCTTTCTGTACCAAGATCTAGCTTTCTCCCAGATTTGGTGTAATGTCATTCAACCACTTTGCTATAGCTCTTTTCAAAGTCTCCATGGTATACCCCTTTTTGTTCACCCCCACTTGATGGATCACCCTGAAACTTTCCATTAGGAAAGCAAGCAAAAAAGAGCTATTTAAAAAAAAAAGTTTTGTGAAGGTTCATCAAACACAGCAGAAGGATTTTTATGGTTTGATAATACCTTTGGTGCCATTTGTCAAATATTCACACATCTTTCCTAAAACAAATCCATGGATCCCAGGATGATCTATCAAGCAGGGGCTGAGAAAAAAGAGACCCTCCAAAATACGTTTTCTCCTGCACTTTTCCATGGGAAAATTAGACATAGCTGCAGCCAAAATCGTTGAACAGAATAACACCAAATTTGGCAGAAATACAGACCTTGGCCCGGAAAGCTAGCTTTTTGTGAGTTGGTACAAATCATCATCATATCCTTTATTTCGGAAATTAGCTATAAAAGCACCAATACATACAGACCAAATGTAAAAGTAGAGCATTTTCAAAAAAACTATTAACATCCATATAGAAGAGGAAATCAAACTTCTAACAGCAAGAACTGCATTTAAAAAAACTGTTACAATCCATGTAAAAGAGGAAATTAAATAAGTTACAGCAATAACTTACAAAGTGCATGCCTAATCAATGTAAAAACAGGATAATCTATTACAAAATAACAGATTAAAAACTTCATACTCACTAAAAAAAACTGGATGGCCAGGGTGCCAATAAGTACAGATTGTTTATATTTCATAGAAATTGGAAGACAGCAAAGACAACGGATTGTGAAATATTAGTTCTTAACATCCTTGAAGCAGTCTTGAGGTCTGTAGTCCCAAGATTACAACATAAAGGCAAAGGCCACCTAGATCAATGATACGTTGGACAAAAGATAGCAACATGCTCAATTGATTCAGGTATTTCAGGGCAAAAAGGATAACACAGATCAGAGTCAGAACCAGGTTGATGCCACTTTACTAGTGCTGTACGTAGGGGCAGGAACCCAATACGAAATTTCACATAAAGTGCCAATGGTGGCTCTATCTCATCCAAACAACCTTCTAATTTATAATCATCCTTGAATTTCTGGAAGGGAACAGTGAGTGAGCCCCACCTTCTGTGCCCACAAAATACTTTGGCCACATACCTCCAATAATTTGATTGGAGCACAGATTTTGAGAGTGCACAAGTGCTTTTGCTGGACTGACCATAGCTCCTCATGGCAAATTTCAGTAAGGCAACATTTAATAAACTAGAGCCAGGTATCCTAGTGGCACTGGGTAACCTCAAAATGTTCTCAAGACTCAACCGATATGTCAGCAAATCAGAGGAAGCCCAAATCCACCTCTAGTACAACAGGGGTCTAAGGCCAGATTTAAATGCCAATGTTCTATGCCCCAGCTCAAGCCTTAATGGAATTTGGTGTAAATCCATTGAATGGTTTTGGTGAAATTGAGGTTAAAAATTTATATATCTTTCACTCCGCAAAGGATCCATGGAACCAATAAATCTGGAGATAAGATCTGATCAGCTGCCAACACACTTATGAATATGTGATAGTAGCCTTTGTAGAAATTGTGACATAGGGCCTACTTAGGAGTTTGGCGGCAGGGAAAGCCCATCCGCCAAACTTCTGGCAGGGTGGCCGCCGACTTTGTGGCAACCACCCACCCCCAGAGTTATGAAAAGGTTCCTGCTAGGTCTAGTGGGAAACAGGCAAAAGCATTCTCTGGCCTGCGGCAAAGCTGTTGCCTGCAGGGTTCAGAACAGACAGTGAACATTGCAATGGTGCTGGGCAGGGGGACCCCTGCACTGCCCATGGCAAGTGTATGGGCAGTGCAGAGGCCCTCCTGTGGACACCCGCACCTGTTCTCTGCCAGCTTTTTCATCGCGGTGTTACTGCCATGAAAAGGCTGGCGGAGAACAACGTCATAATCCACAGGGCAGCGCAGATTATGATCTCCGCCACCGAAGGCTGCCGGGATCATGGATCCTGGCAATGCTGGTGGTTGCCTGGTGGTCTGACCACCAGGATGTTAATGTAGCGGTCGGACCACCGCAACAGCAGTGGCCCTGACTGCCACTACGAGTGTGGCAGTCTGAAGACTACCAGACTCATAATGAGGCCTTTAGTCCCTTGTCCTGGCAAAAAGTAAACAAAAACATAGGTAGGCAGGTTTGGGATTCCCTCCCCCCTATGCCTGGAATGGGGGTCCCAGAGGGCTAAACATTAATGTATGTTGGACAAACATTTAACTACACAAAGCATGTTTTGAAAGAATCACATGTCTCAGAAACAAGGAAGCTAGGTTTAACCCCATAAGGAGTAGGCACTTCAAGATAAAAATGAATTATTGAAACAATGATGCCCAGCTGTGCAAATTTACAAATCGAAATAGAGTAATAGAGTAAGTTCGTTTTGAGGCATGTTATCATGTGTACCGTGTACAACAAAGCTTTCGCAGATTTTGTGCAATTGCACAAGTTCCAATATTTGTAATTTGGTTAGGCTCAGTTAATAAAGTAGTTAAGGCCAAAAAACTTGATGATTTCCATTATATTAAACAACACATTTTTAGGCAACATACCTTGGGACAAGAAGCATTGCATTTTAAATGACGAAGAATTGAGTACCAAGTCAGCTGTGAGAAACCGGGCAGATTCCATGAATGCACATTGATATATACTGTATGATATTCCAGATATCCAAGTTAGCTCTATGGTTCCCAAAATTAAACACACACAGGATTGACATATATTAATAATTTGTGTACTCTAGTTTCATTCAGTGTCGAGTCTAGGGCAATATTAGTTTTCGAAGCAACATATCCATATAAACAGAAATAGAAAAAAAAGGAGCTGGTACAATAAGGTATGTGTGAAGTGTCGGTTAAGGGCTTGCAAAAGGAAAAACATCAAGCAAGTTATATTTGGCAAAGGATAGGTGCCCAAGATTACACTAGGAGCCACAAGAAAAGATGGGCGCAATGAGGAAGGCTTGCCCAAACTAACAAAGGAAGCCAGTGGTCTACAGAAGGGGCAATCTATAGGATGTTTAGTGCAAGGCAAGCATATGATAAAAATAATGCTCGTGGGGATAGTGTTGTGAAGGACCCAGAAGCTCCACTCTGTAAGACTGAAGCAAACATGTCCCCCACCCACATTCGCTGTTACAGACACTGTCTTGACTACACCATGCATGCAGTCTAAGGCACAGTGGAGTGGATACTTCCTGTCATGTTGTAAAAAAACAGGTAGAAACAAAATTCATAGTATCCCGCGGACATCACCTGGCTGGCAGCTATGCCCAACAATTATAGCCATCTCAGAGGACTGTGCAAGTATAGCTTTATACACAACCACTGTCAACAATTAGATAGAGAGAAATAGTACTTATCAAAAAAAAATTAAAGATCCAGTTAACTCTTGGCGGAAAGTAAGAGACCCAAACATTCCTGGAACGGAGATCGGCGATAGGCACTGAGAACACGGAGAAACTAGAAAATAAGGAAGCTGTTAAGGAAGGCAATATATAGGAAAACTGGGAAAGAAGAAACCATGGATCGGCAAGCAAACTCTAAGGAAAGTGTAACTTAAACGAAGGGGATAGTCAAGAAACAGGAGTCCCCTGGAGCAGAAAACAATGTGAATTAGTGACATCTTGATAAAGAACAATAAATTGCAAATTCGTTTTAGCACAAGTAGCAAGCATACACTGCAAAAAATGTTAAGTTAAAAAACTAGTGGTTTGTCTAGCAGCAGACAGAGAATATATCTGGAAAACCTTGGCCTGACAAACATAAACAATGCATCAATGACCCAAACATGACAGAAAAAAGAGGTTGTAAAAGACCTCACTAATGAGGACTTCCAACCTCTTGCTCAATATTTAGAACTTGTCTTTCACCCCGGATCCATGTCCAGCTTCTTGATAGTCAAACACATTTCTTCCTGAACACTACATTTACGGCAAGTCCTGACCTCTTGGCATTTGCCTATAATTGTTCCCAGCTTTAAGGAAAACAATACAATCAGGACTTTTCTTGTATTGCAGATCAGTGCCAGGATTGGTGACAGTTTAGATGATTATTGTAAGCACCTGGAGTATTAGTTAAATATTGGTGAGAACCCACTTAAATAATGATCACAATCCTAGTCAATGTGAACCGCAAAAGTCACTAAACAAACCTATGCTGACCCTGCTGGTAGTGTGGCATAAAAGCCGTCGAGCTTAACTTAGAGGAAATGAGTGGAGTTTTCATGCAGGACACAGTAATAATGCAGTGAAAACACAAAACAGGAAACATCCCAAACCAATTTAAAAAGACAATAAATAAAATTACACCAAAGCAACAAAATCCAACACCATAGATATGATTATTTATGATTATTTAGGGTTTTAGGTGAAAACGTAAAGAAACACAAAGCAACAAAAAAACACAACATGTAACTTGCAGTTAGCAAGTTGCAATGGACCAGGAGAAGGCACAAACTCAGTCCCAACAGGATGGAGCTTGGGTCGAATACAAGGATCAGGTTTGTCCCGCTGAAGAACTACCTTCTCAAGTCTGCAGAAGGAGCTGCTGTTCTCAGTACCAAGGGGCACAAGGAAGTTATTGTTGGCACAATGAGCAGGTCAGGCATCACAGACCATCGCTGCTTTGGCATGAAGTGCCGGTCATCGCTGGAGCTTTGTATTGACAGTTACCACTGGCTATTGTGGTTTGTGGGAAGTGCAAGTCTCACTGGAGTCTTGCATTGAGGGTTGTCACAGACTTTCTCTGTCAACGCAGTGTGCAGGTTTTGCTGGAGACTAACGCAGGTGGCCATCGCAGATGGTTGCTGTCAGCACAAATTGCAGGTCCCACTGGGGCTTTGCAATGGCAGTCATTGCAGCCAGTTGTTTCTGGGCACTAAAAGATCACAAGAATTCCTAACCCTCTGTATCTTTCCCTTGAATTCAGGTGAAGTACACTTTGATGCCAGCCACATGTCCAAGACCTAGGGATACTTGTTGGGATGAAGGCCCACTCAAACAGAGGCCAGCAGCAGGGCTCAGGCAAGTCCAGGTAGCTCTAGCTGATGATGGTCAGTTGAGCAGGTAGTTGCAAGGAGGATTCTGGAAGCTTGTTGTGTCCCTGTGGCTCAAACTGAAGGTCAGTCAACTGACCCTCGGAGGCACTTCTGGGAAGTCTGGGTTCAAGGCAAAGATGTCCTATTTTCCTTCTTCAGACAGCAGGGCAGTTCTTTTTCTGAAACTTCCACAGGTCCAGCACTGTTCTAATGAGAGGGTTGGAAGGTGCCACTTTTATACTACATTCCAGCCACCGTTTGAGGAGGGGATTTCCTGGCCTACCCCCAAAATTGATACTATTCATTTTTTCCTCTTCCCTTAGTCCTGGCTCTCAACTATGTAGGGTAACAAAGGCAAGGGCAGGCCTGGTGTCAAACTCTTATATAAGTGCTTCAGCCAGGGCAGTTTGAAGTGCAATCAGAGCGTGGTACAGCTCATCCCCAGCAATCCTGTTAAAAAGACCCACTCCCCTCACACCTAGGCCTTGTTTGTCCCAATGTCTGGAATAAATATACAACCTACAACAGGAGAGTCATTTGTAGTCATGTACCCTGGATACTGGCAGAGAGGCGCATTTGTCTTCTAATATGTTATTTTCAAAATTGTAACTTAAAATCCTATTTTACCATTAAAGAGGATGTTAAATTGCAATTCATTTGAGTAGCAGAAACCTTTCTTTATCTGTTCTCAAACTGAAGTTACTACTACCCAATTGTAATAAGGTGAGGCAGTGAGAAATTGCACAGAGTCCTTAAAGACAATAAAAATGGTTTGAGCAAAGGATGTTAAAGGAAGGCAAATATTTAAGGCATCATTGCCAGGTGGATCGAGTCCAACAAGCTTTCTCTATGTGGAAAAATCTTTTTTCACATGAAGTAAAAAAAAAAAAATCTGAAATGTTTGCATTTGCACAATGGGCTTGATTCCACCTGTGCTGACTTTTCCACTGCAGAGAACAGTTTACAATGTGTATAGAAGCCCCTGGGACTAGGCGTATGACAATTTCAAAAGTAGACTGTTAAAAGTGCACCTTGTACTGCTTTTCAGGTACACTTATTGGAGTATTTCAACCATACACAGACATAAACTGAAGTAGTAGTTTTTTTCCATGGTATTTGGGCAGCATTCTGTTGAAAGCAGACATGCTCTCTATATGAAACTAGTCTGCAATAACTCTTTGAACATCCTACGTTCAGATCAGCCCTCCATCAAGGGATCTCTAGTTATAGTAAAGGTTAAGAACTAGGGACTTCTTGGATTTTTGTCCCTTAATATATTTTTACTCATTTGACGAATCTCCTCAAAAATTTGCAGACCTGTTGCACCCATAACATTGTTAGAGGACTAAACGTTTTGCAGCGTTTGGTCACTGATGTCCAAAGAAAAAAGAGAGAGCTCAAAACATGCTTGAAATCCAATGCATTTTACATAGACTTACATTTTCACGTAGTGGCAAAACAGCCATATGCATTGTAATGAAATTTCAAAAGCAATGTATATTAGACTATTTAGATGATTCTTCTTGCTATTGCAGTGATGTTATGAAGTGGTTATGAAGTTATAAAGCCAACAACTTAGGGATATCTGGTAGCTAAAAGTAGCAAGGAAGGCCAGAATATAAACTAGACTGCATAAGTAAAGTTTCTGATTTACTACATGAGCAACTGAAAGACCTGATTATCGTCATGTGCTAAAGCAAACCTATTAACACGTACATACCGAACAGACTGAGGGCCTGATTTCGAACTCGGGGGATGGGTTACTCCTTCACAGCGGTCACAGGTATCCCATCCGCCGACAACTAAATTCCATTCTATCCTATGGGATTTAGATTTCGGTAGATGGATATCCGTCACGCTGTGGCAGAGTAACCCATCCTCTGAGTTCTAAATCAGGCCCTAAATCTTAATCTACAGAAGTTTTCCTTGCATGCACTCCAGCTCACAGAATAAAAGTGGCCCAACAAGCCAAACAAAAACCACCTTTCTTATGTATTTCTGTGCAACAAAATGAAAAAATGCCGGAACTTGAGCCACAGAAACTACTATTTAGAACGCATGATAATTGGTCACTAGAAAAAAAGATAATAATCTCAATTTGTATAACAATTACAATGCTTGCCTTTCATTCAATTTGTCCTTCATATGTAGCACAACCCTACTGAAAGTAGCAAGGAAGCCTAATGAATAAGCTAGACTGTATATGGAAAGTGTCAAATTTACTCCATGAACAAATGAAAGACCCATTTATGGTTGCATGCTAATGGAGACCTATAAACAAATCCATAACTAAAAGAATACATCTCAACCCCTTTGCTGCTAGGCCTAATCCCCCATGCTAAATCTTTTTTTTGGCTATTTGTGGTGGTTCACACTTAGATCCCTATAACCTTTTCTCCACATAAGGTATCCAGGCCAAATTTGCATCTTTTTTTCCAACTACAGGGATTCTATAGGTGCTAAGGGTTTGTGGATTCCCATGGAAGGGACTGAGAAATTAGCCAAAACACAGCTAAATTGGATGTTTTTTAGAAAAATGGGACAAATTACTGCAGAAGAAAGTATCAGATTTTTTCCCTGCAAACGGCATCAACGAAGGGTATGCAGTGCTAAAATCAACATCTTTCCAGCTCTCAGGAACAGGAAGACTAGAATAAGAAAACCAAATAGTTCAACACAGTTTTGACATTTACCTAGGACATTCCCCATTTTTTGTATTTTTTGTGCATTCAATCTTCTTCCACTTAGTGTCAGAAATGGGTGTGAAACCAACGGTAGATCCTGTAAAGCTATATATTTCTGAAAAATAGACAGAATGCTGAATTTAGCAAAGGGTAATTTGTGTAGATCCTTTAAGGTTTTCTTATAGAAAGTAACATTTAAAAGAAAACATATTGAAATTGAGTTTTTAAAAAACAGCCATTTCTCTCTAAGTTTTCATCTGTAACTTTTTTCCAGTTATGGCAGATTTTCATAAGCATTATACTGTTACATCCACTGGACTCTTCTGGTTGCAGGGATATATCGGGCTTGTATGTTCACGAATAACCCAAAGTACCCAGAGCCAATAAATGAGCTGTATCTTGCAATGGGTTTTCATTGTGTACCGGATACACAGCAATTCATTTGGTAAAATATAAAGAGTGAAAAATAGGTATCAAGGAAAGCTAGGTATTTCAGAAATGGGCACAAGATATGGAGTTTAGAAGAAGTGGTTATTAGCACATCTCTGAAGTTGGGGGTGCCCATACTAGCATGTGAATTAGAGGGCAATTCTCAAAATGACTTCTTTCTTACACACTGTCTTACATTTGGAAGGGGCAAATGTAGAGAAAGGCAATTGGTAACACTTGTTCTGCTATTCTCTGTTTCTCTATGTCTCCCGATAAAAATGGTCTAGCGCTCACAAAAGGAAACTACCCAAAATGCAACATGGACACATCATATTTTTCCACTGAAGACTGAGGGGGTCATTCTGACCTCGGCGATAAAAGGCGCTTACCGCCGGTCAGAAGACCGCCATAACACCGCCGCGGGCGTGGGAAAATTGCCACGGTCATTCTGACCCGCAACAGGCAAACCGCCAAAAACCCGACATCCACAAAAGTCCGCCACACCAACGGCCAGCGAAAAACTGGCGATGACCAAACCTCCACCGTCACGCCAACAGAAATACGCCCATTCCATTCCGACCCACGAATCCACGCGGCGGTCTTTCAACCGCGGTATTCCATTGGCGGTACACACCACTGCGGTCAAAATACACACACAGCTCCAAAACACTGCCACATTGGTCATTTTGGAAACACACACACCTGATACACATACTAACACCACTCCCACACACCCAACACAATATAAAACACACACCCACATCACCCACAAACCCCTACGACCACCATTTATTGACTAAGGCCAGAGAGAGACACCACCAGCTAGTACAGAGCATTCACAGGCACATAACACCATCACTCACACAACGTCCACGCACAAAACACCACACACCACCACACTCATCACACTCATCACCACAAACACCACCCCACACCTCATCCACACCACCCCATGGCACCCCAAAGACACCCCAGGTTTTCAGACGCTGAACTCAGGGTCATGGTGGAGGAAATAGTTCGGGTAGAGACCCAGCTCTTCGGGACACAGGTGCAGAACACCACCATTGCCAGGAAGATGGAGCTATGGCAAAGAATAGTGGACAGGGTCAACGCTGTGGGTCAGCAGCCACGAAATCGGGACGACATCAGGAAGCGGTGGAACGACCTACGGGGGAAGGTGCGTTCCATGGTATCCAGACACAACATCGCGGTGCAGAAGACTGGCGGCGGACCCCCACCTCAACCCCCAGAATTTACAACATGGGAGGAACAGGTCTTGGCGATCCTGCATCCTGAGGGCCTCGCAGGAGTAGGCGGAGGAATGGACTCTGGTAAGTCTAATCTCAACTACTTCATCCCCCCCACCCACCGGCATGCCAAATCATACCCCCCCCTCCCCCCCCACCCCCATCACACATCCTCCTTGCTAATGTCTCACCATCACAACCCACCCATCCCAACACCAAGCCCTGCATGCGACCACAAACCATGGACACCCATCACCTAAGCATGCCCACTGCACATACCCATCCCCCCCCAAACCACCGTCACAACAGCCCCCACAAGGGAATGCCAGCACTGGGGTACACGAGCACCCACCCATTGCACGCTATGGCACACACAGAAGCAATAACCATACTCTTATACCCTGCAGGACCCGAACGCCACCACACCGCCCAGGAGGGTCCAGAAATGTCCATTCCACCCCCAGAAGAGGCCCACAGTGATGACAGTAGCTCTGTCTCCCTGGACCCAGATGACCAGCCCGGCCCATCGGGGACCTCGGGACAGTCGGTTCCCCTCAGACAGCCACAGGCCACAGCAGACCTACCCCCCTCTGGGAAAACCAGCTCAGAACCCACCCAGCGGGTCCATGCCTCTGTCTCCAGGACACGTCAATCAGCGGTGTATCCACCACTACAGGGCACCCAGGTTAACCCACCACCCCAAAAACAACAGGGACCTGGGGGCAGTGGTAGTGGGCACACGGTCCAGGGGACAGAGGCCCAGGGAAACAGGGGAACTGGGAGGGCTACTGTGCGACAGGGGGGGGACAGGCCCAGGGAACCCACTCTCCACGAGGCCCTATCCTCCATCATGGGAGCATACCACCACTCCCAGGAGATGATGGCGACGGTCCTGGCCAGGTTCCAGGAGATCCAGGTACTGCAGGAGGAACAGTTTATGGGGTTCAGGGAAGAACTCAGAAACATCAGTTCCGCAATGGGCACCATCGTTGTGGCTCTCAATCAGATTGTCAGCACATTGCGGGACCATGTGGCACCACAAAGGGCCCCTGTCACTAGCATGGACCAAGAACAGGCTACCACCTCCGCCGGCGCTAGTGGACAGGAGGCCCCGACACAAGAACAACAGGACACCAGAACCCCACCCCCTGCAGAAGGAGAACCACCCCGCAAGCGGGGCCTGAGATCTAGGAAGAAGACAGAGTAAGATGCCAAGACCCCCGCCAGGAAAGGATACCCCCTGATTGTCATCCCACTGTCCCACATTGTCACCCTGTCCAACCTTAAACTGCCCCTGCTCCACCTTCCACAGGCATATGGACAATGCACCTGTGAGACTGAAAATCTGGACTCTGCCATGGACATTCCTCCACCATCACCCATCACCGAATTGCAACCATTACCCAAAATTGAGCACTTTAATAAACACACTTATTGCACAAAAATAATCTGGAGTCTGCCTGTATTTTTGAACAAATGTATTACACAGAACCGTGCCAAAATGTCCAGTTACATTGTGATGACAACATACCACTGTCACACAGCTGTAGTCCATGGGGAAACAAAGCAGAGGTCACGGAGTGGGGCCCACATCTCTGAAATTGGAAGGGAAAGTCACAACTCAGTTAACATACACTGGGGGGAAACTCAGACAGTAGAGAGGCAGGAGACTTTAAGTAAATGTAAAATGCCGGTGTTGATTCTTACCTGTATGTCATTGAAAATACTGCTGTATTACTGTGTCCCTGTTGTCTGTGTCGTCCTCTTCGTCTTCCTCCTCTTCACTCTCCGCAGGCTCCACAGCTGCCACAACACCACCATCTGGACCATCCTCCTGCAGGAAAGGCACCTGGCGGCGCAAAGCCAGGTTGTGAAGCATAAAGCAGGCCACGATGATATGGCACACCTTCTTTGGTGAGTACATTAGGGATCCACCTGTCATATGGAGGCACCTAAACCTGGCCTTCAGGAGGCCCAAGGTCCGCTCGATCACCCTCCTAGTACGCCCATGGGCCTCATTGTACCGTTCCTCTGCCCTTGTCCTGGGATTCCTCACTGGGGTCAGTAGCCATGACAGGTTGGGGTAACCAGAGTCACCAATTAGCCACACACGGTGTCTCTGAAGTAGTTCCATCACGTAAGGGATGCTGCTATTTCGCATGATGTACGCGTCATGCACTGACCCAGGGAACTTGGCATTTACATGGGAGATGTACTGGTCAGCCAAACAGACCACCTGGACATTCATGGAATGATAACTTTTTCTGTTCCTGTACACCTGTTCACTCGTGCTGGGGGGGACCAAAGCAACATGTGTCCCATCAATTGCACCAATGATGTTGGGAATATGTCCAAGCGCATAGAAATCACCCTTCACTGTAGCCAAATCGCCCACCTCAGGGAAAACAATTTAGCTCTGCATGTATTTCAGCAGGGCAGACAACACTCTGGACAACACCTTGGAAAACATAGGCTGAGACATCCCTGATGAAATGGCCACTGTTGTTTGAAATGATCCACTTGCCAAAAAATTGAGTACTGACAGAACCTGCACTAGAGGGGGGATCCCTGTGGGTTGGCGGATGGGTGACATCAGGTCTGGCTCCAGCTGGGCACACAGGTGGTCATTCTGACCTCGGCGGTAAAAGGCGCTTACCGCCGGTCAGAAGACCGCCATAACACCGCCGCTGCCGCGGGAAACCGCCACAGTAATTCTGACCCGCAACAGGCAAACCGCCAAAAACCCGACATCCACAAAAGTCCGCCACACCAACAGCCAGCGAAAAACTGGCGATGACCAAACCTCCACCGTCACGCCAACAGAAATACGCCCATTCCATTCCGACCCACGAATCCACGCGGCGGTCTTTCAACCGCGGTATTCCATTGGCGGTACACACCGCCGCGGTCAAAATACACACACAGCTCCAAAACACTGCCACATTGGTCATTTTGAAACACACACACCTGATACACATACTAACACCACTCCCACACACCCAACACAATATAAAACACACACCCACATCACCCACAAACCCCTACGACCACCATTTATTGACTAAGGCCAGAGAGAGACACCACCAGCTAGTACAGAGCATTCACAGGCACATAACACCATCACTCACACAACGTCCACGCACAAAACACCACACACCACCACACTCACCACACTCATCACCACAAACACCACCCCACACATCATCCACACCACCCCATGGCACCCCAAAGACACCCCAGGTTTTCAGACGCTGAACTCAGGGTCATGGTGGAGGAAATAATTCGGTTAGAGACCCAGCTCTTCGGGACACAGGTGCAGAACACCACCATTGCCAGGAAGATGGAGCTATGGCAAAGAATAGTGGACAGGGTCAACGCTGTGGGTCAGCATCCACGAAATCAGGACGACATCAGGAAGCGGTGGAACGACCTACGGGGGAAGGTGCGTTCCATGGTATCCAGACACAACATCGCGGTGCAGAAGACTGGCGGCGGACCCCCACCTCAACCCCTAGATTTTACAACATGGGAGGAACAGGTCTTGGCGATCCTACATCCTGAGGGCCTCGCAGGAGTAGGCAGAGGAATGGACTCTGGTAAGTCTAATCTCAACTACTTCATCCCCCCCCACCCACCGGCATGCCAAATCATACCCCCACCCTCCCCCCCACCCCCATCACACATCCTCCTTGCTAATGTCTCACCATCACAACCCAACCATCCCAACACCAAGCCCTGCATGCGACCACAAACCATGGACACCCATCACCTAAGCATGCCCACTGCACATATCCATCCCGCCCCCAAACCACCGTCACAACAGCCCCCACAAGGGAATGCCAGCACTGGGGTACACGGGCACCCACCCATTGCACGCTATAGCACACACAGAAGCAATAACCATACTCTAATACCCCTGCAGGACCCGAACGCCACGACACCGCCCAGGAGGGTCCAGAAATGTCCATTCCACCCCCAGAAGAGGCCCACAGTGATGACAGCAGCTCTGTCTCCCTGGACCCAGATGACCAGCCCGGCCCATCGGGGACCTCGGGACAGTCGGTTCCCTTCAGACAGCCACAGGCCACAGCAGACCTACCCCCCTCTGGGAACACCAGCACAGAACCCACCCAGCGGGCCCATGCCTCTGTCTCCAGGACACGTCAATCAGCAGTGTGTCCACCACTACAGGGCACCCAGGTTAACCCACCACCCCAACAACAACAGGGACCTGGGGGCAGTGGTAGTGGGCACACGGTCCAGGGGACAGAGGCCCAGAGAAACAGGGGAACTGGGAGGGCTACTGTGCGACAGGGGGGGGACAGGCCCAGGGAACCCACTCTCCACGAGGCCCTATCCTCCATCATGGGAGCATACCACCACTCCCAGGAGACGATGGCGACGGTCCTGGCCAGGTTCCAGGAGATCCAGGTACTGCAGGAGGAACAGTTTATGGGGTTCAGGGAAGAACTCAGAAACATCAGTTCCGCAATGGACACCATCGTTGTGGCTCTCAATCAGATTGTCCGCACATTGCGGGACCATGTGGCACCACAAAGGGCCCCTGTCACTTGCATGGACCAAGAACAGGCTACCACCTCCGCCGGCGCCAGTGGACAGGAGGCCCCGACACAAGAACAACAGGCCACCAGAACCCCACCCCCTGCAGAAGGAGAACCACCCCGCAAGCGGGGCCTGAGATCTAGGAAGAAGACAGAGTAAGATGCCAAGACCCCTGCCAGGAAAGGATATACCCTGATTGTCATCCCACTGTCCCACATTGTCACCCTGTCCAACCTTAACCTGCCCCTGCTCCACCTTCCACAGGCATATGGACAGTGCACCTGTGAGACTGAAAATCTGGACTCTGCCATGGACATTCCTCCACCATCACCCATCACCGAATTGCAACCATTACCCAAAATTGAGCACTTTAATAAACACACTTATTGCACAAAAATAATCTGGAGTCTGCCTGTATTTTTGAACAAATGTATTACACAGAACCGTGCCAAAATGTCCAGTTACATTGTGATGACAACATACCACTGTCACACAGCTGTAGACCATGGGGAAACAAAGCAGAGGTCACGGAGTGGGGCCCACATCTCTGAAATTGGAAGGGAAAGTCACAACTCAGTTAACATACACTGGGGGGAAACTCAGACAGTAGAGAGGCAGGAGACTTTAAGTAAATGTAAAATGCCAGTGTTGATTCTTACCTGTATGTCATTGAAAATACTGCTGTATTACTGTGTCCCTGTTGTCTGTGTCATCCTCTTCGTCTTCCTCCTCTTCACTCTCCGCAGGCTCCACAGCTGCCACAACACCACCATCTGGACCATCCTCCTGCAGGAAAGGCACCTGGCGGCGCAAAGCCAGGTTGTGAAGCATAAAGCAGGCCACGATGATATGGCACACCTTCTTTGGTGAGTACATTAGGGATCCACCTGTCATATGGAGGCACCTAAACCTGGCCTTCAGGAGGCCCAAGGTCTGCTCGATCACCCTCCTAGTACGCCCATGGGCCTCATTGTACCGTTCCTCTGCCCTTGTCCTGGGATTCCTCACTGGGGTCAGTAGCCATGACAGGTTGGGGTAACCAGAGTCACCAATTAGCCACACACGGTGTCTCTGAAGTAGTTCCATCACGTAAGGGATGCTGCTATTTCGCATGATGTACGCGTCATGCACTGACCCAGGGAACTTGGCATTTACATGGGAGATGTACTGGTCAGCCAAACAGACCACCTGGACATTCATGGAATGATAACTTTTTCTGTTCCTGTACACCTG
Organism: Pleurodeles waltl; assembly: GCF_031143425.1. NCBI lineage: Eukaryota > Metazoa > Chordata > Amphibia > Caudata > Salamandridae > Pleurodeles > Pleurodeles waltl. The sequence continues at coordinate 562,165,999 of NC_090444.1, forward strand.
TTCACTCGTGCTGGGGGGGACCAAAGCAACATGTGTCCCATCAATTGCACCAATGATGTTGGGAATATGTCCAAGCGTATAGAAATCACCCTTCACTGTAGCCAAATCGCCCACCTCAGGGAAAACAATGTAGCTCCGCATGTATTTCAGCAGGGCAGACAACACTCTGGACAACACCTTGGAAAACATAGGCTGAGACATCCCTGATGAAATGGCCACTGTTGTTTGAAATGACCCACTTGCCAAAAAATTGAGTACTGACAGAACCTGCACTAGAGGGGGGATCCCTGTGGGTTGGAGGATGGGTGACATCAGGTCTGGCTCCAGCTGGGCACTCAGGTGGTCATTCTGACCTCGGCGGTAAAAGGCGCTTACCGCCGGTCAGAAGACCGCCATAGCACCGCCGCTGCCGCGGGAAACCGCCACGGTCATTCTGACCCGCAACAGGCAAACCGCCAAAAACCCGACATCCACAAAAGTCCGCCACACCAACGGCCAGCCAAAAACTGTCGATGACCAAACCTCCACCGTCACGCCAACAGAAATACGCCCATTCCATTCCGACCCACAAATCCACGCGGCGGTCTTTCAACCGCGGTATTCCATTGGCGGTACACACCGCTGCGGTCAAAATACACACACAGCTCCAAAACACTGCCACATTGGTCATTTTGAAACACACATACCTGATACACATACTAACACCACTCCCACACACCCAACACAATATAAAACACACACCCACATCACCCACAAAACCCTACGACCCAAAATTATTGACGAAGGCCAGAGAGAGAGCACAGAATAGACAATCCCACCACACAGAGGCACACAACACCATCACCCACACAACATCCACGCACAAAACACCACACACCACCACACGCACCACACTCATCACCACAAACGCCACCCCACACCTCATCCACACCACCCCATGGCACCCCAAAGACACCCCAGGTTTTCAGACGCTGAACTCAGGGTCATGGTGGAGGAAATAGTTCGGCTAGAGCCCCAGCTCTTCGGGGCACAGGTGCAGCACACCACCATTGCCAGGAAGATGGAGCTATGGCAAAGAATAGTGGACAGGGTCAACGCTGTGGGACAGCATCCACGAAATCGGGACGACATCAGGAAGCGGTGGAACGACCTACGGGGGAAGGTGCGTTCCATGGTATCAAGGCACAACATCGCGGTGCAGCGGACTGGCGGCGGACCCCCACCTCAACCCCCAGAATTTACAACATGGGAGGAACAGGTCTTGGCGATCCTACATCCTGAGGGCCTCGCAGGAGTAGGCGGAGGAATGGACTCTAGTAAGTCGAATCTCAACTACTTCATCCCCCCCACCCACCGGCATGCCAAATCATATCCCCGCCCTCACCCCCTACCCCCATCACACATCCTCCTTGCTAATGTCTCACCATCACAACCCACCCATCCCAACTCCAAGCCCTGCATGCGACCACAAACCATGGACACCCATCACCTAAGCATGCTCACTGCACATACCCACCCCCCCCAAACCACCGTCACAACAGCCCCCACAAGGGAATGCCAGCACTGGGGTACACGGGCACCCACCCATTGCACGCTATGGCACACACAGAAGCAATAGCCATACTCTTATACCCCTGCAGGACCCGAACGCCACGACACCGCCCAGGAGGGTCCAGAAATGTCCATTCCACCCCCAGAAGAGGCCCACAGTGATGACAGCAGCTCTGTCTCCCTGGACCCAGATGACCAGCCTGGCCCATCTGGGACCTCAGGACAGTCGGTTCCCCTCAGACAGCCACAGCAGACCTACCCCCCTCTGGGAACACCAGCACAGCACCCACCAAGCGGGCCCATGCCTCTGTCTCCAGGACACGTCAATCAGCGGTGTGTCCACCACTACAGGACACCCAGGTTAACCCACCACCCCAACAACAACAGGGACCTGGGGGCAGTGGTAGTGGGCACATGGTCCAGGGGACAGAGGCCCAGGGAAACAGAGGAACTGGGAGGGCTGCTGTTCGACAGGGGGGGGACAGGCCCAGGGAACCCACTCTCCACGAGGCCCTCTCCTCCATCATGGGAACATACCACCGCTCCCAGGAGACGATGGCGACGGTCCTGGCCAGATTCCAGGAGCTCCAGGTACTGCAGGAGGAACAGTTTATGGTGTTCAGGGAAGAACTCAGAAGCATCAGTTCCGCAATGGACACCATCGTTCTGGCTCTCAATCACATTGTCAGCACATTGCGGGACCATGTGGCACAACAAAGGGCCCCTGTCACTAGCATGGACCAAGAACAGGCTACCACCTCTGCCGGCGCTAGTGGACAGGAGGCCCCGACACAAGAACAGGCCACCAGAACCCCACCCCCTGCAGAAGGAGAACCACCCCGCAAGAGGTGCCTGAGATCTAGGAAGAAGACAGAGTAGGATGCCAAGACCCCCGCCAGGAAAGGATACCCCCTGATTGTTGTCCCACTGTCCCACATTGTCAACCTGTCCAACCTTAAACTGCCCCTGCTCCACCTTCCACAGGCATACGGACAATGCACCTGTGAGACTGAAAATCTGGACTCTGCCATGGACATTCCTCCACCATCACCCATCACCGAATTGCAACCATTTCCCTAAATTTTACACTTTAATAAACACTTATTGCACAAAAATAATCTGGAGTCTGCCTGTATTTTTGAACAAATGTATTACACAGAACCGTGCCAAAATGTCCAGTTACATTGTGATGACAACATACCACTGTCACACAGCTGTAGTCCATGGGGAAACAAAGCAGAGGTCACGGAGTGGGGACCACATCTCTGAAATTGGAAGGGAAAGACACAACTCAGTGAACATACACTGGGTGGAAACTCAGACAGTAGAGAGGCAGGAGACTTTAAGTAAATGTAAATTCCGGTGTTGATTCTTACCTGTATGTTATTGAAAATACTGCTGTATTACTGTGTCCCTGTTGTCTGTGTCGTCCTCTTCGTCTTCCTCCTCTTCACTCTCCGCAGGCTCCACAGCTGCCACAACACCACCATCTGGACCATCCTCCTGCAGGAAAGGCACCTGGCGGCGCAAAGCCAGGTTGTGAAGCATACAGCAGGCCACGATGATATGGCACACCTTCTTTGGTGAGTAGATTAGGGATCCACCTGTCATATGGAGGCACCTAAACCTGGCCTTCAGGAGGCCGAAGGTCCGCTCGATCACCCTCCTAGTCCACCCATGGGCCTCATTGTACCGTTCCTCTGCCCTTGTCCTGGGATTCCTCACTAGGGTCAGTAGCCATGACAGGTTAGGGTAACCAGAGTCACCAATTAGCCACACACGATGTCTCTGAAGTAGTTCCATCAGGTAAGGGATGCTGCTATTTCGCATGATGTACGCGTCATGCACTGACCCAGGGAACTTGGCATTTACATGGGAGATGTACTGGTCAGCCAAACAGACCACCTGGACATTCATGGAATGATAACCTTTTCTGTTCCTGTACACCTGTTCACTCGTGCTGGGGGGACCAAAGCAACATGTGTCCCATCAATTGCACCAATGATGTTGGGAATATGTCCAAGCGCATAGAAATCACCCTTCACCGTAGCCAAATCGCCCACCTCAGGGAAAACAATGTAGCTCTGCATGTATTTCAACAGGGCAGACAACACTCTGGACAACACCTTGGAAAACATAGGCTGTGACATCCCTGATGAAATGGCCACTGTAGTTTGGAATGACCTACTTGCCAAGAAATGGGGTACTGACAGAACCTGCACTAGAGGGGGAATCCCTGTGGGTTGGCAGATGGGTGACATCAGGTCTGGCTCCAGTTGGGCACACAGTTCCTGTATAGTGGCTCTGTCAAGCCTGTATGTCAGTATGACATGTCTTTCTTCCATTGTCGACAGGTCCACCAGCGGTCTGTACACGGGAAGATTCCTCCATCTCCTCGCAAGTCCCAGCGGACGGTGCCTAGGAAGGACAACATGGAGCACAGAGTCAATCAACCCACAGGTACGTTCCCACAGCTTGCACAGTACACGATTCTCAATGCATTGAATGGCTTGTATGAGTGTTGATGCAAGGCCTAGGTATGTGTGACGCAGTAGATTTTAAGCCATGTGGGCCCTTGAAATGGCAGCTGTCTGACCTGTAAAGTGCGACAGTAGGATGTGAGGTCAATGCGCTGGCATGGCACACCGTGGCGGGAGGCGGTCGAAGACCGCGGCGCAAAGCCGCATTGGTTAACATTGAACCCTATGGGTCTCAGGAGCCAATGACGATGTGCGCCGGCGGCCGCGGTACGCACCGCCGCGGTACGCACCGCCGCGGGCATGACCGCCATTTTCTAACTGCTTAATCACTCAATACCTGATCATCCACAGGAGAGGACCTATACTGCAAGTGTTGCTGTGACCTCGGTCTGGAAGAGACAATGGCTGCTGCGACTGGGGAAAGGGCCCCTGCCTTCACTTCTGAAGAATTGGAGAAACTCGTGGATGGGGTCCTCCCCCAGTATGCGCTACTCTACGGTCCTCCAGACCAACAGGTAAGTACACTGGGACCATGCTTTATGGCCAATGCCTGGGTTGAGTGGGGTGAATGAACGATGGTGGGGAGGGGAGCGAATGAGGCATGCATCAAACGACAGATGAGAGCATGTGCCACATGGCAAGGGTGGGGATGGGGGGGCCACTCACATCGAGCATGCAGAAAATGATTGTTTATTTTTCTCCCCCTGTATATGTCACATAGGTCAGCGCCCATCAGAAAATCGACATTTGGCGTGCCATCGCCAAGGACGTCCGGACCCTGGGGGTCCACAACAGACGGGGCACCCACTGCCGCAAGAGGTGGGAGGACATCCGCCGCGGGAGCAGGAAGACCGCAGAGACTTTGCTGGGGATGGCCTCCCAACGTAGGAGGGGTGGCACTCGTCAATTGACCCCCCTGATGTCCCGGATCCTGGCGGTGGCCTACCCCGATTTGGATGGGCGCGTGAGGACATCACAGCAGACACAAGGGGGTGAGTACAAATACATTCTGCTGACTTTGCGCGCAGTGGAGGTGTCTGGGTGGGGGAGGAGGGCTGTCGCTAACCCTAGGCCAGGGCGATATCCGTAGGCTAGGCCCCCCCGTTAGGCATGGCCCTGTGCCCCCGCCCCCCACCTCTGTAGGTTGCCTAGTACAGCTAATCATGGCCCTGTGTCACCTATGTGTGGATTTGTCATCCATAGGCTTGTAGGCCATGTCCCACGGATTGAGTAGTGTACCCCAAGTGCGCGGCGTAGTGCAGGGGGCTTCTGTGTCTGTCCTCTCCGCCAACTGTGTCGCCAATGCATGCACTCAACATGTCTTTATTTCTCCCCCGCCCTTTTTTTGGTGGTCTTCCTGTTCATGTGTGCATTAGCATCATCAGGTGGAGGAGAAGTGGCATCGGAGCACGAGGGAGCTGCATCTCACATGGCCATGGAGGGCCATGCAACCGACTCGGAGTTCACCAGTGAGACGGAGGGCGAGGGGAGCTCCACAGCGGGGACACGTGGTGACACCAGCGACACAGACACGTCCTCGGAAGGGAGCTCCCTTGTGGTGGCGGCAACATCCGTGCCCACCGCAACAACAGGTACAGCCGCCACCCAGCGCACCAGCTCTGCCCTCCCAGCAGCCCCTCAGCGTTCGCCCCGTGCCCACTCACCCAGGAAGGTGGGCCTCTCCTTTGCCCCAGGCACCTCAGGCCCTGCCCCAGTTACCCCTGCTGCCCTCAGTGCGGAGGTCATTGACCTCCTGCGGACGCTCAATGTTGGGCAGTCTACCCTTTTGAATGCCATCCAGGGTGTAAAAAGGGAGGTGCACCAGAGTAATGCATACCTGGAGGGCATTCATTCGGGTCAGGCTGCCCATCAGCGATCGTTCAACGCTCTGGCCTCAGCACTGACGGCAGCCATTGTCCCTGTCTCCTGCCTCCCTCCTCCAACTTCCTCAACCCAGTCCCACTCCCCTGTACCTCTGCCTATCCCAGACACACCTACAGACCAGCCTGCACACACCTCAACACCCAAGGGAAGCTCATCCAGACATATGCACCACACATCACACAAGCATTCACCCAAGCAACAGCCACATGCAGACATGCCAACAGCCACTGCCTCCTCTGTGTCCCCCTCCTCCTTGTCTCCCTCCTCCCTCCCTGTGACGTCTCCACTCACACTTGCATGCACAACATCTTCAGCCACTACGTCCATCACCAGCACACCCACCAGAACACTCCGCACACGTGCAGTCACCACCCCACTACCATTTACACGTCCCCTGTGTCCTCTCCCAGTGTGTCTGTCACCCCCTCTTCCAAACCACACAAACGCAGGCAGCCACCCACCCAACAGCCATCCACATCACGACAGCCTCCAGCACAAGCACCTGCACCCAAAGACACCAGACTTCACTCTCCTACAACCACATCCTCTTCCTCCACTCCCATACCCACTACAACTACCCGTCCCTGTCTTTCTAAATTGATTTTCCTTTCCAACCTTGACCTCTTTCCAACAACTGACCCACCCCCTCCATCTCATAAGACTCCAATCAGCACCTCAGCCACCACAAAACCTGGACCTACAAAGACAATAGTCCAAGGATTTTGGATTCCACCACCTTCAAGGCCAGCTACTTCGGCTAGGAGTAAAGAGACGGCCAGCCCACTCCCTGAAAAAAAAGCCAAGAAAGCCAGTGCCCGGCGCGAGAAGCCAAAGACAGCAGGCTCCAAAAGCACTACCCTGATGCCGTCAGGGAGTGGGATGCCACCTGGCACACCGCCAAAGGGCGGAAAGGGCCACAGACGAGGAGGGAAGGGTGGCAAGGGCAGCACGCCCGACAAGTCCGGCAGCAGGCGAGCTGCCCAGGAGGGCCCCACCAGCCCCATTCCAGGTGTGCAGGAGGACACCCACGGGCCCGGGACAGCAGCACAGGAGGGCCCCGCAAGCGAGAAGACAGATGTGCACGAAGGGCCCGGCAGCCACATGTCAGGTGGTGAGTGAAATCCATGTCATGGCCGGATCTGGTGACTTGGACACACATGTCAAGCACCGCTGAACAGGGCCCTTCAAGTCAAGCACCGCTGAACAGGGCCCTTCAAGTCAAGCACTGCTGAACAGGGCCCTTCAAGTCAAGAACAGCTGAACAGGGCACCGCCGTCTCAAGAACCGCTGAACAGGGCCCTTCATCTCAAGCACCGCTCCGCTGGGCCCTTCATCTCAAGCACCGCTCCGCTGGGCCCTTCAACTCAAGCACCGCTCCGCTGGGCCCTTCAACTCAAGCACTGCTCCGCTGGGCCCTTCAACTCAAGCACCGCTCCGCTGGGCACCACCGTCTCTGCACCGCTCCGATGGGCCCTTCAACTCAAGCACCACTCCGCTGGGCACCGCCGTCTCTGCACCGCTCCGCTGGGCCCTTCATCTCAAGCACCGCTCCGCTGGGCACCGCCGTCTCTGCACCGCTCCGCTGGGCACCGCCGTCTCAAGCACCGCTGGCCCATTGGCAGAAGGGGCAGGCCCGCATCTGTGTCGGGCAGGGCTGCACAAAGCACTCTGGGCACCATGCCTCCTCCAGAACCAGTGGAGTCTGTAATCCACTTGTGAGACTGTGGCTTTGCACTCCCCAGGATGGCACAGTGGGCAATCCACCCACTGTAGAGACTTGTGAGACTGTGGCTTTGCACTCCCCAGGATTGAACAGTGGCCATGGAGGCCCCTCGTGGATCTGGCGTCGTGGACTCATCTGGCTGAGGTGCCCCCCCTTCCCTTCCCCCTGAGGTGCCTGTAGTTTTGCTATCTGATGCCCCTGCAGTGTTCTCTCCATTGGAGTCGGGTATCCTGTGTGGGCTTTGCCCATGTGTTTAGGCCCATTGGCCCACGAACAATGGCTGATACCCAATTTGGACAGGACAATTTACATATGTATATATAGTTATAGATGTTTGATATATTCTTTTACTTAGCCATACAATATACTTCAAATTTCATGATCATTTTATTTTGTCTTTGCATTCTTCCGGGGGGTTTGGGGGTGTCACTCTGAGTTGTTGCTCTGCATTGATGTGTATGTAGTTGTGGGTGAGGGTGAGGGTGGGTGTGTCGCGTATGTGTGTCCCCGTAATTTTTTGCCTCCCCTGTGTCGTAGGTGCAGTACTCACCGTTGTCTTCTGCGCCGGCGTTCGTGCTCCTGGTAGAGGAGCAGGAAGACAATAGCTGGTAGGATGTGTAGTTCGGGTTCCATGCTGTCCAGATTCCTCGTGGAGTGTGTAGAGGTGAGCGTTTTCCGTTCATAATGGCTGTTTCTGCCGTGTTTTTATCGGCGGGGCTACCGCCCCGGAAAAGGTGGCGGATTGGTGGGTTGTGATAGGGTGGGCGGTACATTGTCTCCCGCCTGTCTGTTGGCAGTGACCGCCGTGCTGTTTGTTTGTCCCACCGTGGCGGTCGGAGTGTTAAAGTGGCGGTCTCTGTCGGCGGTTTCCGCCAGGGTCAGAATTCCATTTTTTTTACCGCCTGCCTGTTGGCGGGTTGGTCGCCGCTTTAACACCGACCGCCAGGGTTGGAATGACCCCCTGACTGTCTTTTTGCAATGTTCCTAGCTGTGGATTTTGGGACCTAGCTCAGATGGCACCTGTGGAAACCTAGCAAACCTGTACATTTTTTAAAACTTTCCACTTCGAGGAATCCAAGATGGGATGACGTGTGGCCCTTACCACATTTTTCCAACCTGACTCCCTTGCAAACATCATGATTTGTCTAAAAAAAATAATTTCCTCTCATTTCTGTGATGCAAAGTTCTGCAATCTGGGGGGAGCCAAAATCACCCTTGCACCCAGCAATTCCCCAAGTCTCTCGATAACAATGGTACCTCACTTGTGTGGGTAGGCCTGGTACCCGCATCAAGAAATGCCCCAAAACAATGTGGACACATCACATTTTGACACTGAAAACAGTGTTTATTTGTAATGTGTCTAGCTTTAGATTTTGGATCCTCGCTCAGCCAGCACCTAGGGAAACATAGAAAACATGCACATTTATGAAAACTACACACCTAGAAGAATCCAGGATGGGGTGACTTATGTGGCTCTCAACACATTTTTCTACCAGGAGTCTCTTGCAAACCTCAAAATTTGCTTAAAAATCACATTTTCCTCTAATTTCTGTGATGCAAAGCTCTGTATTGAGAGAAGCCACAAACTTCCTTCCGCCTAGAATTCCCCCAATTCTCCCAATAAAAATGGTACCTCACTTGTGTGGATAGGTCTAGTGCCTTCAAAAGGAAATGCCCCAAACTGCAACATGAACACATCATGATTTTGAACTAAAAACTGACTGATTTTATGCAATGCGCCTAGCTGTGGATTTTGTGCCCTAGCTCAGCCGGCACCAAGAGAAACCTAGAAAACCTGTACAATTTTGAAAACAAGAAACCTTGGGAATCCAGGATGGGATGACTTGTGTGGCTCTTACCACAGTTTTTATCCCAGAATTCCTTGCAAACTTCAAAATGTACCTAAAAACATATTTTCCTCAGATTTCTGTGATGCAAAGTTCTGCATCCTGTGGGGAACCACACATTTCCTACCACTCAGCATTTCTCTTGATCACCAAATAAAAATGATACCTCACTTGTTTGGGGGAGCCAAGTGCCCGCGACAGGGAAGGGCCAAAAACATGTAGAGATTGATGGGGTACCAAAGCGTGTTCAAAAGTGCAGTTTTTCTTTCATATGTTTATAGGCTGACTCTTCTTTCGGCAATAACACAAGTGCAGTATATTTTTATCGGGATAATGACGGGTACGCTGAGTGGTAGGACATTTGCGGTTTATTTCTGTTTCAGGAATAATATGGCACAGAAATGCAAGGAAAATTTGTGATTTTAGTCACATTTTGAAATTTGCAGGGCATTGTGGGTAAGAAAACTGGTTGGGATCCACGAGAGGCGCACTACCCTGTATGCCCCTGGGTGTCGACTTTTCAAACATATCTAGAGTTGGTAGATTTTTCCTACACAAGAAGTGAGAGCGCTACTAAGTCTCTTACTTCTGAGATGTCCCAAACACTCAAATTGTGGAAAAAATGCCCTTAGGTTCCCCTCACCATTCAACCTAGTTGGTGGCATACTTCATCATTGGGGTCCCACCGAGACACCTAGCATTTTACGGGTGTGCTTCGACACCTGATTACAGCTGAGCTGGTCTTTTTGGTGAGTTGAATTCCCAACTGAGAGGAGAAGTGCAATAAATACATCTTGAAGCTACCCTCTATTATTCTTACACACATACTGGTTGGAATTGGCACCAGCCGCATCAAGGCACCAACCTCTTTACAGGACATCCATACTTCTTTCATACATGTGTTAGACCTGACAGCCTTAGGGAGGTCACCCCTAACTTTTTGCCTGCCTCCCTCCAATCTGGACACTGTTTTTGCTGGTTTTAGGACTCTGTGCACTTTACCACTGCTAACCAGTGCTAAAGTGCATATGCTCTCTCCCTTTAAACATGTTGATTATACCCAATTGGCTTATTTAATTTACTTATAAGTCCCTAGTAAAGTGCACTATATGTGCCCAGGGCCTGTAGATTAAATGCTACTAGTGGGCCTGCAGCACTGATTGTGCCACCCACTTAAATAGCCCCTTAACCATGTCTCAGGCCTGCCATTGCAAGACCTGTAGGTGCAGTTTCACTGCCAATTCGACTTAGAATTTAAAAGTACTTGCCAAGCCTAAAACTCCCCTTTTTCTACATATATGTCAACCCTAAGATAGGCCCTAGGTAACCCATAGGGCAGGGTGCTGTGTAGACAAGTCAGGACATGTACCTGTGCAGTTTACATGTCCTGGTAGTGTAAAACTCCTACATTAATTTTGCACTGCTGTGAGGCCTGCTCCTTTCGTAGGCTAACATTAGGGCTACCCTCATATACTGTTTGAATGGTAGCCTCTGATCAGAAAAGAGTAACAGGGTCATATTTAGTATGGCCAGAATGGTAATACAAAATCCAGCTGACTGGTGAAGTTGGATTTAATATTACTATTTTAGAAATGCCACTTTTAGAAAGTGAGCATTTCTCTGCACCTAAATCCTTCTGTGCCCAGCCACACTTGCATACATCTGCATATTGAATGGGTCTTCCTGGTCTGGGAGGGTGGAAGAGTTGATGTTGTTTCGTCTCTAAGATTGTTACATGCTGCGAAAACGTACTTTTTACTCCCACTAAAATAAAAGAGGTAGTGGGCATTTGACCTAATATTGCTACTTCAAATGTAAATTTTGACAAGTTGAGCAGACTCAAGGCTTTATTGTTTCAAAGACATGTGGTTCTTACATCTGCACGCGAGACCTGCGCACTTCAGATGGCAAGGTCGTCAGCATAGATACAGTCCCTTTTGAGTACCAACTTTCCAAGACACTTTGGGGAATTCGTGGGATGGATATTTATTGCATTCAGTACTACTGGATTCACAAATTTCTTTAAGGCTGTTGGTTCTGGTTTCGTTCACACCTTCTTCTCCATATTTGTTTAATACCATCAGCCATCCACTTAATATTCTTCAGTATTTTGGGGGGATTTCCAATAACTTTGGCTATAATAGTTGGTGCTTTTCTGTTGCTATTTGTATGCGCTATGGCTGCCCCGCCCCAACAAGAAGGAACAAAAGCGCTCCCATCAGCACAGCTGTGTTGTGAATGCATGATGCAGTATTTTGGAGCAGCACTTCTGGAGCAATTGAAGTGTGACTGGTCCCTGTCATTCAGACTGGTTTTACATTGTGTGCAGCCCATGTTTCGGTGCCTCTGGTGCTTTTTGGAACATGCACTGGAATTTTGTCTTTCTACGCAGTGCTTGCTTTCTTTAGACGCTGATCTGTTGATGTTCTCTGTGAGGGCTCATTACCAGACATGCGCGTTGAGGGTGCTTTTGCTACAGGAAGCTACTTATGAGTAGCCCTTCCTGGAGGATGTGGCTCTTAACTCATCATTGGACACACCACTGAATGCCGCCTTGGCTGAGGCTCAGGCTATAGAACACGACTGCTCCTTGGTCCTTCTCAGCGATGTCTTTCCAACTTTAACACCTGCTGAAGTAGAAAATTTCCTTTCCTCCATTGTCCCGGGATCAATTGGAAGTTCTAAAAATAACTCTGACTCTTGAAATTTGGTCCTTTTTATGCCACATGTTAACAGTGTTAAATTGTCCTTTTATACGCTCATGTGTCCTTTTAACTTGTCATTATTGACATTTTTACATACATACCTTAGGTTGAGCTTAGTAGCTTTTAAGTATATTTAGGCTTTGAACCACCTTCAACCAACAAAGGGAGGGTGTTGTGTAGCCATTTTAGTTATAGCTTCACGCATGTTATTTTAATATACTAGGCCTGCTGCTGTGCACTTTAACCTAGATATATTTTATTCGGCTTTGCTTTATTATTCTTACAGTAGCTACTTTTACGATCTTGTTTTATTTTCTCTTTATCTGATTGTTTTTGCCTAGGCCAGCACTCTGTTCTCAAACAAGACATTCTTTCTCACTCTGTGCTTCTTCCAAGGCTGCAGTAAGATAGGTTGCCGGTGAACGTAGTATAAGTTTAGTCTCTGACATTCATAGAAAATACACATTCTTACGTAGGGACATTTTCTCAGAAAATCAGCTGTTTTATTATAAAAACACCTCCATGTCCCTTACACCTTAGAGGGAGATTCCAGCCAGAGAGCCACGACTGTATGCTGATTGCCGAATGCTTCGCTACAGCTGTCTTTACAGACTTCAAGCCTTTGCTCAGTTATGGGGGATGATGTCTTCCCAGGCAACCTGAAGGGCAGAATTAGAGCTTAAAACGCTGTGCTCTATCATAGCCTAGGTAGGAATTAGTCTGTTGACTCTAGTGACAATATGGTAGAAGTATTTTTATGTTTCACTCTCCTTCCCACAATTTTAATCTTGTCATGCTGTATCGTCCTGGTTTTTGTAGTCCACGCTTTGCTATCTAAGATGCAGTTGCTTTATTAATGCATTATTGAAATATATACTGCCTCTGTTTGTCATTGTGTATGTGATACTAATGTAACTGAAAGAAACGGATGAGACCTGAGTGACCACGGTGCTTTGCTGTAAAACCATCATCAATGTGAGGTGAATCAGACCCCACATGATGACCAGGTGCGGGGATATGGGCACATTTCTTTGCAGAGCTCACAAGCAGGGTTTTTACCTGGTAGGACTAACACATGCAAGCCCCCTTTGTCTCTTATTTGGAGTCTCCTAAAGCACAGCGCAGTTTAGCACAGGTGCCCTCATATCTTTGCACCATTTAAGTGTTCTAATGCGTCTTCACTAATTCTTTATAATTTAAGGTTAACTCCTCATGAAACATCATAAAATATATATTATCTTGAAATAAGTCCACATTTAGGCATCTCTCAACATCCAGATGAATTGGATATGAAAAACAATGCCAGCTTTTAGCCGTATGATCAAGCCAAATTCCCAAAGCTTTTGATATTCCCTTTTGACACTATGGGTCTGATTTAGATATTGGTGGATGAGTTACTCCGTCACAACAGTGTCAGATATCCTGTCCACCAAAATCTAAATCGGAAAGGATATGATGGGATTTAAATTTTGGCAGAAGTGATATCCGTCACTGTTGTAACAGAAAAACTCGTCCGCCAATATCTATATCAGGCCCTATGATTTTGAAGCAGTGTATTTTCAATGCACTTTGATATGTGATGACCTCTAAATCATTGGGTACCCCAATTTTTAGGTTTGCCTTGGCAGCACAACTGTCTGCATGACCGACTATTTCCAATATTTTAAAATATACATTGACTGGGCCTCTGACTCCTCCTACAGGAAGGTTGCCCTTTTACCTCATTTCATTGGCTATTTGGTGTATCATGCCACTTTCTACGAAGTGCATTAATTGAGATCTGAAAAGTACACTCAGTCCTCATCCTCTTTGACAAGGCAGTTCTTTGCCTCTTTATGCATTCAATACAGAAAGCATTCTGCTTTTGTATACTTTACTTTTCCCCGTTCATTGGCAAAACCAATAGGGTCGGCTTTATAGTGTTACCTTTCACTTGTGCACAAAACGAATGTTAATAGCTTTTGAGAATGTCTAAGCTAGCACGTGTTAGCATTTTAAAGCCAGATCTTATGGTTTTGCCAGTGCCTTTGTTTATAGGGATTAACTAGTTTATGTTTGCGTGGCCACACTTCGGCTACGCAGGTGGAAAGAAAGACTTCAAGCTGCTTGGCGAAGTATGAGCTGCACATAGAGGAGAGCCTGAAACTGCATTTTACATTGTCAGTCATCTCATAAATAATCTGTGACAGTAAATTAAAATACATTGCACATTCTATGAGGGCAGATTGGATCCTTGGGCACTCTGGGCAGAAATCTTAACAATCAACTCATGTGCAATATTACTGAAACAGAAGAAGTTAATCATGTCTAATGGTTCCCCAGGAGTTTGCCAGACATAAAGAAAGTAAGAAATACACTGAATTGAAAATGGCATTTGCCCTCAAGCAATTGAGACATCCGGGAACACAGAGGAAAATTACACATGTACCTTGAACAAAATATATAATTGACTTGCTCTGGGAAAGAAAGGGATGCGCCCTTTGTAAAAACGAGTTTGTGGACGGTTCGAGACTTTTTATGTTCTACTTTGCAAACACCAATAATAGGTTATAAGGCAACACAGAACGCAGCCCAAAAAAACCCATCACTCTAGTTCTATTGCTGTTTACTCTTTGGGTAGAATGCTTCAAAGTAAAATCAAAAACACTTATTTGAGGTGCAATCGCATTAATGCACGCACGAGGTGCCGTAGTGACAAAGACATTTGCGCGTGAAATACAAATGTGCAACAGAGACATTTTAAAGCATGTGTAAAGTGGGATCTGGCCCAGGGCCCCAGCCTTTCAAGGGGCCGGTGACAGATCCAGCATTGTTCTGAGGTCTTGCACCGGCGACCTTTAATCATTTAACAGATTGTTTTAAATACCGTTTTCCTTTCATTCATTTTCAATGTGGACGATGTGTGCGAGTCTAATACAGGCATTTTGCAGAGAAAGGTTGTGTTTACGTTTCATGCAGCATCCCTAAAAATAGACTTATTTAGATCTAAACAGCACCTCACACATCAGAAATGGGAGGGTGCCTCAGAGATTATTTGCAGTAATATTAGTGAGCTGCTGCTGTGTTACAATATTTCAAACAAATCACTGTCCCCGAATGTCTGTGCGCTGTCAGTGACCTGGCCGAAGAAGGCATGAAAGAGCCCAAACTCCATCATAAATTGGAAGCTGTTCCAAACAGCCCCCCTCCAAATTACGTTTCGCTCAGTGCCCAAAAATCTTAAAATGTCCCTGACGTACAACACACAATAACTCAGTTGAGTTGACCAGTTCAAGGAACTATGAAAAAGTGATCTTGCACCTACAAATATTTTACTCATACAAAAAATGACGCTACGAACGTGTGCATGAGTAAATCGCAGTGGGTAATAATTGTCATGGGTTTGGGAATTGACACAAAGTGGAGAATTGTGTTAGTGGAGATGCCCCGGCATTCCAGAGATTTGTCTCGAGGTATATGACTATCATCCTTTCCAGGCACTTTCAGGAAATCTTTGTGAATTCTTCGAAGTCATAAACCTGCATTCATGCCAAGTCGTTAACATCCATTTAAGAATTTACCACTCTATGTGAATAGCGTTCAAAGCATACTACAGATGAATGAAAAAGTAAACTGTGTCTTCCTGGGAATCATTCCTCTGAAGCAATATTCCCCAATGGATGGCACTGCATAGGGTCAGTCAAGCTACAAGGGAGGCAGAGGAAAGTATAAGTATGGGTTTTTCACTCCACGCAAATGCCACCCTGCATGCATATCCAACCTATTTCCTACTCTTAGTACTTAGGAATAACAGAAAAACCTTTGTCATTCTATAAGAGGAGGCTGAGTCTGATTCATAAACGTAACTTTAGGCGTTTGTGTAAGTTTACACTTTTGCAGTTTTACAAAACTGCTTTTTAATAGTAAGCTTATGAGTATGAAGACTCCGCAGTCAAGTCGAACAACTCCACATAAAAATATAGGACAGGCAAATCTAATTTTCCACGAAGATGTTCATGATTAGGTCATGACTGTAAACAGTACACATTTGCAAGCACTGCGTGAGTCATTTCCCTATATTGACCGTGGGTGCATTATGTTGCATTTGTGTTTCTTTTTCAAGAGTGTTCCAGTATTTCCAATTCTGTAGTGGTTGTGAACTGTATATTACTTGATTTGTGTACGTTTGTTACCTACCGTTTTTCTTTCTCGATTCCTTCAAATATGATTGTTGTATTTTGAGGTATCTTTAAGGTTTTGTTTCCTTACTCAAACATACAACTCTGGATAAAGGATCATTATGGCAAATATGACTACAACATTGAACTGAAACCTGAACTAACCACTTCTTTTGAGCTATGTATTGACCGGCTGAACACAGCTAACTATAGAATCAATGAAGCTTGGGATGCCAACTTTCCATTAAAGAACAAGTCTCCAGTGTTTTGGTTAATAGGGAACACCAATAATTTCACTTTTGATGTTCCTTGGCTGTCCTTAAAAGGGAAAAGGCAATGGGAACCAGATTGACTAATATGTTTATTATCAAGTGGAAAATGTGCAATACCCGTGCCCTGTCAAGGCTCTGCTGAGTGGAACTAAAGACCCCTCCCACTGTGACCCTCCAAAATTGGAGGTTCCACGTGACTGAGATACCCTACACTAGTTTTGAGAACTGTTATGCTCATTTCAGTTGTGATGTGACAAATGAGTGTTGTTTTTATTAAGCCAGTTTGTGCTGCAGTAGTTTCAATTCTGTGTTTCTTCTGGTAAAGTCTGAACACGTATTGCCCGGTTTGTACTCACAAATGTAGACAAACTGAATACAATAGATTGCATGCTAGTAATCTTCACAACATTGATTCCTACTCTTCCTTGTACTGTCCTCAGTCCCAAACAACAACGGAAGAGTGTGAGTGGAAAATTCATAGAAACAACATCAAACCAATACAAACAGCAGGAAAAAATAGATAATGGGAAGACACTCCCCATCAATTAATTAGGAGTGTAATATTCTACAACTTTTAAGAGAGTCGGGCATTAGAAAATAATTATATTTTCAAATTATAACACTTTGTAGGGCGTCTTAACCATGAGAACATTTTCATGAAAAAAGAGGGACTAGGAAAAACTCAAAAATGAGTGAAGAAAAATTAAGACACCTCGTGGAAACATGAGCTCTATCCTATCACTCTCCCTGTATGCTAAGAAACAGCTCTGGGGTATAACCCTAAAACTGCCTTTATCAAGAGAATGGTTTTCTATGGTGAGTCTATGACATCAAGAAAGAAGTACTAAGTAAAATATGAAATCACATGTTTAGATTAATTGTTGGAGGTTGACATGTTTCACTGCTGTGGGAAGTTCACCAAAGATTCATCATAACAATTTTAAAATAGACACACATAAGAGTCTATACATGCTCACTGTTCCTTACTAAATAATGGAGTCTCACATGTGGAATTCCCTTGGTGCCTATTTACAAACTGCATTAAGTAGTGCATATAGTTGTATTACAATAGTGCTAATAACGTACTACAAAATACAATCCACTAGCCCGCATGCAGAGTACTATGCCTCGCCTCTCCTCTCTTTTCTGTGCGGAGATCTCTACCGTGACTGCTGAGATCTCTGTGCACCTGGGTATATGTTTTGTTAGAAATTGTGAAGGGACAGAGGAGAGTGACTTGTTAATGGTGAATACCAATGACTATAGGGGACGGAGAAGGGGTTTAGGGATTTTTAAGGAAGGGTTTATGGTTGGTCATGTGCAAACCCACAGACCTGTAAGCCCATTCCTATTTACAATATACACGGCTATAGCTAATAGAGCCAATGAGGGCCCAGTCGTAAATGTCGTAATGTTCTCCTGCTCAAAGCTGAAGCAAGTCCAGCACACACATGGCCTAACAGTGATACTGCAATACCCTCCCATGAAAAATATTGGTGGTAGGGACCTAAGTTAAAATTCCATAGGACCAAATGTTAAAATGAATAAAATTATTACAGCTATTTAAAATACACATTATTTTAATGTTACATTTTCTATCTACATAACCGAATTATTAATGTATTTCAAAATATGTTATTTCCCTTTTAAAGTTTTAAAGCGTAATACGTAATGTAACAAATATTTGATTAAAAGTAACTTATAATTAGTTCCATTTTATCACTTTTAATCAATTAATTACATAATAAAAGGTATTTTTTTTATATTAAGTGGGATTTGTTTTTAATGTATACTTCAGAAATATTATTTTATTTTATTTGTGTATATTCAAACTAATTAAATTTTTCATTTAAAATTATGTTATTAATGCTATAACGTTTATGCATTGTTGTAGATGTAAAATCAATTAACAATTACATTTAACATAAAAATGTTTTTTTCTATTTCTTTTAAGTTTATTAAACACTTAAACCTATTCCTGTCCTTTATCTTCGGTGCAGAGATCTCCAAGTGTGCATAAAGTCAAATGCAGGCTTACAGTCACTATTAGTAGTAACTTTATAGTCGTATTTGGCATTTCAAATGATACACCCCATATTCCATGGAGTGGGCAAGTAAGTATCCACTTTTGAGTAACTTTACATTTTACACCTAAACAATTGGTAGGTAAAAATAGTAGAGTTATTTAAAGCAAATTTACTTGTAGTAAATCTGCATGTGTAGATTTATGTTTGTGAAAAGGGCCCACATTCTGTTACAGGAGTATAGATATTGAGCTAATTTCCATTACCTGCATTATAAACATAGTTGAACCATTATTTGTGGAGACATATTTCCTGAACGAAAGTGTGCCATATGGTAGGTAATAATCATAACAGAGGATAATATGGAAAAAGGGGATACCCTGAAATCATAAAACATAAAGATAATGATCATATAAGAAATGAAGTGCTATGTTCACTCAGTGGGTATCTCGGTAGGAGAAATATAGGAACCAAGGCTCAAAGAAAGAAGAATCTAATAATTCAAGCAGAAAACGTTTTTATTCAGTAGAATGTGTATTGGGCAGTTTCTTCAGGGCTTTCCTAAACTGAAACAAGATTAATTTTAGGTAGCTCGAAAAGCTATAACCTTTTGGGTTGTGGGCTGTAACTGGGATTATACCACTTCAAACACTGGAGAAGGGGGCATTGTCTTTCTTCAAATAAAACTTTATACACCAAATAGAAAGATTTAAACACAAATTAATAATTTACAGGAAGCCAATGTAAAGAAGACAGAGCAAGGGAAACATAGTCCCATCTTTAGCCCATCATTAATGTGGCAGCATACTTTTGAACCAATTGTGAAGTACACTGAGGTAGCTCAGCACAGAATGATTAATAGTGGTCCAAGTGCGCCAATATGAGAGCATTCAAAATTTGACCTTCAAGGAAACTGAAAACACAGAACAGTTTTGAAATGTAAAACTGACAAAAATATGAGCAGACTACATCACTTATTTAACTTTACACAGTGAGGGCAGAATCAAATTTTAGTCCAAGATTTTTCCTGCTGGAAAGAGGAGCAAGGTTTTGGCCAAAAGAAGAAAGGCAGTGTGATGTGGAATTTGTATGGTGCCACTGTTCAGGATTAACAGGCCATAACACATCCATGCTTTGACTTTGTGGAAACAAAACAAGAAGTTTAAACGTGCAAATGGTAAAATCAACCAAGATTTGTATAATAATTTGCATATCATCTGCATTCATTAATACATCTAAGGCTAAGGATTCAGTAAGTTAGACCACAGAGATCATTTAAAGAAGAAGAGGAATTGAGATGGACCCTGTGGGCCACCACAATAAAGAGATATAATAGAATAAGTACAAGACAAAAGCATAATTTGTTGACATTTGTTGGTTAGAAAATTGTCAAACCATACAAGAACCAGCAGTTGCTGGTGGAGTAAGCATATGATCTTGTTAGCAGAAATAATAAACTTGAGAAAAAGCTACATGACGGGTGGATTCATTGAACTGACTAGGTTTCATCAAGAGTTGGATGAACCAAACAAGTGATAAATAACTAGGAACTTGTCTCAATGAGAATTAAGTATGTGAAAGTGTTAAATCAAAATAAAAATTAGAGTGATTAATGCATAGAATAAACATGAAGGCCTTGGCCCGAAAAGCAGCATTTTTCATGTGGAATTTTACAGAAAGCTTCCATAGTCACATATATTTAGCTAAAGTTCCGGACAAATGCATTTTTCTCTCACTCTTTTATCGTCACTGAGGTCAGGAATTTAGAATATTAACTTTCAATGATGCAAATATGATTTTGCGATGATAGAATGAATAAGTATTTTCTTCATCTTTCCTATTCACTTGTTTTTCCGTGGAGTGTAATAATATATTAAAATGTTTAGTTATTATCCATAGAATGTTTTTTATGAATTTGTTTTGTCAAAAGAATTATATGGGAAGGGGGATGACTTCATCTCTTCCTGAACTGTTTTGTCTTACAGAAAGAAGTGCGGGACAATGATCTGAAGTGGTAGCCGTTTTATGATTCGTAGTACAAGTACAATTACTTTGCTTAACCTGTGGAAGCTGTCCTGTTCCCATGATGAGTCTGCTATCGATTTGGGTGATAAGATGACCTGCTGAAACAATTGATGCATTTTATTGATATGAGAAAACCATAAAAGAGTGTGTGTGCAAAAGCAGGGTATTCTTGGGGGGGTATCCTGCTTAGACCCTTTCTAGACTCTGGGCAGAACCTTTGCTGACACAGTACAGTTTGGCACTGAGATACTCCTTATTTTCCTTGCCTGAACCTATGCTGCTCTGACACTCTACTGAGTTTCCTAAACCTCTCTTTAAGGGGAGGATCTGCTTATGATTTACTAAAAGGATTAAAGCTTTCACATCTGACCGAAAAGCTCTTTATGATTCTATTCAATTCATTACTCACACTCTGCTTAGTTTAGAATGGGGATTTACTTTTGAGGAACACACTTTATGAATTCTTCTATATTATATTTCAGTTTTAGTGAACTTGATGTCTTTCCATGAAGAACATAAATTGCTAAAATGATTTCATGAAGCTTTGAACTAATTATAAAATCTCATCATTGATTTCCAATAATGGAAATGATTTCTAATGATATATAGTTCATTTGAAATTCCTGAAAAATTAATTCCACACTTGCATCCAAGTTTCTCCCTCTTGGGCCCAGTGGGTGAGGGAACTTCATGTTTCCGGAGATTGGATATTATTGTATGAGGTTCCCAGTAGGCTCTCTATCAAAGTTGGTTGCAGATTGATGGTTACACACAATGGGAAAGGGCAACTGTATAAAATTAAAAGTATCCTGAGATAGAGAAATGTCCGTGTCCCAATGTCCAAAGCTGAAGCCTGAAGACTGATGGAGTGCAGTTTTCCAAAATGTCTGCAGGTTCCAGGTTGCTGAGTCTCCAGTTTCTGGTGGCAGTATTGATAGGGTTGTGCATCGCAACTGTGATGGTTTTTGTGACTTGTGATTTGCACACATATTTGTCGTTTGCACAATTATTGATGCTTTGAATTGTATTTTTGATGCTTTTGAGCTTTTGTCAAAGAAGATAAAGAGGTTATCGACTAGGAAGTAGTCCACAATCCCAGAATAGATAGATAAATAAAGAGATTTATTGATTTTCTTGTCTGCCAATGATTTGTGGTGCAGGTTGTGAGACATCATTGATGTTGCACTTTTGAGACAGGGACAGTAACACTTTACTGTGATTGTATTAATATTGGTCAATGCCAGTGTAACCTGATATGCAAAAGTGACACTGCATTGATTAGGTCATTTCCCGCCTGTCTCAATTTCATTGATGTGTGTCAACCTCCTTTAGATTGGAAAAGTTGAAAGGTATAAAAACCTGAATATTCTAGCTGTCGAATAGTTCTTTTGTTTTCTTTAGAAAAGGCAGACAAAGACTGTATTCTTATGTTGCATATATTTGTAGAATTGATGTTTCGTGTCAATATGGATAACTTGTAAAGGAGGGTGAGCAGCTGCAAGAAGCTGCAAGAAGCAGGTTGTTGCGTCACACTGTACCACACTGGTATTGGCTGGTTGATGTGAAACGCTGTGCTGAGATTGAATAAGCTGTGAGGAGGGATGTATAATGGTTGTTGGCTGGACAGAGCAGCGCTGAGATTGGAAGATGTCCTTACTGAAATTTATGTATGAGGAACAGACACAAAACATTGAGGATCTGTATTTGATTTGTTTGTTTTTGTCTGTCTGAATTCAAAATCATGAACATTTTCAAAGCTATTAGATGTTTAATGACAGGTGATGTGACTATTGCTATAAGAGAGGGTGGCGAGACACCTCCTGAGGGTACCCATGTTCACCATGTGATGATTGAGGAAGGCGTACACATATTTGTATGGTTTTGCCAACGGTGCAAGAGCAATGAAAATAGGGTCCATTAAGTTTTGCTAGATGGGGTACATTTAATTTAAGAGCCATAGGCAGATTACAAGAAACACTTTGTGAAAAAAAGCCTCCTCCTAGATGAACAGAATTTGAAGCACTAAGTGCTCGGGAGAAAATGTCTCATAACAGGGACCGAGAGAGGTATCAGAGATGAACAAAAAGGACAATGAGAAATTACACAGATGCAATTTGGGACGATCAACAACAGAGATTAAAAAAAGAATGTGGTGGAAGGAGATAGATTTTATCCTGCAATTATAAATGAGAAACGTAAGCAGACAGAAAAACATGAAAAACTAAAAGAAAAAAATATGAAAGGGTAAAATAAACAAAAGATTAAACAAAATCGGATACTGATAGTGATTCAGGAGATGATATTTTAGATGAATAATTGTCTGCACGTCAAGCACCTTATGTGAGTCCTAGAATGAGAACAACAGCTAATAGTTGATAGAGTGACAGTGGTTACAGTCCCTATCGAGTCAAACACATATTATTTGAAAGACAATTAACAATGATCCAGCTCATTGTAGCTCAGCCTGTTATAGCCCAACCTTTGATAGCACAGACTGTTGTGACAGCCTGCTGTTCAACCCATTTTACCAAACAATGTGCCTGCTCAAGTTGAACCCTTACAAGCAATGATGTCTGCAAATGTGACTGCTTCCATTGTGACCGTATCACCAATCATTCGTGGAAGGGAGACTTTTCTGTGTGTGTGTGGCACAAGCAACACTGGGTGAGACAAGTGTGTCTAAAGATGGGATATTACCTTTAGGAATTGAGGACGTTGTCAAGAAAATTAATAAAGCTGAGAGCAAAGAAAACTTGGGTAGTAGCCAAAATTCAGGAGAAAAGAGACCATTACATGTCCTAAGATTAAAAATAGAATTAGAAGAAATCATTAGATGATGTTTGTTTCTGGGTCCTGTAAATCATTGTCAAGAAAAATAACTAATTTATTTGTGTAAGGAAATTACTAGGAGAGCTGCAACTGTGCACCACAAATTGAGTGAATTTGAAAAATAACTATGAAGTTGACATTTCAAAATGATTTCCATTGCAGAAAAGTTTGAGGGTACATTTGGATGATGAATCAATTGAGACAATGCGTACTTAAGGAGTTTGATTGCACATCACTGAATTAGTAAAGTGGTTCTGTAGAAGGCATATGGACAAAGAGACATGAAAAGAAAAAGAAACCAACAGAGGTGGCTGAAGTAAAGAAAAAGCCACCTTCAGGTTCTCCATAGGATGGAGAAGCTCCATCTTTTCTAGTAAGATAAATGCCAGGTTGTAGTGCCTTGCAGCATTTGTGAACAATATTCCCAAACAGGGAGAAAACCCTGTGCAATAGTACACTCAAGTTGAAAGGTATGTGAAGATTTCAAAAGTGTTGTGGACTGATTTGAATACTTTACTTGATACTGTTTTTCCAAATAATCTATGGTCTGAATGTAAGGTTACTGTACATTGGCCAGATATGTAAACCACAACAAAATGCTCACACTGGTGCACCATGACCCACTGTGATGGAAAAACTCAATGAGATGATTACTTTCCTAAAGGCAGAGTTCTCCTAAAGAATGTGGATTATGTGATGTTTAATAGGGTTCAGCCAGAAGTGAAAGAACCCTTACACAGGTATTATGAGAAATTGTTAAAAGCATTTCATAAGCACACGGATCAAACGCATCAGCTGAATGTTATGGGATTTTTCATATTGCAGTTTGTGTTTGGTTTGAGAACGAGGATTAGCCAGCATCTGCAGCAGAATTATTATTATCCTTATTAACAAATTCTTGTAGTGTGCATGGCTACCCAGCGCATGCCTCCCAGCACTAGCAGGAGTCATGAGAGCGGAAATAGACTGTTTATGCAAAAAGCTGGGACTTCAAATGCTTCCTGAAAACTAGCAAGTTGCTGTTTGTTCTGAAGTACATTGCCATTTGTTCTGAGGTAGGTAGGAAGGGAGTTCCAAAGCTTAGAATTTGATCTGTTGGTAGACAAAGTAATCAGTTGAGATTCTGAATTATGTGAAGTACTATAGCAGTGAACAGCAGATGATGCAGAAAAAGCTTAAATAAATGTTTATGCTGGCACAGGCGAAAATCGCTCACAGAGGTTCTTAGAATCAGGTAATTTGCAGAAATGGGGGTGCAATACAATTTGTCAGTTTTCAGAATGGTATTCATCCTAACAAGGACCAAAATAGAGAAAATATGGAAACAATGTGAAGTATTATAAAAATGTTGCAGAAGCAGCATAAGCAGGCACACTTTATTGTTTCAGGAGACTTCAACGTGGACCTAAGTAAAGGCATCACAAAAAGGCGCGTAACATATAGTGGAATGTATTTAAGTAAGAAGTTTGAAAATCTCTTGTTGCAGCGTTTGATGGTCTCTCAAGGGAAGTTTCCTCTTCACCAATAACTTTTTTAAGTGGGTCAAAAAGTTCAACAACTGACTTTACATTAATTAGTAAAGCAGCTCTGCCTTTAATTACCTACTACAAAATTCTTGCATGTTCAGAGAGTGAGCACTTTCCACAATCCATCAGGTTATGGCTTGAATTTAAGTGGCTCCCATCAACAAACATAGGCCCGTATTTATACTTTTTGACGCTAAACTGCGCTAACACAGTTTAGCGTCAAAAAATTTTGCGCCGGCTAACGCCATTCTGAAGCGCCATGCGGGCGCCGTATTTATTGAATGGCGTTAGCCGGCGCAAGCAGACCGGCGCTGCCTGGTGTGCGTGGAAAAAAACCACGTACACCAGGCAGCGCCGGCGTTGGGAAAAATGGCGTTAGGGCGTCTTAAAATGGCGCAAGTCAGGTTGACGCTAAAAAATCGTCTTAACCCGATTTGCGCCATTTTAAACGACGCCCAGACGCCATTTACATGACTCTTGTCTTAGTAAAGACAGGAGTCATGCCCCCTTGCCCAATGGCCATGCCCAGGGGACTTCTGTCCCCTGGGCATGGTCATTGGGCATTGTGGCATGTAGGGGGGCACAAATCAGAACCCCCATGCCAAAAAAAAAATATATATATATTTTTTTTATACTTACCTGAACTTACCTGAATGTCCCTGGGGTGGGTCCCTCCATCCTTGGGTGTCCTCCTGGGGTGGGCAAGGGTGGCAGGGGGGGTCCCTGGGGGCAGGGGAGGGCACCTGTGGGTCATTTTGAGCCCACAGGCCCCTTAACGCCTACCCTGACCCAGGCGTTAAAAAGTGGCGCAAATGCAGGGTTTTTTGACCCGACCACTCCCGGGCGTGATTTTTGCCCGGGAGTATAAATACCACGCATTTGCGTCGCCGTCATTTTTTGAGACGGGAACGCCTTCCTTGCATCTCATTAACGCAAGGAAGGCGTTCACGCAAAAAAATGATGCTATTTGCCCATACTTTGGCGCTAGACGCGTCTAACGCCAAAGTAAAAATATGGCGTTAGTTTTGCGCTAAATTTGCGTCGAAAAAAACGACGCTAATTCGGCGCAAACGGAGTATAAATATGCCCCATAATGACTTCTGCTCCAGTGACCCACAATTTAAAAAAGTTTAAATGGCAGGGGCCTAGAATTGAGAAAGTGATGGAAGAGATTAAGAATGAATTAGAAAGTTAAGCACTATTAGAATCTGAACCAGGGGAGTAGGTAAGGGCATGGAAGCATTTATGTGATTCTTTATTGATAAAAGTTCCCTTAAAAAACATCTTTCAACTACAGCAAATGGGGGGAAAAAAGTCAAGGGTGGTCACGAGGGGCAACCATGGTACAACAGTACGCTGCACAAACTAATATCTCAAATCTCATGAGAAACAAGAACATTGGTAAAGGATTTATGATGGGGCAAGATCCCTGATAAAATGGTGCTCCTAATACTAAGACTGTCATATAAGAAAAGCTGCTGGATAGAAAAATGGTATTATCAAGAAGGACTTGTGGACCAAGCTCCTTATGTCTAGTAAACGTAAGAACAACAACAAGTTTTGTCAGCTGGTAAATGGGTTGGCTCTGGGAAAAACTCAACATACTAATGTGGGTATAGAAACAGACTCTTGGGAAACCAACGTGCTCTCTATGTATTCATCCCCAGTTCAAAGGGAGAAGAGTCAAGATCCCCTGGCTACAGGTAATTGCAAATTAAGTCTGGCTAATTGTGGCTTTAGAGTGAAGTTGAAAACACCCTTCTCCCTTTACGAATAAGAACAGGCCTCGCACCTATGGCAAATCTCCCTCATGTTTATCTGTTTGCCCTGCCTATGCTGCCTCTCATAGGAAATAGTTGGCCCCGCATGTAGATTGTTGGAAGTCCGTAGATCCAACGCAGTCCTTCAAATTCTTAGATTTGACACTCGCTGTTGCCAAGTTCCTTGGGGCAAGTTGGATTCTCAAAGCAAATTTTTTATCTGCATGATTTGTTTAGCAACAATATATTGAAATCGCCCTGGAAGAGTACTTAGGTTTTATTCTTTTAATATGTACTGTATATATTTTATATGTTTATTGTGTATTTATTTTGTCGCTGCCTTCATGGCCTTGTGGCCAAAATAAAGTTGTTTGATGATGAACAAGCTTCTATGGACATGGATCGCGATCAGTTGATAGGCATAATAAAACAATTAAAAATGGATGGTGCTGCAGGTCAGAGTGGAATTCCAAATGCCTTTTTTAGAGGAGATATAACATATTGGGCCTACTACTTGACTCTTCTTTTTAACAACCTTATTCATATAAAGTGGCAGCCACATGCATGGAAAGGTAATATCTTCTATCCGATTTGTAAGAGCGGTAATGCTGCTTCCCCTCTAAATTATAGGCTAATAGTTCTGATTGATGTTGAAGCAAAGCTTTATGCATCCTGTCTTTTGCAACAACTATCAGCATGGATAAAGGATAGACACCTTATTCCACAAAGGCAGCCAGGATTTAGAGTTGGCATGGGGACACTAACAAACTTCACAGCATTATCGTTGTTGGGTACCAAGGCCAGATTCAGGAAAAGTCGTCTATTTGTGTGTTTTATTGATCTTAAGTCGGCCTTTGACCACATTCCCAGAGCTCAAGTGTGCCAAAAACTGGAAGGTTGTGGCTTTCCCAGCAGCCTGTTGAATACAATTATTGAACTACATTCTGATACCTGGGCACTAGTCAAAATTGGAGAGGGGTGTCAAGTCACTAATAGAGTTTGAACTGCCATTGGCTTTGAGCAAGGTTGTGTGTTGGTCCTAACGTTGTTAAACTTATACCTTGCAGACTGGGCTGATGCTCTTTCACTTGAAAATAGCCATCCGTCCCATTTTGGCCGAAGAAGCAATAGCATGGTTATAGTATGCAGATGACATTGTACTTCCTAGCCAAACTCCAGTTGGGCTGCAGTGTAACATTGATACACTTATTGGTTATATGGATTAGCAAGGTCCTGAATTAAATTTGAACAAAACTAAGGTAGTCCAGCTGGTTGACTCAAAATTCAAAAATTTGCATGGTTCATTAAGGGAAATCGTTTGGAGGTTGTCCCTTCTTACAAATATTTGAGTCATCATCTGACTTTAAAACCACAGCTTGTTGCCACCCAAGCTAAAGCACATTCACTTACTTATGAGTTCCAGTTATTAAAAGAAAAACTGAGTTGTCCTTCACTTAAATATTTGGGGCCATATTTATACTTTTTGACGCAAAACTGCGCTAACGCAGTTTTGCGCCAAAAAAATTAGCGCCGGCTAACGCCATTCTGAAGCACCATGCGGGCGCCGTATTTATTGAATGGCGTTAGCCGGCGTTAGCCGACCGGCGCTGCCTGGTGTGCGTGAAAAAAAAACACGTACACCAGGCAGTGCCGGCGTAGGGAAAAATGGCGTTTGGGCGTCTAAAAATGGGGCAAGTCAGGCTGAGGCAAAAAAACGTCTTAACCCGATTTGCGCCATTTTTTAACGACGCCCATCCCCCATTGAAATGACTCCTGTCTTAGCAAAGACAGGAGTCATGCCCCCTTGCCCAATGGCCATGCCCAGGGGACTTCTGTCCCCTGGGCATGGTCATTGGGCATAGTGGCATGTAGGGGGGCACAAATCAGGCCCCCCTATGCCACAATTTTTTTTTAAAAAAAATACTTACCTTAATGTCCCTGGGGTGGGTCCCTCCATCCTTGGGTGTCCTCCTGGGGTGGGCAAGGGTGGCAGGGGGTGTCCCTGGGGGCAGGGGAGGGCACCTCTGGGCTCATTCTGAGCCCACAGGTCCCTTAACGCCTGCCCTGACCCAGTCGCTAAAATCTGGTGCAAATGCGGGTTTTTTAGACCCGCCCACTGCCGGGCGTCATTTTTGCCCGGGAGTATAAATACGACGCAATAGCATTGCAGTCATTTTTTAAGACGCGAACGCCTACCTTGCATATCATTAACGCAAGGAAGGTGTTCACGCAAAAAAATGACGCTAATTCCAGGAACTTTGGCGCTAGACGTGTCTAACGCCAAAGTATAAATATGGAGTTAGTTTTGCGTCGAATTTGCGTCGAAAAAAACGACGCAAATTCAGCGCAAACGGAGTATAAATATGCCCCTTGATTTCTGTAATGTCAGGTTGTCTAATGCCATCAGCTACTTACGTGATTGAAATTATGAGGGGCAAGGAAATAGTTTCCTTCAAAAGAATTCAAACAAAGGTTTTTAAGACAGTGTTCTGAAATCCAGACTCAGTTTCCCCAGCCTAGCTATATTTACAATTTGGGTTGAAAAACCATGCATTTCAGAGAAAGTGTGCCTATAGTAAACTTTGTTGGAGACTTGGAGCGGCAGAGGCCAGTTCTATTAGCAACGTATGCTAGTTGGAAATCGATGAACAACAGCTTAGCAATGCTAGAAGCTCATGGGGTCATTATTTAAATATGGCTATAAAGGAATTAGGTACGGAAGAAGCATGGGCCATGAACTTCGGGGAACTGGAGTTTAACTGCTTAGAAAATGTTGCCACTCTGTCTTTCTCCTTCTTAACAGACAAAAACATGTTTGCTACAAGACGGCATACCTGGTCTGTATTATCATCATATAAAACTCTACGGGCTCTGGAATATCTGTCAATGTCCTTAACTCAAATTCTGAAATAAAAATTAATGCTATTTCTATGTGGTATGATGGATGCCCTTTCTTGGAAACATTAGCCACAGTCTCAATTTTGCCGACTTTGTGGGTACAAACAAGGGTCACTTGTACACGTCTTCTGTGTGTGCCAAGTACCGGCAGTTCAAGGGAAAATGTACTTGAAATATATTTTTAGGATTTTAAATATTCAAATTTTCACAGAAGCGAAAGTTCTTACATTTCTTTCTGACGCGTTTCGGCTGACCTTTTCAGCCTTAATCATAGATTCTTCTGTTCAAACAAACCACGTGATGATTAACGTTCCATTTAAACCGTGGCATTTAAAGTCACAGAGTCTCTTACTCAGTTGAAATTTCACTGCCGCAGTGTCCTAATTAAATCAAATCAAAGCACATTATATCCATAATTATCATCGAGTTATTGCTGCATCCCATTTATCATTGCTACATTACTTCACAATGTTCTTTAAGAGTGCTTCGCAATAACATCTTCCTGCTTTATTAGGAAAGTGACTATGTATATATATAATGGGAGGCAGAGGGTGGAATGAAGTTTATACCAACATTCCCTGCTGTCTCCATATAGATAGTTTTATTTATGCTTATCATACTTTGTTGCACAGTCACTTTAATGAGGTTATTTGTGATTGTATGGTTTGTGAGACTTATCCTTTAATGTTTACATTTCACGTAAAGGTCTTTGTCTTAAATATTATTAGGTTGGGATAGTTTTGAATATTATGTGTATTTTTATGCTAAAATTACAAGGAATGTTTTGTGTTGTATATTGCCAGGATTGTGTGATTTGATCGAAACAATTGGCGTTGGTTTTAATTAGCTATGTTAATAAATTAAACTTGAATCAAAATGGTATGCAAGGTGTTCAGGGAGGCATGGTTACCTCACAGGGTAGAGGTCGAGGAGTTCCAGTTGATATAAATACAGGTGTAGATGTTTCATGGTTAAAGAAAATGACTCCTTGTCTTCTTTGTAACAATGTGGGCCATTGGAAGTGCGAGTGTAGACTTACAGACAGAATAAAATAATCAGTTGCAAGGAGAATAAGATGCAAATACAGAATATGTCAAATTAACAAATGCATGTGCCAGTGCAAAATCATTTAAAAATGATGCCAGTCCCACAAGCCACACTACATACAACAGAATGTATGTAATCCTAAAATGAATAAGAATCAGATGCCCCAAATAAATAAAAGTGTATTTCAGGGCCATAATTAAAATACAATCCAACAGTTTCTAATCATTGACAATGAGAGCTTCTACTCAAGCATGTCAATAAGAAGGTGCCTGAGAAGGGAGGTAGATTGCATGCTTGGCAGGGTCTTAGAGGTAGATCAGACTAGACAGTTGAAGTTGTAGGTGTTACAAACAAACAAACATCAAAACCAGTTTCAAAAGAAGTACCTGTAAAAATAGGTTCATTTGAAAAAATCACCAGTTTGTTGTATGTGACTCAAGTCCAGTGAGTCTGTTGGGACGTGACTATTGTGCAAGTTATATTGCAAAAAATGTTGTGCAGCAAATGGAGTCAACTTCCAGACCTATGATGAAGATGTTGAGTTTAAATTGACTCAGCAAGATGCTGTAGGACTTTATCCAATGAGAATAATATAGGAATTGTTGCCTGAATTCAAAGATACTGTGAATCGGTAAGTGTGGAATTTCACAGGGAAAGATATTGGACTAATTAAAGTTGCAGAACCAGTCTAGACCACAATCAAGCCTAATGCAGTTTTTCTGAGAACACTGCTATATCACATGACGCAGGAAATGATTACACCAATAATAGAAGATATGAAACAAAAAAACATTCTAAAAGAGAGAATTAGAGGTCCATGCAACTTTGTTATGGGATTACAAAGGTCAAATGGACATTTTAGGATTGTTCTATAGTGAACAAGATTGTGATCCCATGTTGTCCTGTTGTGCCAAATCTAGTGACCATTCTTTGTCACATTCTCTGCACAGCAGAATAGTTCTCTGTTGTGGAGCTTTGTTAAGCTTTCTTCTCAATTCTATTACATGAATATAGTCAATCCCGATTCTCATTTGTGTTTCAAGCGAAGGTCTCACCATGGTGTTGAGTTCCACAAGTGTGTGCTGAGAGTTCTTCAATCTTTATTCAGATCCTAAAGAAGAAACTTGAGACATTGAACATACCGTGTAATTCAGTCCTTGTGCAGTGTATTGATGACCCACTTGTGGCTTCGAGCACAAGAGAAGTCTGAAACAAGACACCATTGCACTGTTGAATTATTTGGCTGAAAATGGACATAAACTGGCCGGAGCAAGTTGCAGTGCTGTCAAAAAGTAGTCTAATATTTTCAGACATATATTTGAAAAAGTAACAAGGAAAATGTCACGCAAAAGGGTCAAGTCCATTATAAGAATGGGCCCTCTGAAAATACAGAGAAGTTAGAATTATTTGGGAACGGCTGAGAATTGTTTGGGAATGGCCTTTCCTTGGTGGCTACGCCTTTACTGAGATCCACACACTGATCCAGTTCCATGGGACAATGAATGCACAAAAGACTTCCTAGAGCTGGGAGAAAGTCTTTTTCATGCCCCGGCCCTGGGAATGCCTTATTATACTAAGAGATTTACCATGTTTTCCAGTATGAAGGAGAGCTGCACTTTCTCAGTGCTTACTTAGATGCAAGGAGGTGCAAAAAAGCCTGTGGCCTTTTTTTTGTTACTCTTGATCCTGTCACCGCAGGGCTACCTGGTTACCTTCAAGTGGTGGCGGCAGTGAATGTGAGCCTTGAAAAATGTGAAAGCATTGTGATGGGTCATCCATTAACTGTTATGGTCCCTCACCTGGTTGAGGTTTTGCTTACTAGAACCAAAACCCCAAAACATGACCTGCTGGAGGTTGACTAAATACAAAAAATAGACACTTGCCTTGGAGAATATCAAGCTAAAACACTGTCAGATTTTGAATCCAAGTACTCTACTGCCCTTGGCCGAAAATGATGTGTCTGAAAAACTTGAGTATGACTGTCTTGATGTCATGGATTTATGCACCAAGCCAAGACCCAATGTAAAAAATGAGCCTTTAATAAGTCCTGATTATTTCCTGTTTGTTGATGGCTCATGCTTGTGTCTGTTCAGTACTCCTGACTTCAAGGACTTTCCTCAGCACAATTTGCAGAACTGATTGCTCTTACTAGAATTTGCAACATGACCATTCAAATGAGAGTGACTGCTTTTATAGATAGTCAATATGGCATTGGTGTGGTCCATGATTTTCGAGGCTATGGCCATAAATGGGGTTTATAACCTCATACAGATCTCCTATTGGTAATGGGGAAAATGTAAGAGTACTGCTGGAAGCATTGCAACTCTTTACTGAAATTGCTGTTGTAAAGTGTGCAGCACACAGGAGCAGCAATGGTTATATCACAGTCAGCAACAGATGAAGTGGCACGCTATGGTGTGATAGTGGCTTGTAGATTTAAGTACATTCAATGGAACATTTACAGATGAATCTCAAAAGGGCACTGTCTTTTCAATGTTGATATTCACAGCTGACACTTGGGAAGACTTAAAAGTGTTACAGGAAAATGTCACAGAAGCAGAACAGCATGGTTGGATCAGAGCAGGATGTGGAAAAGATGCTAATGACATTTGGGTTTCAGTGTCATGAGGACCCTTTGCAGTACCCGGGTTGGGCACCCCTATTTTAGCTTAGTTTTATAGTTTGTGTTTTATTCACATTTTGTATATGTTTATTAATGTCAGCAATGCTTCTTTTTAGCAATGTCTTTTCTACACATTGTATCAGTTTGCTTACATTTTAGGGAAGCAAGAAACATGCTGCTCATTAATTAGCCTTTGCACTACGTACAATCAGTTCTCTTTGTCAAAGACTGTGGAGTGCAGTACACTATATACTAACTTGTGTTGCCCATGTGGAGTCAGCTTCTATCACCAAGAGACAATATTGCATCAGAATTGTGATCCCAATATGGCATTTGTTATTATGTAACCTACACACTGACCCAAAGAGAGTAGAAGGCACTCCAGTCATGACCATCCTGGGACGTGTACTGCACGACATGCATTTCTGCTGGTGCTGATCTTCCAGCTCTCCGAGAGGATTGTCATCTACACAACATGCTGATTCCTGCTATTCTAGCCAGGTATGGGGTTGGGAGCAATCCCTTATATCAGGCAGAGGGTTACAATGGCTATGCTCTCAGACGTAGACTAAGGGCTAAGTAGGAATCTGTAGAACTTTTAAAACATCTAGAAACACATACATCATGGTGGGGCTGTTTATTTTCTTTACCCTGATCGTAATGTTGTTACTTTGTTTTGTTTCATCTGCCTAATTATCGCAGCACATGCCTTTCATACTAGTTTGCAATTGTTTCAATAAATGTATTGAAAACGTATCTTGCATCTCATGTCTTGCCTTGGCATGCATGAGTAACTTATCAAAAGGGGTACAATCTGGTTGCACGGCTTCCCTGGGGAGTTGGAGTGTCATGTTCAGGTTGGCATAATCACTACTTACCCCTGTGGGTTCAGATGTTTGGGTGAGGCACTGTGAACTAGCCAGGAATTAGGCCGACAGGTGCTAACATTTTGGGTTGCCCTCAGTCCCCCATGCTCAGCAGTGCTGCCGTCCTAAGCACGCAGTCCTATTACTAAAGAAGGAACCACATAACATCAGCAGATGGAAGACCAGTGTTACCAGACAGTTTACTATCTCCTACGACACAACATTTCCATGGTCTCACACATTTAAGTGGGATGCAAAGGTCAGGTCATGCAGACAAAAGTGGTTCAATCCCTGTTTTAGGGCTCATGCAGAAAAATTGTGCCAACCCTGTGTGACATGCCAACAAATGAATGTGGTCAAACAAACACTAGTCACATGGAGTCACATAGGGAGATCAGGTGGTCCCTTCAACAGGGTGCAGATGGACTTTATCAAGATGCCTGTTTGTAATGGGTTGAGGTATGTCCTAGTTATAGTTGGCATTTTCTATCAACTGGTGAAAGTCTACCTAACTAGGAGAAATGACAGTCTCATTATAGCTAGATTGCTGTTAAGGGAACTGGTAGCGAGGTACAGAGCTGGTTTCTCTGGAGTCAGAATGAGGAACTCACTTTAACAGTGAAATCATCAAGATGTTGTGTGCAGCATTATATGTGGATGCACTTTGCATTGTAGCTATTGTTCTGAGGCTTCTGGCATTGTAGAGCAACTCAATGGTGCAATCAAGTCTTAATTGGCAAAAAGTCTGTGCATCCACTTTATTAAAATGGCCTGATGATTTACCTTTCGTGTTGATGAGTCTTTGAAGTACACCTGACAGGAAGACAGGTTCATTACGACATAAACTCCTCATGGGATGAGCTAGGAGACTCCCTGCTGTTCCCACAAATGCACGTGTGAACAGGTGACATGGTACTCAATTACTGCAAAGGATTGGCTGGTGTGGTGCATTCAGTCTCTCGACAGGTTGAAGCTGTCACTACAAATCTGCATTAAGAGCAGTGCCCCAACCTCAGTCCTCATGACTGGATGCTGATAAAGAAGCATGTGATAAAGTCCTATCTGGAGTCAAGGTGGAAAGACCACTACCAGGTAAAAGAAGCTGCTTTGATACATTTGGTGGTACATTTATAGACATGATTAGGCATTTGCTGGTTAAGTTAGTGAATAGTCATGGTGCCACAGACGCTCCACAAAGAACAATCTGCATGATAGTCTAGCATGTTTATGTTATTTTCTCTCCATAGTAGCAATCTGATGTAGAGCAGCCATGCCCTATGCATTAAAACTGTCCTGAAGCGATTGGAGACTTAGCTTGAAGGAGGATTTACCTAATGATACCAAGGGCGCTAATAATTAGAGGTGCGGATAACTGGCATATTCCTCCTCAGTGTAATTATTGCATAATTATTTGGAGCTATGTGTAGTTAAGTGAAAAGCATAATCCAGCATTTAGCACTATTTACTTAGTGCAAAGTGCACCTTCACATCAAAACGAACAACAGTAGCCAGCAGCCGCTAGCTCTCTCTTAGTTTGTTATTCCTATGTTTCTGTGGTAAGATTCTTGCCTCAAATTACTCCTAATTACTCAAGCTGGTGTAATTGCACAATTTCAGCAATATTGCATCACAAGAGAAATGCGTAATTACTGAAATTGCTCAGATTACTCCAAGAAAATTTAAATTTTACCCAGGCCTACTAGTAATTCTGCTGAGACCCCATTTCATTTACATTAGTCGAAGTTTAGAGTATGCTTAACCTCATTCTTAGCATCAGATGAAAAGTGACACGAGAAAGGAACACGGTAGTTGTCAGACCAAGAAACAGAAAAAGGGAGATACGTGTGAAACAATGGGTGTTAAGACATACGACTTCTGAATTGTGGGCCTTCATGTGAATAGGAAGCACGGTACACATAGTAAGATTTAAAAAGAGAAAAACAACTTACATTTAGCAGGATGTACATCAGAAGGTTTCTCATCATGAAGATTAAAATCACCTAGAACCAAGGAATGAGCTACATCAAAACTTGGCTGTAGCTAATAGTTCACAAGCCTCCTTCGCCTGCTTGCTGAGGATTGATAGACTGAAAATAATTTCCTGTGCGTTCTAGAGGGTCTATAAACCTACTTGGAAAAGATTCAAGAACAGAGAAATAACTAGAGTTCAGTTTAAAACATTTCAAGACACTCCTTATAAGAATGGCAAGTCTCCCTCCACGTATTTGAGTATGATGGGTGGCGAATACCATGTAGTCAGTAGAGCTAATATCACTTACAATGCCACCACTGTCTTCCTTACGCCAAGCTTTAGTATGGCAGACAAATCCACATTATCTACTGATTTCAAACATTTTATGGCTAACTAGCTCAATAATGCAGAATGCACATTTGTTGAAATCTCTAATAAAAATGTTAGTGGGACTCATACCTGTGAGTCAAAACTCTTGAAGAGAGAAGGAGACTGTGTTTAGAAATGGTCCCAGGATTTTAAGACGGACACCAACCAAGAGTCCAGAGCATAGTCTGGTGAGAAAACGTTTAGCAGGATTTCACGATTAAAGCTTAAGGATTTCTTACCAATAGATTGATTAGCATTTCAACAACAGAACTGCTTGCTGGGTGTGAACAAAACACATACAGGACATGCATGGGCACAGCGGGTATGCCTTTGGCACTTTGCCGGTACACTACTGATGAGCCACTAATGTGCTCCTGCACATGCTTGCACTGAGAATATGCTGCAAACTAGTTTAAGTACGTACCACATTGCTGGCATATGGCAGCTGAACTACTAGTGCACCAAACAAAATGGAGACAATAGATGAAAGACACCCAGACTGGAAAACAATAATGTGCCAGCTAAAATAGCCTGAATAGATGAGAGATTGCTACTAAAGAAAAATATTGACTCCATTGAGCTAAGGGCTACTTACACGAGCACAAACCCTCTCGGGAGCACAGAAAAAATATAACTATGCATTTGACAGAAAAACAGAGCTTAAAATGTTTTTTAAACAACCCATTTCAAAAGAATGACTTTTAACACATGGAAAGGGCACAACAAAATAGATTATCTAGCCTGCTTGAAAACAGTTACAAGATCAAACAAGCCGACAACAGTAGCAGCTGTTGATAAGCATAAGGTGGAGGAGCAGACTCACTATAACCAAAAGGAGACCCCCTATACAATTGACAGTATTCACAATTGTACACCACTCACGTACTCCACATCACAAACCCCAAAACATTATCCAACAAACCCTCACCAACACAAATCACACAACACCCATGGCACCATAAAGACACCCCCATTTCACAGAGGAGGAGCAAAGGGTCATGGTGAAAGAAATCATCATGGTAGAGCCACAGCTATTTGGAGCACAGGTGCAGCCGATATCTGTAGCTAGGAAGATGGACCTATGGCAGAGAATCGTGGACAGGGTCAACGCCGTGGGACAGCACCCAAGAACTAGGGATGACATCAGGAAGAGGTGGAACGACCTACGGGGGAAGGTACGTTCCATTGCAGCAAGACACCAGCTCGCTTTACAGAGGACTAGCGGTGGACCCCCATCTTCTTCCCCACAACTCATAGCAGGGGAGGACCAAGTCTTGGCAATACTGCATCCTGAGGGCCTGTCTGGAGTTGGAAGAGGACTGGACTCTGGTAAGTCACTCTCTACTATTATTACCACCCTACCTGCATGAATTCACATACCCTCACCCTCACTCCCATCACTCCACTACATTCCACACACTACACCATCACTCTTGAAAAACAGTTACATGATGAAACAAGCAGATTACAGTAGCAACTGATGATAAGCATAAGGTGGAGGAGCAGACTCACTACAACCAAAAGGAGACCCCCTATACAATTTTCAAGCAATAAAAATAAAACTATCTATATTTCCTCACTGAAGTGATGATAGCTGCAACGTGGGTATATTTGTGCCATTAGTGTATGTCGTTGAATTAATGTTCTCTGACCATTATAAGGTTTCCAAGTTTCCAGATTGTCTCAGTCACAGTGCCACAGAGTCTGTAAGAAAAGATCAGTCCAACAACTCCCTTAGGTGCATATTTATAAGCCCCTATCGCCACCTTGCGCCACATTAGCGTAATCTTTTTTAACACTAATGTGGCCCTACGAGGCCAAACTCCTTGTATCATATTTAGAAAGTGCATGCTTGGCGCCACGTTGTAACCCTTTGTGCTTCATTATGCCTGCGCCAGACATAATATATGCAAAGGGGCGGCTGAAAAAATGGTGCAAGGAAATCTAAAAGATTTCCTAGCATCACTTTTTACAGCACTTTCAATGCCTGCTCATAGCCCACTTACCACCACGCTGACGGCCGCCAACTTACCGCCGCAGCATCGGATATCTGTCCACCATATTATGACACACACACCAATCTGTCAGTATTCAGCCACATACACAAATCCGCCAGACCAAAGGTCAGCGCTAAAGTGGCGGTATCAAAACCCACACCGTTTTGCCAACAGAACAAAGCCCACCACATTATGACCCACGAATCACCACAGCGGACATTCAACTGCGGTAAACCATTGGTGGTGCATACTGCCACAGTCAAAATGGACACACACATGCAAAACAACACAACATTGGACAATTCAAACAACACACACCTAACAATCATACACACACCACACTAACACACCCACACCATTATAAAACACACACCCTCATTACCCACAACACTTTACAACTACAAAGCATTGCCACTAGAGAGACACCAAGACCACTGACACAACTACATACACACAGTATTCACACCTATATACCACTCATGCACTCCACATCACACAAACCATTACCCAACACACCCTCACCAACAAACATCACACAACACCCAATGCACCACAAAGACACCCCCGTTTCACAGAGGAGATAAGGGTCATGGTGGAGGTAATCGTCAGGGTAGAGCCACAGCTATTTGGAGAACAGGTGCAGCAGATCTCTATAGCTAGGAAGATGGAGCTATGGCGGAGAATCGTGGACATGGTCAACTCTGTGGGACAGCACCCAAGAACTAGGGATGACATCAAGAAGAGGTGGAATGACCTACGGGGGAAGGTACGTTCCATTGCACAAGACACCAGCTCACTTTACAAGCAGATAACAGTAGCAACTGATGATAAGCATAAGGTGGAGGAGCAGACTCACTATAACCAAAAGGAGACCCCCCCTATACAATTGACAATCAATAAAAATAAAACTATCTATATTTCTTCACTGAAGTGATGATAGCTGCAATGTGGGTATATTTATGCCATTAGTGTATGTCGTTGAATTAATGTTCTCTGACCATAAGAAGGTTTCCAAGTTTCCAGATTGTCTCAGCCACAGTGTCACAGAGTCTGTAAGAAAAGATCAGTCCCCCATCTCCCTTTGGTGCATATTTATAAGCCCCTAGCGCCACCATTTGCCACATTAGCGTAATTTGTTTTTAACATAATGTGGCCCAACAAGGCCACACTCCTCGTACCATATTTACAAAGTGCATGCATTGTGCCACTTTGTAACCCTTTGTGCTTCATTATACCTGCGCCAGGCATAATTTATGCAAAGGGAGGCTGAAAAAATGGTGCAAGGAAATCTAA
The DNA here is from genome assembly GCF_031143425.1 of Pleurodeles waltl. Lineage (NCBI taxonomy): Eukaryota > Metazoa > Chordata > Amphibia > Caudata > Salamandridae > Pleurodeles > Pleurodeles waltl. The sequence goes on from NC_090444.1 coordinate 562,205,847, forward strand.
AAGATTTCCTAGCGTAACTTTTTACAGCACTTTCAATGCCTGCTCAGAGCCCACTTACGACACGCTGACGGCCGCCAACTTACCGCCACGGCAGCAGATATCCGTCCACCATATTATGACACACACACAACAATCTGTCAGTATTCAGCCAAATACACAAATCCGACTGGACTCTGGTAAGTCAACTCTCTACTATTATCACCCCCCCTCCCTGCATGCCATCACATACCCTCACCCTCACTCCCATCTCTCCACTACATTCCACATACTACACCATCACATCTTTCTAATCCCAATGCCAAGCCCTGCATGTTGTACCAAAGCATGAGCACCCCTCACAGCCCTGCATGGGCACTCATCACTAAAGCATGCACACCTAGAGAATTAACTATCCCATGATACACTAACATGCACAAGTGAAAGCTGGCTAGGGTTTTCTTCGCCGACGTAGAATATCATCAGGAAAACATGCAGTTCAAGTTCCATGGTGGTGTGGTTCTTTCCTGTGTCTTCAAAGGTGAATCCTTTCACTTCTGTGCTCAGTTTCTGCCAGGCTTTTGCTGTCGTTGGTACCGCCCCAGAAAAGGTGGCGTTTCACAGGGTCTTAATGTGGTGGGCAGAACATTGACTTCCGCCTGGCTGTAGGTGGCTACCGCCAGGGTGGCTGTTGTTTCTGTCCTGGGAGTCGGTGTGATACATTGGCTGTCTTTCGGAGATCTTTCAGCCATGGTCATAATTTGGTGGTATTTACCGCCACTTTATCACCGGGCGCCAGGTTCTTAATAAGGGTCTATGGCCCTCATTCCAACCCTGGCGGTCTCTGACCGCCAGGGCGGAGGGCAGCGGAAGCACCGCCAACAGGCTGGCGGTGCTTCCAGGGCTATTCTGACCGCGGCGGTAAAGCCGCGGTCAGAAAAGGGGAACCGGCGGTTTCCCGCCGGTTTCCCGCCGGTTTCCCGCCGGTTTTCCCCTGGCCCAGGGAATCCTCCATGGCGGCGCTGCTTGCAGCGCCGCCATGGGGATTCCGACCCCCTTCCCGCCAGCCTGTTTCTGGCGGTTTTCACCGCCAAAACCAGGATGGCGGGAACGGGTGTCGTGGGGCCCCCTAACAGGGCCCCATACAGATTTTCACTGTCTGCTTTGCAGACAGTGAAAATCGCGACGGGTGCCACTGCACCCGTCGCACCCCTGCAACTCCGCCGGCTCCATTCGGAGCCGGCTTCCTCGTTGCAGGGGCTTTCCTGCTGGGCTGGCGGGCGATCTTCTGGCGATCGCCCGCCGGCCCAGCGGGAAAGTCAAAATGACCGTGGTGCGGTCTTTTGGCGGTTTCAGACCGGCGGGCGGCGCCCGCCGCCCGCCGAAGTCGGAATGAGGGCCTATGTGTCATATTCACTTAAAGAGGAAGATTTAAAATAAAGTAGGTAAAAGGCAGCTTGTATGCCTGTCTTCTGAGGTGAGCCCATTGTCACAAGTTAAAGATTGTAATGAGGATGAGAACGTTTCTGTGTCATCAAGAATTCCTGTAAGTACAGCAGGTCTTTCCAAACTTTTGGAATTGTGTGGTATGGCGTGGAGTACCACCCTATTTCACTTGCTAGCAATTGCTGAATCTCGCTAAATCTACTGCAGGCACTTTTCTGGTCAAACAGACGATCCAACACATAGCCCTCTCCCATTCGTGTGTTTTGTGTGCCTTCCACATTTTCATCATTTGTGCAGATATTTTCTTGTGTCAATGGTAATAATCCTGAAGAAAACCACCAAGGCCAGGTCATGAAAAATAGAACTCGAACTCTCATGCTGCCACCTCTCTACAACTTAGTTTTTTTTTAGAAAAAGTCAGTCCAGTCAGCTATAGGTATGGATTTGGAGGCTTAGGTAGATCTTCATAGTGATGCTGGTCAGACTCGACCTGTCAAGTACCATCATTGTTTTTCCTAATGCACTATTGTGACAGTCCTAGTTATACTTTCTCAAGCATTAAAGTAATTTAAATTATGTAATTTAAATGTTTTTAACAAACATATATTTGACTTTGTAGTTACATTAATAAACAAATGTTTGCGGTTTTTCAAGGGCCACTTCCAAATATCATACAGTGAGAAAGTAGTCCCACTTTTTACATGGTCACTACAATTGTTGTGGACTGACCCTGCTTGACTTTGAACTTTCCTTATTGAGAAACTGCTGTCCACACCCCATTGTATGCTCTCACCCATAAAACATGACAGATTTGGCTAACCCATAATTTGTGTATTTTTGTTTCCAGTTAGGCCTTAATATATTGTGTAGAAAAATATACCAATGGCATGAAAAGGTAAATGTCACCTATGGGCTGCAGTTCGTGTTGTGCTATTCACTTGGATGACAAAGTAAACCTGGTGTCAGGCCTACACATATATTCTAATTACTGCAGATTTCAAATCAGCAGTCAAACCTGTCAAAATAACCTTATCGGGGCCCCCTATGGCATTTAAAAGAAAAGGTAAATACTTACCTTTACTTACCTGTACTTAACTGGGATGGGGTCCCCATCCTCTGCTGTCCCTCTGGTGTGGGTGGTGGTGTCCCTGGGGCCTGAGGAGGTCCCCTGTGGACTCATTCTATAGTGTTCCACCATGGAAAGGAGCCTACAGGTCCCCTAACGCCTGCCCTGACCCAGGCATTAAATAATGGCGTTAAGGAAGCTTAGCGCCATTATTTAGGCCCACCACCCTCCCATTCACAATTTTTGCATGGGAGAATAAATAAGGCACAGGGGCCTTGGAGTCATTTTTTGCCCGGGAACGCCTACTTGCATCTCATTGGCGCAAGGTAGTTTTCTGCAGGCAAAAATTACTTTAACTCCAATATTTTGATGCTAGACAGGTCTAGCATCAAAATATAAATATGGAGTTACGTTTGCGCTGAAAATAGCATAAAGAAAATGATGCTATTTTAGCGCAAATAGAGTATAAATATGCCCCATATTGTCTAGTGCTTAAAAGTAGTACATGCAAGAATTCAGTGTTTCCATGTACCTTTATTGACTAATCCCAAAAACCTAACTCACTGTATGAAGAAAACTAAAATGTAATTAAAATACTATTTTTGCTCTTGTGCTTCAAACTGCTGTTTTAATATTTATTTACAATTGAATTGAGGGGTGAAGTTGAAATTTTGGTAAATGTTTATGAATTGTAACTTTTAAAAAGTTAGTCTTTGTCTGCCTGAAACTCCAGTAGGCTATCATTACCCAGTTGGCTCCATTCAGAGCTCCCCCTTAACATGGTGTAGAGAATGCTCCCAGAACAGAAGCAATGTCTTAGGCTTTTAGGCAGGAGGATCTGGATGTGAAGTATGCAACTCCTTTCAACTCAGGAAGGGCAGCTGGGAACATTCATAAACTTCATTATTTGAAAAGGACTTGAGGCCTGTCCATTCATACATGAGTGTAAAGGGAGGCCTGGGAAAGAGAAGTGTTGGTCCCCTTGCCAACTGTAGACAGCTTGGTGCTGAGCCAGTGTGAAGTGAAGCTGGTGCCAGAGCCACCTTGGTGTGGTTGAGGAGGAGGGAACTGCTTATGTTTCTAGAAACATAGCTAGCTGGAATACCAGACACCTCCAAGGGCGAAATGGTGCTGCAGTTTTGGATTTTTCTCTGAATAATGCACTCTAGAATGGTTTGCAAACAAACAAGATATGCTGCAAAAGTTGAGAGTGTCCAGGAATCACTCAAACCCACTGGCTGGTAAATCTTAAACAAGCATTTGCAATGCAATGGGTCTCGCATTTGTTCGACTTAGAGCTATTACTGTTGTAAAGCCTAACCAGACTTTTCTTGCCATATAAATTGAAAATGAAGAGTAATACACTTTTACATAAGCGAGCTGAGTTAAAGTGCCATGCCATGAGCATGAGCGTGAAGGAGCACACAAAAGGAAACAGAAGTTCCCTCGCAGTCAAACATATTGGCAGCTATGCAATTATCTATGTAACAGGGTCGATGACATGCAAAGCGCTCGACTAATGCCCAGCGACATTGCGCTGCGTAGGAAAAAAAAATAAAAAGTAGTCCAGAAGCCATGCGGAAAACATAGAACCTTCTATGTTTTCTGTAGTTTATCAGTGCTCTTGAGGAGGGCTAAACACCAGAAAAGGCATGACGTATGCATGGCTTTCACAAATGAAATCAAGCAAATTTTAAGAGGTAAGCCCACAAACCAGTGAAATTGCTGGGCATGACATGGGCGTGGTTAAAAGCCCACAGAGGGATTACAACAGGGGCCAGAGCGCTTGTGCGCTCGACCCTAAAAATGAGAGAGGACAGCAACTAACAAGACTTTGTGAATTCTGTGTCTCTGTTACTCACCACATTCACCAGAGAGGGTTTCAGTGGCTTGTGTAATCTGCACTGCGAATATATATTCTTCCATCCAATGTACAGCAGTTGCAGTTGTGAATATGTACAAGTATGATAGCCCAGACCTCTTAGCTTTGCCAATGCCTATTGCTTATTGGGAGGGCAAAGGACATTCTCTTTGGTGGTAGATATGGCGGTAGGGCAGCCTAAGGTTCCTGGTAATCTGAAGCAATCCTATATTTAACCACTGATTATGTGTCAAGAGGTCACGCTCCTCAGGATACTGGGAGGGTCACTAGCTCATGTTGTATATTTTTATCCTTGGCATTGGTTCTTCAGCTGTATAAGGTATTTCCCATGCAAATTATATTTATCCAGATAATGAGAACAAGCGAGAAAGCCAGGACTAGTATATCTCAGTGCAAACTGTGTTTCAATGCTTTTGGCATTATAGAATAATAATGATGCACACTTCAGCAGTACCAAAATTGTTTAGAATTCCAAAAAATGATTGTGTGTATTATTGTACCTACAAAAATGTACATCACATGATCCCATTATACGTAGTTGTGAATGTGCTTTCGAATACATGTTAGGTGCTGTACTATGAAACTTAAGTGCAGATCTGGAGAGTTCGCTTGCACGCCCCCGGCGTGATGCTCATGCTTCATAAGTGTTGGCGATGCAATGCACCTTTACATGATTATTTACTTATTTCTTTCAAAATATCCCCAATTTAGAACTGAAATAATTATTTGCAGCTTTTCTGTATTTGTTGTTCTTAAGTACGTGTTTGTGGTTACCTTGCAGGTATTTTTTTTTAATTCTTTCTTAACATTGTTTTACATATCAGCTGGGCCTGCTGAGCACAAAAAATAGAAAACTAAGACAAGGCAGAAGTCGGAACAGGTCCAAGAGTTGCAGCTGTTGAATCAGGAGCATGAAATGGTGACTAAAGAGCTATGATCAAACAACTGGACAACTGATCCAGCAGCCCCCTCTTGCTCACAAGCAAAACACATGCACTCGCTTAAAAATACCATAAGTGACAGAGTAAATATTAACTGCGACTTGGGCAACCTTTCTGAAAAAGAGCGTGATGTGGCAATAGCAGCCCAGAAAGCTATAAATAACTTTACACTGGACATTTACTGGTTGTCAAGTAGAAACCCCCAATGTTACAGAAAATGCAAACCACGGGAAAACCAAGATGCCTCACGAGCGCTGCTCCAAGTGGTGGCAAGAAGGAGGTAGAGGAGCCTGACACACTCACACGTCTGGATAAAAAAGAAGTATATGGGAAGGCAGGGCTTTTGGGGTTGCAAATGAGGGTTTCACGCACAATACCTTTAAGTGAGCACTTATAAATAAAGAACAAGTTAGAGCTATTAACGTTGTAAACTCCTAACCAAACTTTTCTTGCCACATAAACTAATAATGAAAAGTAAACAGTTTCACACATGTGAGCCGATGGTCGACATGCACATGAAGGAGACATAAAAAAGGAAACAGAAGTTCGCTCGCAGTGAAATGTATCGGCAAAAGTGCAATTATCAGGTAACCGGCAAAAGTACAATTATCCATGTAACCGGCAAGAGTAGAATTATCCCTGTAACAGGGTCGATGTCATGCGAAGCGCTCGACCACCGCCCAGCGAGATCACGCGGCGTAGGAAATAAAAATAAAAAGTAGTCCAGAAACCATACAGAAAACATGGAGCCTTGTATCTTTTCAGTAGTTTACCGGTACTGTAAAGGAAGGCTAAACACCAGAAAAGGCATGACGTATGCATGCCTTTCACTATTAAAATCAAGTGAATGTTAAAAGGCAAGCCCACAAACCAACCAAACTCATGGGCATGACATGGGCGTGGTTAAAAGCCCACAGAGAACACAACAGGGTCCAGAGCACTTGTGCACGCTTGACCCTAAAAAGTGGCACCTCACCTCCATTTCTTCAGAAAACAGCTGGACCTGTGAAGTAAAAAAAGAGGACTGGATCTGAGGCTTTGACATTTGAGGACACGTGATGGTGTGGATCTCATCCCACTTGTACCCACAACTGAGATGTAGACTCCAAGGGTCAGTTGGTTGAGTGACCACCTGACCAGTAGCATCTGGACTTCAACTAGACCCTGCTGATGGCCTCAGCTTGAATAGTCCCAGCACATAAGTATTGTCTCTGAGGTCCTAGGAACCTCAAAAGTGATCAAGAGCAGTTGCTACACAAAATGGGTAAAGTTGGGACTTGATGGGTGAGGATGGGAAAAAGTATCTGACTAAAATGAGGACTATGACAGGCATGAAATTTGAATTTCCAATAGGATTTATATCCCAGCAGATGGGATATCCATCACTGTTGTGACAAAGTAACCCCTTCACCAAACTCTAAATCAGGCCCTAAGTCAGAAGATAATATCTTTGACCAGGACAACCTGCTTTGTGTAACCAACCACTACTCCACCAGAGACTAAAATTGCACCTATGTGCCGGTCAATTGCAACCAGTGGGTTCTGGCGTGTTACATTCGCTTGGTGCTCGTTGTCCTAAAACATAAAAAATTAATGTTTCCAGTTTCACATTTGGACTTTAATCTTTTTTGTGTCATGTTTCCATACAATGTGCTTTCAGGAGACACATTAGCAAACTAAGGCACTTTGAGTCAAAACTGTGACTGCACAAAATAATAGAACTCCCCAGCAAATGCATTAACCACAATAATTAACTTACACTTATTATTATTCTTTGATATTTACTGGGCAAAACAAGATCCACACAGCAGGTGCCTTAGTCCCATAAGAGATTTTAAATTGCAGCCTTTGCAACCAATGATGTCAAAACAGATGTGCTGTCACATTTTTCCATGTTGCCATTTTCTTTATGACAGATGTTTTTCAAAATAAATGAATACGTAGACTGTAGGACTGCTTTTCATGGCTCTGCCCCTCAGGACCCCACCCCATGATCACCAAGTTATGGGTTCCCAGAGTAACATTCTTCCAATTCCAGCACTGTTGCAGAGATCACACACAGGGCTGTAGTATGACTGGAAAATTATTTCAAGCCAGGCTTGCATCAGTCCTGTGATTTTTCTCACCATGCTCAGCTCCAGCAGCCCGTAAGAAAGAGCAGGAAGAACATATAAAAATGTCAACAATGTGATTCTCCCAGAATGCAGAACATCGGAAAGCTGGAAGATAAACATCCATTGTACACTGTTTAAAAAGGTAAGCAGCCAGGATGTTGGCCTTTTTATTCTTTAGCCCCTACACTTGCTTTACACCCTGCACCTTGCCTTCAATGGAGCACACAGACAGAAACAGGAAGATAGAAGCCAGATGGAGACTGATGACGGTGAGCAGTTGGCTGTATCCAGGCCATCATACCAGCTCTTGGAAAGTCCTACTACCCCAGCCCGACTTTATCACATCCCAATGAAAACCAAATATGGTGCCTTATTGTTTTATCACATAATGCTGCCCCTGAGATGTGACATCTGCTTGGGATGAGTGAGGCCTGATTTCATGGAAACATTTCCGATTCCAAAGGTGGCTCCCAAGGGGTACCATTACAAACAGCCAGCCTTGCTTTACGCCCCTAAATTCTTTAAAAGTTGGCGTGCTAAATTAACAGGGAGAGCCTGTGCATGGGCTGAGCCATGAAACTGACAAGTAGTTAATGCAACAAAATATGCAAAGTCACTTTACAATTTAAAAAAGTGTAGCTGGTTAGTATGCAGAAATGCTTCACCCTATTGATTGTGTTATTTATTTATTAATTATAAAGTTTTATGTAGTGTGAACATGACCCTTTCGGGTATCAGAGCATTTTACACATGGTCAGAAGGGAAGAAAAAGATAAAGTAAACAACAGCATAAAAAAGAATGTTACAGAATGTAAATCTCTATGCTGAGGTAAGAGACCTCCACAACGAAACTTCCACAAGGATCAGGCCAACAGATAATCAGACAGGATCAAAGCTGGCAAGACATAGATATGGGTGTAGACACTATTCCAATTAGGCCCAGGAGAGTAGAGTTTGTAGGATCTATCTCATAAATGTGTTCATCAATCGCACTTTAACTTCTTTTTTGGATGATGCAGTTGAGGGGTTCAATTTGATTTCAGGAGTCAAGGAGTTCCAAATTCTCAGTGCAATACTAGAGAAGGCTCTGTTGTTAATTTTTTTTTTCTGACATTTCAGTGATTTCAGCAGTAAGGTGCTGGTGTTTCCTGAAGATCTACCACCACCAGATATCTTCAGTTTTTATGCCAGGTACCTTGGTGTGTTGAAGTGTAAAGCTTTATCCGTCATGCAAACAATTTCAAGCTGTATCCTTGCCCCAAATGGGAGCCAGTGTAGGGATTTAAAATCAGGAGTGATCTGGTTGTTTCTTTTTGATCCAGTGATTAGCCTTGCAGCACAGTTAAGAGAGGCCCTTATTGGAGCCAACTTAGACCTAAGTAGGCCGAAGAGGGTTGCACTTCCGTAGTCCAATGTGGAAATTACTAGGGCTTGAACAGCTGAAATAAAGTCATTGAGAAGGAGGAAGAGTTTTATTTTCCTTAAGATCTTCACTTGGAAGTTAGCTCAGTTGGTGACAGTACTGATACATTCCTGCATTTATAGGTTCTTGGCAATGGTTATTCTTAGTGATCTAGTGAATTCAATAATGTGAGACAAGCAGTTAAGAGGTGTTAGTTGCTTCATTCATTCTTTGCTATCAGGTGACTGCTTGGGTGGGGAAATTAATAGGAATTCAATTTTGAGAACATTTCATTGGAGGTGTTTGCAGGTCAACCAGTTTTTTTTTCTTTTCTAGAGTTATTTTGAGGGACCTCATGTCTTCAGGAGAAGAGATTTTTAAATATAGTGGGGTGTTGTCAGCATCCATGTGATAGTGAATGTTGGATAATTTCAGAATTTCAGCTACAGGCTCCATGAACAGGTTAAAGAGAGTGGGTGAGAGCATGGATCCCTGTGGAACCCCTAATGTAATGGGTGTGGAATTGGACAATGACTGGTTAACTTTAATTCTTTGCATTCTGTTGTGGAGAAGCGGGGCAAACCATTTTAGTATAGGCCTTGATAGCTTCATTCTGAGTTCTAAAAAGTCTAGGAGGCTTCTATGTTTAACTGCATCAAAAGCCGATGATAGGAAGAGTAGGATTTGAAGGCAAAATTGGTTCCGATCCAGCATAGATGACACATAATCCAGTATGTGGGTGAGAGCCACCTCAGTGCTGTGGCCTTGACGAAAGCCAGATTGGAATTGGTCTGGAATTGAAATTGTACTATATGGTTGCAAAGCTGGACATGGACACATTTTTCAAGTAGCTTTTCTCGAGTTGAAATGTTGGAGATTGGGCGGAAGTTGTTTAAATCAAAGTGATTTGCAGCAGGTTTTTTTTCAAAATGGACGCTACCTGCTCGACTTTTAGGCAGTCAGGAATAGTGCGTTGAAGCAGTGGGGCATTTACTATCTAGGTCTAAAGTCAGAGAATAGCTGTTTTGATTTTACTGAAGAAGTTCGAAGGCATAGGGTCACTGAAGTGGTTTGAGGGTTTCGGAACTGATAGATTTTTGAGATTGTTGCTTTCAGGGGTATGTCGTGGGAGACATGGGGACTCAAAGATCCGGGGAGAAGGGAGGTTGATAAATGGTATGACCGTCAGGTGCTCCATAGCTGTTCACAAGTCATTTTCAATGGTTTTCATCCTTTCCCAGAAGTAAGAGACAGATTCCTTGCAGTTTGACTGCAGACTAGACCCAAGTCGCAAAAGGTTGGGTTGTCATTTAATTGTAGTTTGACAAGCTCAAATAGTTTTTAGGTTGATTTCTAGCTTGATCAAGTTGGTTTCTAAAGAAATTCGGTTTCAAACTTTGAATGTGTTTGGTATAGATGTTCCTCATCAATCTTAGGCGCTTAAGATGTTCGAGGGATGGTGATACTGTCCACGATTGTTCTGCTCATCTCAGATTACGTCTTTCTTAGTTTAGGCTACCATTTAACCATGGTTCTGAGACTTTGGTGGACATTCTTTTTTGCTGTAAGAGCACAATTGAGTCTAGAATGCTCATCATGGAATTGCTGTAGTGCTTTGTAAGGTCATGAACATACAACATGTCCACAGGAGAGGGCAAGATGTTGTTACAGCGAGGGGTCAGATCATTTTTGTTTATGTTTCTCAACCTCCTTTTCCAATGTTTAGTTTTCTTTATTTGAGCATTTTTCTGTGATGAGGAAGATGATGTGGTCATGGTCTGTCTAGTCACAGGGGACGATATATTGAAGTTGAATGGAGTTGATCATTGTGATTAGATTCAAGGTCACTCCCTTGATGTGTGTAGGACTGTCACAAATGTGGACCAGGTTGAGGTCGGCAAGGAAGGATTTAAGGCTGTTCACTGCATGGTCATTTGGGTCATTCTGCTGGAGATTGAATTCTCCTTGGAACATCTGGGAGCACTGATGTCTTGCATTGGATGTGGTGATTTCCATAATTTGTTCAATGAATGGAAGGCTGTCTCCTGGTGGATGGTAGAACATGTGCATTTTGCATAGTGGCCCATTATTATTTGCAATATCAATGCATAGGCATTCACAAGAGGATGGAGCAGTGGATTGTGACTATTTCACGGAGAGATTCCTAGAATATACGCAGGCAATACCACCAGGTCTGTTTGCTCTATCTAATCTTATGTTGTTGTGACTTGGAGGGGCTAGTATGTCAAGGATATGCGTAGAGGAATAATTTAGCAATGGTTCCTTCAGGATTAAGAGGTCAAGCTTGTGTGTAAGGATGAGGTCAGCAATGCCAGCCTTGTGTCTCTGTGCCAATCTGCAATTAAGTAACATGCATTTAAGTTAATGTTTGGTGTTAGTTGAGGAAGTCTGTGTGAAGGTAATTCTCTTAAGGTTGGGAACATTTACGGCTCTGGAGTTAGTCCTAGATTCTCTGTTTGGATTTATCTGTGTTACAAGAGTAAATAGAGTTATATGACTGAAAGAGGGAGTAAATGTCAATGTTGGATAGAGTATCTTTCAGTCTAATGGGTCGGGTCGGGGTGGTAGGGTAAGGTATAGTTCTCCTACTGATATGGTTAGAAGAAGAGATAGTTGGACTCACTTTGGCTGGGGGTGTGATGGCAGCCTGGTGCAATAGATAGAAGGTTGGGCAGGGCTGTGGTTCATCTTCATCGGAGTCCTGTAGGGCCACCAATTGTAAGCCATCTCTGAAGTAATGTTTATTAGGCTTTGTAGACCAGCTTTAAGTTTGTGAAGATAACATGGAATCTCAGCCAGTCTGGTATCGAGTGAGGTGCAGGAACAAGTGGCCATGGTTTTGGGATGAGGGATCAGGTGGTGGGGGCTGCCCAGGGCTGTGATGTTGGAATACTGCTGGCCTGGGAGAAACTGCAGAGGGCTGATCTGGTTTGAGATGGTGTTAAGCTTGAAGGGAGGAGGTGGAGAGCTAGAGAACTGGCTGAGTAGAGACGCTGGGGTCATAGACATCATTTTGTTGGTAATGTTTGGGGGCTCTCACCTCAAGGGTGTCAATGATTGGGTCCTTGGGAGTGTGGAAGGCATGCTAGAGGTAAGCATGTGGGTGTATTCTAAGATCAAAGTTATAGTCGGGTGATGGTGTTGGTTGTGCAGTTGTGTACCTCTGTGACTACTGCTCTGGAAGTGTGGTGAGGATACAGTCTAGTTTGATGGTTGATGGAAGGGGCCTCAGGCCTTCCAAGTGGTGAAGAAGAATTGGTATTGTGTATGCTAATCGGCCTGGGGCTTCAAGGGACGGAGAGGGGAGGAGTGCAAGATGAGGCAAGAAAATGCAAGAACACAAAGAGAGGTTCCTGAGGAATGCCAGAAGAATTGAGACAGCCTTGGGAAAAGGTGTATTAATTACTCATCATAGCGTTCTTGATGATAGGGAACATTTTGTCAAATATTTCTAGGTTGCGGTCAGATGATTGAATGAGGATAGTTCCACGGTTATAGAGGGATATGGTTGCATCTGCTATGAAAAATTGTGAGGGAGCTAACAAGAGTCTTAGACCATGAAGTATTTTACTGGATGTGATGATCAAAAACAGAGAGAAAAAGGCTTTTCTCCATTGCCCGAACCTTTTTGTGAAGAATATAACACCACTTATTAAAGCTCCTTTATTCAAGCAGAAGTAGGGGTCGGATATTAGAGTTTCTGAGTGAGATTTGAGGAGTCTGTGTTTTAAGCTCCTAGATGCATTTTTTGTTAGATCAGGAGGGTACTTAATTTACTAGAAGTTACAGTCAGCAGACTCTGGATTAGTGTCAAGTACTGTTATTAAATTAAGATCCTTGTCTGGGTGAGCAACTAAGCCCAATAGATGAATGTGGTGGGGGTTCCAGACTTGTTGGGCATATAGCCTTTTTTGGTGCAATGGTGATAGAATCACAGGTTAAGGGTTCAGTTGCCCTACTAAGGGACATTCCAAGCTACCAATGGTATCAAAACACAAGGAAAAGTAAACCAGTGAGCAAACCCACAAGGGAGATGTCATTCCAGGCTACGGAAGGCATCCTAAAATGCATGAATTATGACCATGTAGCAATAGTACTAAACGTGGTGGGAGTGAGAAAAATGTTGATCAAGTCCTGAAACAATTGTGATTGGCAGGACCATGAAAGGTAGTGAGAAAGGCTTCAATGTTAGGGCGCGTAAAAATTAATCAAGTTAGAGCAGGGATCGACTAGTGCCATTACAAGATGGCTGCTTGCCAGGCCCAAACCTTCCTTTTTATTACATATAAGTCACCCGTAAAGTAGGATGTAGTTAGTTCCAGGGGCAGGGGGCAGTGTATTTAAAAGGTTGGACATGTACGTTTAAGTTTAACAGGTCCTGGTTGTGAAAAACTAATAACTTCAATTTTCACCACTGCAAGGCTCATCTCTCCCACTAGTTAACATTGAGGTTACCTTGAAGCAGCCTTTAAGTGTAACTTCTAATTGGGAATATGTGAGAAAGTAGCCTCTTTCTAGCATGGTTACCCCCACTTTTGGCCTGTTTGTGAGTGTGTGTCAGTGTGTTTTTACTCTGTCACTGGGATCCTGCTAGCCAGTACCCCAGAGTTCATAGATAAAAACCTATATGTCAGTATGTTTTTGCCTGTCTCACTGGGATCCTGCTGGTCAGGACCCCAGTGCTCATAGTTTATGGCCTAATGTGTGAGCCTGTATAGTGCTTAACTGTGTCACTGAGGCTCTGCTAATCAGAACATCAGGGCTTATGCTCTCTCTGCTTTTAAATTTGTCACCATAGGCTAGTGGCTTCATTTACCAATTTCAATTGGCACACAGGACCCCCCTTATAAGTCCCTAGTATATGGTACCTAGGTGCCCAGGGCATTGGAGTTCCTGCAGCTCCATATGGGCTGCAGCATTTATTTTGCCACCCATAGGGAGCTCAGGCAATCCCTTGCACAGGCTTGTGATTGCAGCCTACGTGAAATAACGCACATGTTGTTTCACAGCCATTTTCACTGCCTTTATGTAACTTATAAGTCATCTATATGTTTAACCTTCACTTGCTGAACATTAGGTGCAAAGTCACTAAGTGTGAGAGCACCCTTGCACTAGCAAAGGTGCTCCCACATAGTTCAGGGCCATTTCCCCAGACTTGTGAGTGCGGGGATCTCATTACACACGTGCACTACATATAGGTCAATACCTATATGAAGCTTCACAATGGTAACTCCAAATATGGCCATGTAACATGTCTAAGATCATGAAATTGTCCCCCCCAATCCAAATCTGGTATTGGGGAGCCAATTCCATGCATCCTGGGGGCTCCACCATAGACCCCTAGTACTGCCAAACCAGCTCTCTGAGGCTTGCACTGCAGCTACAGCTGCTGCCACCTCACAGACAGGGTTCTGCCCTCCTGGGGTCTAGGCAGCTCAGTTCCAAGATGGCAGAACAAAGCATTTCCTCTGAGAGCAGGGTGTTACACCCTCTCCCTTTGGAAATAGGTGTTACAGGCTGGGGAGGGGTAGCCTCCCCCAGCCTCTGGAAATGCTTTGAAGGGCACAGATGGTGCCCTCCTTGCATAAGCCAGTATACACCTGTTCAGGGACCCCCAGTCCCTGCTCTGGCATGAAACTGGGCAAAAGAAAGTGGAATGGCCACTCCCCTGTCCATCACCACCCCAGGGGTGGTGCCCAGAGCTCCTCCAGTGTGTCCCAGACTTCAGCCATCTTGCTTTTCAAGGTGTGGGGGCACTCTGGAGGCCTCTGAGTGGCCAGTGCCAAGAGGTGACGTGAGATACCCCTCCTGATAGGTCCATACTTGATAAGGTAGCCAATCCCCCTCTCAGGGATATTTAAGGACTTTCCTGCGGGTTCTCTTAAGATTCTGCGTGCAAGTTTCCTTCAGAAATCCTCTGCAACAACTTCAGCATCCTCTGACCTCAGATCAACCGCAGCCTGCTTCAAGAAACGCTGTAACTGCAACAAAGTATCCACAAGAAATACTTTTCTTCAGCAACCTCAGCTCCAAGTCAGCAACTGCAACAGTTTCCACTGTGTGCACACTCCGAGGACTTCCTGTCTTCATCTTTGATTCCCTTCCTTTGCAGGTCTTCAGGTCCAGGAATCCAGCAGTTGTTCTTTGCAGATCTGGTTGGCTGCTGCAAAATCCCAATCACGAGGTGTAGTGTGTCCTAAGGAAACTTGCAGTACTTTACTCTGCACACATTACACTTGTCTAGGGGGGAATTTGTGATTCACTTTCCACTTCCTTAGTAGTTGGTTTGTGTTGCCCTCAGACCTATTTTCTCCCACTGGAATCTATAGCATTTCCTATTGCTTGCATTGTTTTATGACTATTTACTTGTCTTATTTTGGTGTCTAGTGTATATATTGTGTATAATACTTACCTCCAGAAGGAGTATTTTCTCTAAGATATTTTTGGTACTGTGTCACCCAAATAAATACCTTTATTTTTGGTAACACTGAGTATTGTCTTTACTTGTGTAAAAGTACTGTGTAACTATAAGTGGAATTGCAGGAGCTTTGCATGTCTCCTATTTCAGCTTAAGCTGCTCTGCTATAGCTACCTCTATCAGCCTAAGCTACTAGAACACTACTACATTTCACTAATAAGGGATAATTGGACCAGGTTTAAGGTGTAAGTACCCAAGGTACCCCCAACAAACCAGGCCAGCCTCCTAAATAAAAGATAAAACTTTGGAGTTTGGTGTCTCTAAACTCACAATTTAAAATCACAACTTATGGTGAAGTTGGACTTTAAATTCTAAGGCTGAAAATGCCACTTTTAGAAAGTTGGCATTTCTCACTTTAACTATTCTGTGCCCCTGTTTGGCTCTGAATAAACATCTGGGGTGGGTGACAGCTGGGCGTCTGCATTCCCTCTACACAATGTAACACAAAGGGAGCTGGGGTATGACATTTGCATCCTGATGGCCCATCACCAGGCTGACGGGCCTTCCTGGGCTAGATGGGAGGGAGGAGCTGACACTTACACCTGGCTTGGGATGTGCCTGTCCTCACACAGAGAGTTGCATAACCCCCCTGGGGAATGTCCAGGGCAAGGGCAGGAAGAGCCGGGATCTTGTGCACTTCAAAAGCCTCTCTTTCCCACTTCAATGGCTCAACTGGGTATTAGTACTGAATCACACACCCCTCCAAATCAGTACACTTCTGGATCTGAGGATATTCTGCAAGGAAGAAGGACTGCTGTGCTGCAAGGAGGGGCTGCCAATCTTTTCAAGTGGATTTCTGTGTTGGTCTACTACCACTTGCCTGGGAGTGAGAACAACTGGACACTGCTCTCAATATTCTCTGCAGAACCAAGTGACTCCAAGGGCTTGCTGGCTTGCCTCCTGTTGTGGAAGTCTCAGAGCCATCAAAAACTTCCCTCAACCCTAGTTCAGCTGATGGACTCTGCCACTGTTAGACCTGCCCTGCCAAGAGGTGCCAAACCAGTCGTAGGCCTTGAGTGAGGACTCTTCAAATGTTTCTATGAAAAAAACAGCAGATCGAGGCCATCGCGCCACTCAGAGCTACCGCAGTGCCATTCACCCCAATGCAGTGCCGATCTGATGACATTGCTGAGCAACTCAATGACAATGCATCTCCTGCATTAAGAGAGGTTCGATGCCGATACAGGACCCAACTACGAGGCATCTATCCGGCTGCATGGATCAGATCTGACGCATCAAGTTTTCTGCACTGATGCTTTATCCATTCAAGGTATTTTCATACCGGGGCCTAAATGGGTCCTGTAGCCAGTCTCCCCTCCATTGTGGTCGGCCTGAACTTTGGATTTACCCCAGCCTAGCACGTCCTCTAGTAACCTTTTAGCGCTTTTGACTTTTAAGCACTACATTACATTTTTATTCTTGGAAAAATCATTTCTTGAATTCTCCTTATTGTATTTTTGTCATTTTGGTCTTGCTTTACTCAGATAAATATTATCTATTTATCTAAAACTGATGTTGAGTCCTTTTGTAACGTCTCTCACTGTGCTACTGTTATTTAGGTGTTGCACAAATACTTTACACTTTGCCTCCTTATTTAAGCCTGACTGCTGTGTCCCAAGCTACCAGAGGCTGAGCACAGGTTAATTTGGTATATGCATCTGACTTACCCTGAATAGGGTAGTGGTCCCTACTTGGACAGGGTGCATACCTATGCCAACTAAAGACAAAATTTCTAAGTTGGTGACTCTCATGGTTCCTACCTATCCACACGTGTGAAGACTTTCTATGCAACAATAATTTCTTGCTAAGGCCAATAATTTCTTGAAAGTGCTGGTTGGGACATGTGTCCTTTCCTCGTGAATTATCACCATTTCCTTCTCATCCTTGGGCACTACGTAGCTTACACTTATTTTGATTTGGAGATGATACCTGTTACTGTGAAATTTATAGCACATTTTTGTGTGGGGATTCTGGTGGTACTGATTCAAGGGTGAGCTATTCTTTGCTTGCGGTGGTGAATGTAAGGATGGTTTAAATATAGTTATGCCAACAATAAGAACATGAGGGATGTCTGCTGCTTCTTCCACTACCCTAAACTTGCTTTGACTTTATCTTACCCTTGCATGTTCTTTTTTAATCCACTTTTCTGCCTTCATCATTGTTTTCCTAATTCTCCTCCTTCTTTCTGTCTTTCTATCTAGCCCTGAGTCAAGGTATGTTGGTAAAATATTTGATCCAATCCCCTACATGATTGCAAGTGCCCACCACAGATACATTAAGTGGTAGTTATGAGTGGGTAAGTGTACTACACATGGGATGGTGGACTCACCTCTGGAGAGTACAGACAGCTAATGTAATCAAATCTACATGGATATGTGCTCCATATGGAATAGTACCCATGGTGGAGTGTGGCTGGCAGCTGAGCTAGTCTGTTCACCCTTGGGTAAAGGTAGTTTAATACTCATAAAATACAACACTGTTTTGAGTATAGCTTACAAAAGCATGCGTCGTTTTAGCTAAATCAAGAGCGTTTGCATGTATACCTCTTGCCCCTTGGCTTCATAATCCACTTCACAATCCCTGCAAGCCTGTTGGATGGTTATCAAACATGACAAGGATGGAGCTTACTTTGGCCCAGAGTTACAAGAATCTGGTGCATCAGTTCTGATGCGCCAGATTTCTTGTGCCCCTCCACCGCCACCTACTGACACCATAGGTGTGCCGTATTTACAAGATGGCACACCAGGTTGCACGTTAGGTCAACAGCGTCAACATTTTTTATGCTATTGTGGTGCTTTACTCCACTAGAATAAAAAAAATTGACACTAGTGCAGCAAAGTGCAAGGAGGCCCATTGATTTCAATGGGTGCATCCTTTTAACCCCTGCTGTGACACAAGGAGCCTCTCGGGCCTTGTAAGTCTGGCCCTTTTTGTTTTATGCCTTGCACACTGATCTTTCTGACAAGTGTAACCCTTTCTCTGCAGTTCATAGGGGCTCCATCCAGTTAACGTACCTACCTCACAACTTTAGATGCTCCTAATTCAACCTTGTGGTTCTTATTACATCAGTTTTTCACAATGGTGAAAGTTTGAAGTGTCATTGCTATGATTCAAACGTATCTGCATGCTACACATTGGTCTCTACAGTAATAGACTTTGAAGCAAAACAGCTAAATGATCAATTCACCAATCAGTTCAAAATTGTATTCAGTATATTTCTGCCTTTTAGGGATTTAAAAATCCCCATAATGTTTTATATTTTTCTTTTCAGATGGTCGCCACTTGTTTCTTGGAGGCAGAAAAGTTCTTCCTGTATTCTTTTATTGCTTATTCTTAGGAAATTGTTATGTGTGGGGTTAAAGCAGAAGAAGTCATTCCTACAGAGCGTGAACAGGTAAATTATGTATAATCAGCAAGTGCTAGCTGTCCATGTACTTAAGGACCCTGGATACTCTAATGGGTCAGAAACACTCTCCTAGCAGGCCCCTCAAACAAATGCATAAGATTGTAATTTTGAATGGTGGTATTTTGAGTTAGTTTACAGTCTTGTACAGGAGATCCACTGTTGATTATAAACGCATATCTAAAGGTTTCAGAGAATATATTTTGAAGGTAATAAGTATACTACCAGTGACTTCAAGTGACTACAAAAGGAGTTTCAGCACCATGAGCATGATAATGTCACCCATACAAAACTGTTTCGGTATCACACATCTTTCTTCACTAATGTTCACGGATCTAATGGGCCCTCCTCTGCCTCTTTGGAATCCATTGCTATATGATGCCTGACTGATCATTGCCATGCAGATAATACTTAGTCAAGGCAGGTAGATACTACTACCTATCACCACAAAAGATACCAGACTCATGGAATTTTTTTAAGCGTTTTAGTTACCTACCTGTTTTGGAATCAATTATGTAAAAGGTCTCAATACTAATGTCTTATGATTGAACATCCTGTGACAATACAACATAGTCCATAATGCCTGCAGTGAAATATGTTCAGTCTATCCAGTTATAATTATATGTTTCATAGGAAATGTTGTTTGCATGTCCAGAATGCCACATATGCTGCACAACTTGCATTTTGGTTTTGATAATGGGCACAGTGTGCTCAAATGGTCAGTGTATATAATGGTGGTATGTCTGGTAGGTTAATATATGTTATAATTTTGATATTCATAATTGTAGTTTCTAGCATTTTCAATGCAATGCATGAACTGTATTTTCTTCTTTGTAGCAAGTTTAGTATGCCTAGTTTTTAGAACTTAGTGGTGTGTCTACTGTAGTTAATCAGACACCAAACTCCATCCACATTTGGGCTGCTACTTCCTTCAGAGAGAGAGCTCAAGGCACAGGCTTAAGCACTAATCACCTTTCATTTGTTAACTCTCAAAATACTATCAAATAAACTCATGACAGACCTGCTAAACATAGGTTTTATGTCATAAGATCAGATGCCACTTCCTCTGATGCCATTTCCTGTTATGTCTCTTCCTGTGAGGTCATGGATTGTGATGCCGTTTCCAGTGGCGTCACTTCCTATGATGCCACACGCAATATCATATGCAGGTATGTCACATACTGTGATGTCACTTTTGTCTTATTTCACTTATTTTTTTAGTATTTGTGCTCTGATTAGAGCTAGCAAGATTTTGTATTTAATACCTGGGAAGAACTCACACTGTCCCGAACTAGTGACCCATTTTCTTGAACATTTCATGCATACTTATTTAAACAATAAGAATAGGAAATACCTAGAAAACAGCTGAGCATTTCTTCAGCATCTCTTCCTCCAGGACCTGATTGTTCTCAAAAGCCACTCCTTTGTGTGGCCATTTTTAAGTAGGGTGGAATGTTCAGATTGTAGAGTCCTCTGTCCAATCCTAGGGTGACACATTCTCCTTCCACCCTTGTCAGGGCCCTACTGCACAGCATTTCTGTAACTTTAGATGGTGCCTATTAGAAATTGGGTCTCTAGTTGGCAGAGGTATGCATCCTGTCCAAGTAGGGGCCACAATCCTAATCCGGATAAGTCAGATACACACCCTAAATTAACCTGTGCTCACCCTCTGGTAGCTTGGACCATAGCAGTCAGGTTTATCGTAAGAAGTAATGTGTAAAGTATTTGTACAACAATTAATTACAGGGAGACAGTGAAAACATCACAAAAAGGCACCACACCTGTATAAAAAAATTACGTATATTTATCTGGATAATAAAAGGACATCCAGTCAGTGTTCCTCAAGTGATACTTAATTCATACAGGTATGTAACAGTAGTGCTTTAGAATACATGCACTACTTTTAGGGTTATTAAAGTAATTCTAGTCCAAGTACATCAGTATCCATCGGGAGACGGAGCACAGGACTGTCCCAAAGGGCAAATGGAAGAAATGCAAACACTGCTTAAAAGGCTCTCCTGGCTGCTCGTGACATGGTGAACGTCAGCAAGATTCACACAATCCCACCATACCTGAGCTCCGGCTGGAGCGATGTGAGTGTTGGTCTCCTGGTGCAACACTAGCCCCTGTAGAAATCTCTCTCAACTGAGAGGCGGCCTGACAGAGGGCGGGCTTGTGGACAGAAGACAGGCAAGCCTGGCTACTCGAGCGGGCTGCAGAGCCCTGATGCAGTGATCTCGCTCACAGCAGGCCTCACTCTCCTGAGTGTGGCTTCGTCAGACACTCCATCCAAAGAGAATCCCTGGTTGTCATGGCGATGCTATGGGTCCGCACATAAAGGCTTACCGTGCTGCTGTGGCATTGGCTCACAAACAAATCATGAGATTATGATCGATGCAGCGTGTGGGTCTTTGTAGTTAGTACCTGGAGGTCAAATAGTAAACACTGTTACTCTGCAGAGCATAGTACATGATCTGGTGAAAACAAAGTCTTTGATGGCCCTGAGACTTTGACAACAGGGGGCAAGACAGCAAGTCCTTGGAATTCTTTGGGGGGCGAGAAAGGTTGTAGAGGGCAGTTTCAATCCTCCCTCATTGCCAGAGGTAGCAAGCAGCAGGCCACCACATCTGAGTAGGTTGCGGAGTTGTCGTTCCGCCTGGCAGCACAGCAATTGGCAGGCAGCAGGCCAGCACAGCAGAGCAAGTAGCAAAGTGGCAGTCCCTCCCGACATTACAGCAGTTGGCCGGCAGCAGGCCAACACAGCAAAGCAAGTAGTAAAGTGGCAATCCCTTCTGGTAGCGCAGCTCCTCTTCTTGGAAGGGTCTTCTCAGTACCCAAAGGTGAACTGATTTGGTGGGTCGTGGGATCCAGTACTTATACCAAAATGTGTCTTTGAAGTGGGGGAGACTTCAAAAGAGGCCTTTTAAGACCACAGGATCCCTGCCCTTCCTTCCATGGCTCCTGAAACTCTACAGGGGAGTATGCAGCTCTTTGTGTGGGGAAACACAGCCCTAATCAGGCACAGGTGTCAGCTGCTACCTCCTACCTAGCCGGGGGAGACCCATCAGCCAGGTAAAGGACCATCAGGATACAAATGTCTCACCCAAACTCCCTTTGTGTCTGACTGTCATGGTGTAATGTACAAAGCCCAGCTATCATCCCCAGATGTGTATTCAGAGACAGACAAAAGCACAAAATGGTTAAAGTAAAAAAATGCCAACTTTCTAAAAGTTGCATTTTCAGACATACAATTTAAAGTCCAACTTCATCATCAGTTGTGATTTTAAATTGTGACTGCAGACACACCAAACTCCTTATTTCTGTCTTCTCCCGATTGGAAGTTGCACTTAAAGGATGCTTCAAGGTAACTCTGATTTTAACCAATGGGAGAGATAGGCCTTGCAGTAGCGAAAAGCGAATTTAGCAATTCTTCATTACCTGGACATGTTAAACTTAAAAGTGCATGACCCAACTTTTTTAATCGACTGCACCATTCCCTTGGGGCTAATCAGGACCTATCTTAGGGGTGACTTATATGTAATAAAAACAAAGGTTTGAACCTGGTAAGTGGGTGTACTTGCCAGGTCAAAATGGTAGGTTAAAACAGCCCAAACAGGCTCTACAGTGGCAGGTCTGAGACATGTTTGAATGACTACTGTGGTGGGTGGCACAATCAGTGATGCAGACCCACTAGTTGCTTTTAATTTACAGTCCCTGGGCACCTATAGTGCACTTTACCAAGCTAATTTTAGATAAGCCAATGTTACCACAGTTTAGAGAACAAAGCACCTGCACTTTAGCACTGGCCAGCAGTGGTAAAGTACCCAGAATCCTAAAAGCCAGCAAACATGAAGTCAGAAAAAAAGGAGGTCAGAGGGCAAAAAGTTAGGGGAAACCACACCAATGATGCTAGGTCTATCACATGTCCCCCCAGCTAAAAGGAGGAAGAGCTACCCAACCCCTTGGGAGTTCTCTTTACTAAGGCAGAAAAGCCTGGAGAGACCACCAGCATTGGTGTGGTCTGTTCCAGGGTGGTGTTCCACCATAAAGTCCAATCCCTGTAGAGAAATAGGCCACCTCAACAGTTTGGGATTCTCACCCTTCATCTGCACAAACCATCTGAGGGACGTGTGGTCTATCTGAACCCGAAAGTGAGTGCCAAACAAGTATGGCCTTAGCTTCTTCAGTGCCCAGACCCCAGCAAAGGCTTCCCTTTCAATCAAGCTTCACCTTTGTTCCCTGGGGAGTAACCTACTAATACAGACTACAGGCTGATCTAGGCCTTCTTCATTTAGCTGTGAGAGCATGGCCCCATGCCATGCTCGGAGGCATCAGTCTGAACAATAAATTAATGGGAGAAATCAGGTGCCTTCAGCATGGGGGGCTTGCACACAGCTTCTTTAAGGCATCAAAAGCTTTCTGGCACACTTCTATCCAGATCACCTTACATGGCTGCTTCTTGGAAGTCAGCTCTGTCAAGGGGGCAACAATGGTGCCATATCCCTTGATGAAACTTCCGTAATATCCAGGGAGACCTAAAAAGGCTTTCCCCTCTGGTTGGGTCGTGGGGGCTCCCAAGACAGAATGGTCTCAATCCTGGCCTGAGATGCGGCACCTTGCCCCTCCTACTTTGTGACCCAAGTAGACCACAGAACCCTGTCCTATCTGAAACTTATTGGCCTTGAAAGTCAGGCCTGCCCCTTGCAGAGCCTGAAGCACTTCCTTCAAGTGACACAGGCGGTCCTCCTAGCTAGAACTGAAGAGTGCAATGTTATCTATATAAGCGGCACTGATATTCTTCAGTCCAGCTACAACCATATTTACCAACCTCTGGAAGGTGGCAGAGGCATTCTTCATCCAGAAGGGCATGACCTGGAACTGGAAGTGTCCATTCTGGTGTAGAGAATGCAGAGCTCTCTTTGGCCCCATTGGTCAAGGCAATCTGCCAGTACCCAGACATGCTGAGGAATTTAGCAGCGCCAAGTCTATCTATGAGCTCAGTAGCTCTGGGGAAAAGGTGTGTGTCAGTTCTGGTGACTGCATTGAACTCATGGTAGTCAATACAGAACCAGAATTCCGGTATGACACCTGGAGGGGAAGTCTTGGGGACCCGCACGACTGGGCTGGACAAAGGGTTCTTGGAGGGTTTAGTAATCCCAAGTACCAACATCTTGGAAACCTCTTCTTTACTGTTAGCTCCCACCTTATCCAACAGCCTGTAAATGTAATTCTTCACAGGTAGACTTCCCTAGAATCAATATCATTGGTGCCTCATATACTGAGTCCTGGGTTAAGTAGGAATAGAAAGACAAACTGCCAGCTGGTGACAGTCTCTCTGGTGATCTCGGGTCAGTGTAGGGGAAAGGTTGACACCTTTCACTGACCCATCCTGCTCTTTGGAAGACAGGAGGTTGTGTATAGGTTTATCTCCTCTTCCACCTCGCTGTCAGTTACTATGAGCATTGTAACCTCAGACCTCTCAAAGTGGGCTTGAGGTGGTTCATATGTAGAACCTTTGAACGGTTTCTAGACATTTTGAGGTCCACCAGGTAGGTTACATTGTTCGTACGCTCCTTGACCTCATAGGGCCCAGACCAATGGTCTTGTGGAGAGCGGGGCTTCACAGGTTCCATGACCCACACTTTTTGGTCAGGCTGAAACTCCATTAAAGTGGCATTCTGTTCATACCAGCATTTGAAGTCCTCTTGGCTGGATTCTAGGTTCTCTTGGGCGAACTTCCTGAAGTGCGCTGTCTGGATGTGGAGGGCCAGCATGCAGCTGACCACAATATGGGGGCGTCTCCTGGTAGTTTGCTCCAGCCCTCCTTTGCCAGAGTGAGAGGACCTCTCATAGGGTGCCATACAGAAGTTCAAAGGGGCTGTAGCCAACCCCAATCTGTGGATCCTCCCTGTAGGCAAATGACAGGAATGGCAGGAGGGTGTCCCACTTACACATCATGGGTTCAGGTAGATCCATAATCATGCCTTTCAGGTGCTGTTGAACATTTCAGGCAACCCACTGGTTTGGGGGTGGTGATTTCATAGGTATCCCCATACTCCTTCCACATGGCCTTCATGTAGTTGAAGAAGAAGTTGATACCCCCGTTCAGATACCACTTCTTTAGGGAAACACGTGGGTAAATAGCCTCATCACTGCCCCGGCCACCACAGGTGCAGTCACTGTCCTCAGAGGGATAGCCTCAGGGTACCAGGTGGCATGGTCCACCAGGCCAGAAAGAATTTGTTGGGTATGGCTGTCTTGGGATCCAGAGGTCCCACAATCTTGATGTCAACCTACTGAAAAGGGATGCTAATGACAGGCAAAGGGTTTACGGGGGCCTTGCACTTCCTCCCTGATTTGCCACTCACTGGCAGGTCTGACAGAGCCTACTGTGTGCAGATGAGGCCTACATCATTTGAGGCCAACAGAAGTGGGTGACAAGTCTATCAAAGGTCTTGTCCAGCCCTAAATGACCTGTCAGTGGCACATCATGAGCTGGGCACAGTAGGAAGGATCTGTACTGGGGGACCACCAATACATGGGTTTCATCAGGCTTATGATCCTTAGGCTCAATATAAAGGAGAACATTATCCCAGTAAATCAGGGGCTTGCCAGCAGTGTATTTATCCTTCAGTTCAGGCATCCCCAGCTGTCTGGGCCTCAGCCTGCTGCCGAAGACCCACAAGAGTAGAACACTCTCTGTGTGCCTTGCAGAACTCGTCCTTTGTGGGAACCACTTCCTGCTGCCAATTGGACAGCTCAGGTAGGTTCCCCAGTTCAGCTATGTCTTCCATGTAGGTACCAAGGCCTCCCCCTCAGGTTCAGCCTCCTCTTAGATTGTGGGAATCTCAGGAGTGGGTTTCCCATGCCTCTTGACCTTTCTCTTCTTGGCAGGACCCTGGGCCTTCTGACCACCGCCTTGAGCTGCCATGGACCATTTTGTCAGTCACCCCATCGTCTCCAAGTGTGACATAAGCTCCACCTCTTTCCGGATGTTATGCTGCACGTCACTGCCCAGCAGACAATCCACAGGCATGGAAGGACTCACAGCTACCTTCAGCAGACCTGATACCCCCCCTACTCATAAGGAACCATAGCCACAGAGTAGTGTCTCTCACAGTTGTCAGCAACAACAGCTTGGTGGAACATGTCAGGGACTACCTGCCCTGAAGACACCAGATGGCACCTGACTGTTGTCAGGCTGGCTCCTGTGTCTCTCAGAGCCTCCACCCTCTGCCCATTAATGGACAGCCACTGACTGTACTTTTAAATATTTCAGGCAAGTGTAGTCTCTGGACAATCTCTCCGTCACCCAGGGATACAAGGGTTAACTGTACACTCTCCCCAGAACTATCTCCTGTCTTCCAGCTCCACTGGGACCAGGCTCCTCTGGGGTCATGCACACTACTCCACTGTCTCCCCCTAATCAAGTGTTTCACAAACACTTTACACATTAACTCTTAAGTTAGGGCTTGTAAATTATATGCTGCTAATGAGCCTGCAGCACTGATTGTGCCACCAACTTTAGTAGCCCTTAAAACATGTCTCAGGCCTGCCACTACAGAGATTACCTAGGGACATCTCCTCCCCAAGTGCTGAACTAGCAAGCCTTGGTGTCTTCCCACTAGTGGCGGGGCTGTGCCCACTTGGGACCCATAGCATCTCCCTTGTAGGGCCCTGCTTGCTCACAATCATAGCACTTCACTGGAGCTTTCTCTGAAGACTTCTTTTTTTTTCCTCAGAGGAAGGGAAAGGAACCCTGCCCCCCAGAACTAGGTTGGGGACCTTTAGAAAATTACTTACTCTTTTTGTCCCCCTCTTTTTAAAAACTGTGCCCACCCTCAGCGTGATGCCCCCAGGTACCTTCTTGGGGACCCTGGTGCTAACCCAGCAGTCTGCCTCCTTAGCAAGCTCTCTGGGGTCAGTGAGCTTATTGTCAACAATGTGTTGGTGCAGATCTAGAAAGCAAAGCCTGAAAAGGTGCTCTGTGGCACACAAATTTTACAACCCCTATTAAGCTATCACCTCATTGCCCTTCACCCAATCATCCAGTGCCTTGCAAAAAGAATCCACACAATCCACCCAGGTCTGACTATCCCTGGATGTATGTCTATATTTCTCTGGGGTCAGTCCAAACTTTCTGACAGGGTCTCCTTCATAAAGGGATATCTCATCACATTACTCCCTTCTAGGGGCAGTAGAGTGCTCCTCCCTTCACTAGGGATATGTCACTGCAAGCTAGCTCTCCAGTCTGCCTTAAAGATGTTGTGCATTAATAGAGAAATTTCATAGACCTCAAACCATCTGTCTATGGTGTCTCCCACCACATAATCAGACACCAGGCACTTGGTATGTAGGCCCTCCCGTCAGAGGGCACAGAAGAATTGCTGCCACCATCATGGCTGGACTTCATCTGTCTTGCCTTGATGTCCAGCTCTCTCAAGCTCAGTTCATGATCCAACAGCATTTTTTCTCCTTTATAGCAATTTTTTCTCCTCCAACGCGTTCTCCATCTCCAATCTGACCTTAGCCAGCTCCAATCTTAGTTCCCTCTCCTCCCTCCTGTCTTCCAGCTCCTCTGGGACCAGGCTCCTCTGGGGTCATGCATACTGCTCTACTGTTTCCCTGTAATCAAGTGTTTCACAAACACTTTACACATTAACTCTTAAGTTAGGGCCTTTAAGTTATATGCTACTAAAGAGCCTGCAGCACTGATTGTGCCACCCACTTTAGTAACCCTTAAAACATGTCTCTGCCCTGCCACTACAGAGATTGTATGTGTGCCTTTAAACTTCCATGACGGCCTGGTAAGTTAACCATCTTGCTAGGCCCAAACCATACTTTTTTATACACAGGTCACCCCTAAGGTAGGTCCTGGACATCCCCAATGGCAAGGTGCAGTGTATTTAAAAAGTTGGGAATGTACTTTTAAGTTTTACAAATCCAGAGTGTAAAAAAACTCTTCAATTTGTTGTTCACTACTGAAAGGTCTGACTCTCACTCTGGATAATATTGAGATTACTTTAATACATTTTATAAGTGTAATTTCCAATTAGCTAGAGATAGGACCCCCAAGTTTGGTGTCAGCTAACACTTAATTCTGAATGAACTATGCCCTGAACCCATACAAAGGGTTGCATAACCCCTGTAGTGAGACTGGAGCCAGGATGAGGATAGGAACTTTGTGTACTTCAAATGCCTCTCTTTGAAGTCTCCCCCACTTCAAAGGCACCACTGGATATAAGACGTGGACCTCAGACACCATCAACTCAGTACACTTCGGGACCTGAGGACATTCTGCCAGGAAGAAGGACTGCTATGCTGCTAAAGGGACTGTCACTCTGTTGGACTTTGCTGGACACCTGTTCTGCTGTGCCAGCCCTGCTGACTGCTACCCTCCTTGTCTGGGAGTGAGAAGAAATGGACTTTCATCGCTACATCCCCAGACCCAAAGTGACTCTACGGGCTTGCCTCCAGTTTTGAAGTCTCAGGGACATCAAAGACTTCACTTCATCCTGCAACAGCACTTGGGGTTTGCTTGCTGCACGTCTTGCCCTGCCAAGTGGTGCCAATCAAGTTCTGGGTGCTTGGAAGTGGGTATAAAGCACTGCGACTACAATATCCATGCATCACTCTTGAAGCCCCAGTAACAACCAAAACATCTTCCCTTGACGTATCGCCACTGCTGCTGAAGACAAAAAGATTGCATCACCGGCTGTACAGCTCAATGATGACTCATATTGCAAGTTTCGGAACTGATGCATTGCCGCAATCCAGAGGAATCGACGCTGACGAATCCCCTCCTCTGCTCCACCTATCAGGCCCATTGATGGCAGAACAAGGTGCTTTTTCAGTGGGACAAGTTTGGTCCCTGTATCTAACCAGCACTTCTTTGCAGTCAGCCTGACTTTTCACACTTCACCTGGTCTAGCAGAAAAAATAGCCCCGGTTGGCACTTTATGCTTTTAAGCAATTAGGGCCAAATGTACGAACGGTTTTAGCAGTCACAAATGGATAATTGGGCCATTTGCGACAGCTAATACATCGTTTGACATGTACTAACCCTATTTTGAAATTTAATTGCAAAATAGGTTTACAAGTTGGTATTAGGGAAGGGCATGTTAAGGGCGTCCCTTCCTAATAGCAAGTCGTAGGGAGGTGTATGAATGTTTTGTGACCGTAATGTGGTCACAAAACATTTGCAGTTTACTACTAACTTCAAGTTGGTGGTAACCCATTTGCAAATTAGAAGGGGTCTCCAGGAGACCCCTCCCCCTTTTCAAATGTGGGTGCAAAGCTTTTTAAGAGCAGGCAGTGGTCACAAAGACCACTGCCTACCCTTAAAAAATGAAAAGAAAACTGTTCATTTTTGTTTTTGAAACGCAGCCCATTTTCCTCCAGAGAAAATGGGTTGCATTTAAAAAGAAAAATGCTTTATTGAAAAATCAGTCACAGATATGGTGGTCTGCTGATCCCTGTGATTTTAACCACTCACAATAGGTCGCAAACTGTGACCTACCTCGTGAATATTGATGAGCCAGGTCCATTTCCAACCCATTGGGAATCACTATATGTGTCTGAGACATTTTGGTATATCGCAGTTTGCAATTTCCTAATTGAGAACCTCAAAGATTCACAATTAGGAAATCACAAGCCATAATCTTAGAACATCTGGCCCTTAATTGCATATTAACCTTTAAAAAATAATATCTTGACTTCTACTTGTTGGATTTTTGTTGTTTTAGTCTTGTTTTGTTCATTAAATTAAGCTCTATTTCGTAACCTGGTGTGGTATCTTTTTGTGTGGTGTTTTCACTGTTTTACTGTTTGAGGTGTAGCACAAATAATTTACACATTCTCATTTAAGTTAAATCTCCCTGCTCTGTGGCAAGCTACCAGAGGGTTAATTTATGGTGTGTATCTCTCTTATCCGGACTAGGACTGTGGTTCCTGCTTGGCCAGGGTGATTACCTCTGAGAACAAGAAACCTGAATGAGACTCGGTTAGTGAGAATCACTCACAGCAGAAATCCAAAGGACCAATAGTATTTAAACCAGCTGGATAAATGGGTTGGGACCCATTTCTTACAATAGTGTTATCTATTCAGTATTCATTGTCTTCTTTACTCCTTCCTTCCGTACTTGATCGTTTTTATTTCCTAGTTGTCCCATCTATGGACTCGTGCTTTGGTTTCCAGATCCTTGATTTAAATATTGTAATAGATAAATGTGGCCCTCTACACTAAATACGGTAATATCCACGTAGGAATGGGGGTTGGAAGGTACATGCACATTTCATAGAATACAATGGTTGGTTCTTTACCTGTTTGATTATGTCTTTACACTGTGGTCTTGTGTAATTATATTTAGTTTAATTGTGTATTTGTGCATATGCTATGTGAAAATAGGCAGATTTTACATCATTCTTCTACCCGATCTTTTTATTTGTTTGCACTGATCGATACTCATTACGTTTATAGGTCTTCCATAAAGTGAGTAGCAATTAACATAATAAAACTGCGGATATGCGGAGGTTGGGATCAATTATTTGTATAAAGTGTAAACGTGTGCTATAATCGAAATCAAATGAAAAAGTGTTGTTCTTTTTTTGATGTGCCTTTTTGCCGACAATTAGTAAATAATAAAATATTGGATTCAATTTATATCCAGTCTGTGCTCTCTTTAAAGTCAGCACAGATTGTAAACAAAGTCTGCACAGACATTTAGGAACTTTCAGTATGAGTGCACGTATTATTTTTAATGTCTTAATTTAACTCACATATGATGAACACGGCAGCGCAAGAACAGTATCCGTGCGTTATTTACTCACACTTGCATATATGTTTATCTGCAGCAGTAATGAACTGCGAAGGCAGTCGAGTCATTTCAGGCCAGAACAAAGACTTCTTCTAAAGGGAAGGGCCCAGACATTGCAGTGCCTTCCTTTGTGTCAGTCTGGCCTGGAAGTCACAGCTTCAGAGCTGAGGTCTGTCATCTGCGGACTGCCGCTCTCGGAACCATGAATGAGTGACACGTTAGACCGGTGTTAATTGCCTGCTTACTGCTCGGCTATCAGCCAGCCCCCGTCTCAGATGTACTGATTGGGACGTGACCAGGGTGAGTGAGCGAGGCGGCAGAGGGCGGCCTCGTAGGGGTCAAGTTCAAGGGCACAGTCTGGCTCACAGGGATTGCATGTTACCAATAGAGGCTTGAAGGCTAGGCTTAAGCTAGCTGTCCAATAAGCAGCAGTATTAAACCGGATTGCTCAGAGCATACTTCGAAAAACAAAGTAAATGCGTGAGATAGCTTGTTTAACGCTTGAAAGAAGTACGATTGATTTTAAGTGGGGTTCAACTGTGCCGAGCGCTTATTAAACCTGATGCTAATGTTTACAGGGGGTGGTAAAAAGGTGACGTTGTAAACAAAACCAAACAGAGAATAAAAAATGTGTTCTGGTAAGGTTAGAAAAATCCGGCCAAACACTGATACAGGTAGTAGTAGTGTCAGTAACATTTGCAGCAGTGTTGGCAATAATGAAAATAAAAAAACGTTTCTCTTGCAATTTTGTACCACAGCTATATTCAAAAGTTTACTATTCTGAATTAAGCGTATACAGACCAAAGTATATTGAGTATGCCGTGATCTGAAGTTTCGACTTTGCGCATACAACAATTCTACGGTAGACCCACTGAGTTATCTAGCTAATCCCATTATGTTTTCCAGCCACTGAAATAGCAGACCGTTAAAGGTCAACGCCACCATGTCATTCTTGCCCCGAGCCGGCCTTTAGCAAAGCATGGTATCGGAGTATTAAATAGTGCATTTTGTTCATTTAAAGGAAGAAAGACCACAACTCCCAGAATACGCTGATCTGGCAACTCACTGCCCCAGCGTGGTGTCCTGACGAGGCTGCGCGCGCTGAAATCTCTACATAGAGTTATTCCTATCCAGCCGTACGTCCCCCGCTACCCTTTGATGTGCTTGCTGGTGAAAAGGTAACTGACAACCGATGGAGTACAGAGTCGGGAGTCTACAAGCAGTCCGGATGCCCTGTAGGTGGCAAGAGAGCCACGCGCATCCGGAGGTTACAGATTCTTTGACCTGTGAACACCACAGGAAACTCAGCTGCTGTGCCCTTTTCCGTGGTTTCACATATCTGCTTAGCCCCAAAGTACTCTTGAAAAATTTACCATGCTTACATTTTTGCGTGTGTGTCGATATTAGGAGCCCTGTAACGCGAACTAAGGGCCAGATGTACGAAAGGATTTTACCCATTCTGTGTCTATGGGAAAAAGCGTTCGTACATATGGCCCTAAATGTGCAGGAAATCTAAACATCCAGTACTGAAATAGGCCTTCAAGACAACATCAACTTCGCTTCCAAACTCCCCAATTTTGGCAGAGATAGGAAATGAGGCAGACACATATATAAAAGGAATTTGCCGAGGGTCACCGTACAAGTTAAATGGGTAAGCCAGGATTCGAAGCCTGGGTTTTGTTTTAATAAGCAACAAACCACAAATGAAACAACACAATAAAACGTACATGAGGTGTAGCACACCTGTGAGCATATTTAGGTGAGGCTTGCACCACAGTTGCGTCACTTTCAGTAATACAGCGGTGGCGCAAACCTCTCAACCATATCTACGAGGCCTTGCAAAGCCACTTTGCGTGACTTTGAATGGCCTCATAGATATGGACTAAGGCAAGGCATCGCAAATTGTTGTTGCTGCCTTACTCTGTGCCAGGGTGGCATTCCATGGGCGTTGCAGTGGGTTTTCCCAAGCAACATCTATGGATTTTTAAGCATCCCCAGATTTACCAGAGCCTCTAAACTTGGGGATGCGCCAAAACCTTACGCCTCCACAGGGGAGGCCAATGAGGAGAAATATCTTTATTTCTCTTCGTTTTTCCTCTTTCTATGTGTGCCACTTTTTGCAGCCCACATAGAAAGAGGAAAAAGCCTTCCAGGATTGCCTTGTACCGTGGTGCAAGCGTGCCTGCGCTGGTGCTAGGCTGTCAAAAAGGCACCAGGACGGGGGTAAAGTACAGGAATGCACATATACCATAGATATGGTGCATTCCTGCCCTTTCCCTTTGGCACGGGGCAGCGCAGCAAGGTGAAAAACAGGCATGGAACACTGCTCAACAGCAATACATGCTGCACTGTGCTGCACTGTGCTGCATTGTTTGACAGGGAGGGAGCAGGAGAACGCCATATCTGAAGAGATATTGCTTTCTCTTACCCTCTTTCCCTCTCTCTAGTTCTGGTGAAGGTTTTCGCTGTCACCATAGTGCAAGGGTGTCGGGGAGTCTAGCATTGGTTTTGTGCTGAAAGGCTACCCTTCCAGTACAAAATACTATGCTGAGACACACTTTAAAACTGTTCCTACTTTGTATGTGTCCTGCACAGTGCAGCACCCATGCAAAGTCAGAAAAGAATGGAGAAATGAAAACATTTCTCCCTTCAAAGCATTCTCTCAAATGGCGCTACCTTTTGGCGCAAAACCCTGTTTTCTATTGTTTGTAGATTCTGGGTCATAGGTGGTTGCATGGGGATGCCACTGTACCACCCAGGTAAAGCCCCGTTGGTGTTATGTAATGCAAAGCAGTGTTTTGCACTGCTTTATTCTTAGTGTAATTTCCAGTGCTAAATACGTTTTGTACTGGGAAGTAAAGTAGGAAAAAACATTTTGTGTTGGTTAGCGCCACTAAGACGCTAACCCAATGCAGAATGTTTGTAAATCTACCACTGTGTGTTAGTCTGATATCACCTTTGCCACTTTTCAGCCCGACTCGCTATATGAAACAAGCTTTTGGCTTCTAAAGGTTCATCCCCGCCTTCTACTCCGGATGGATGCTTGATTATCTACTATTATTTTCCATTTTAATCTAAACACATAATAGCATTATAAAACACCACAGTGCAGAACTGGATGACTTTTAGTGTCACTTTAAAATCTGCATGTTTAATCCAGAGAGAGCTTGTCTTTCCACTCCATTTTCCTCATTTAAAATTAATGTAAGTAACCTAAATAAAATGTGATCAAATGGCTTGTAAATTTTATCAAACGAATGTGTTTCTAACTTTGTTTTAAAATGATATTTTAGAGTGTAACCAAGCATGTTGTAAAATGGCTGCGCTGGTCCCCTGCGCACCCACGAGACTTCCATCAGAAGGGCGATATATGGCGTCAATTGATCCACATGGCTTCTTTCTATAAGCAAGAAATGATTATGAATTGCGAGCCCCACAGAGAAGATGCAGTAAAACCCCCTCAACTATATAAAGACAGACTGTAAAGATTAGAGCAACCCAGCTGATCCACTTTAAATTCCTTTAGTACGTGTCGAAATGGGAGCTTTCAGAAACTTGCTACAAATATAAGTAACAAGAAGTTCCACAGCCCAATAACAAATGTTCTTCAGAGAGCCAAGATCAGAAGAACCTCACTAATACAAAGCAATTTGAGAGGCAGTGCCTAATTATGTGAGTTTGAAGAGATGTTTGGACGTACATTGGCCTAAGAAGCATGTCACAGGTGGTGTATATCATAAAGCAATTATTATTTTATGGTGTGCGATAACTCACGTATGTTAACAGTGATTCCAAATAAAAACATTTTCAAATTGCTCCTAAAAAGTTGTGAGTCATGTGATTTTTTTAATGTATGTTCTTATTCGAACACAAATAACTTCATCTTCCAGCTTTTTCTAATTTGGGGGAACAAACAGAGGGCCTATCTTTGTAATTTATATAGCTGTGGACTTTTTTGTTTTGCTTTACTGTGATTTTTCTAATGATATATTAATGTATTTATTTATTTATTTTTTATTTATTCAGAAGTTGTATAAAGTGCCTATTAGTAAGGTATCAGGTACAAGTTCAGTCTTAAGCCTTTCAGTAGAGTTCTATTCTATTCTGTTCTATACGATTTGTAAAGTGAATGACTACCCTATGGGCCTCCCTGCGCTGAATAACTAAAAAGCTCTGAACCATCACTAAATCTTAACTGCAGTCAGGGCACCCTCAATTAAACAAACAACCACACCTTTAACATTTTCCTTAAGGTTAATTCATATTAAATTTTGCACAGTGTGATTGGTAGAGAATTCCACAGCTTACATGTCACTTAGCAGGAGTGCTCTCAAGCTCCTGCCCTGTCAATTTTTGGGATCATCATCAGATGTGAGTTTCCAGTCCTCAAAGCCATACCAGGTGTACATGGCTGTGAAAGAGCATAACTTGGCTGTGTCATTATGTCTCATAGATTGTGAAATAGGGGAGTGGTTAGTTCTCAATGCAAATATCTGAAAATGGATTTCCCTATAACATGGTGCACGGAATGTATACAAGTTAAGTGCAGGGATGATAATAACCCTACATGCTACCAGCATTTATCATTTGTTGCAAATATATTCATATTTTTATAAAAGGTTATTTCTTTAATTATTTTATTTTCTCTAAAAGAAATGTGTTTAAAATCATTTAACTAAAGTACATTTATGTAAACTCTTGCATGGCCAGAGTGAAGGCCCAAATTTTTCTGTGTTTAATCTTCAACATGAAAGTTTGTTTTATTGCATGTTTCTCTGAGCTGCAGGTGCAGTGGCATAAGTTTAAGGCTAATAAGGATTCTATTGTGCAGAAAAGATACAGAGGACTGAGACACTGTTACCAAGGTCGAAAAGGAGAAAGGTGGAGATGGCAAACACCCCTCTGAATTCCTGAGCACTGGGGTGAACCAAAGGATGCTTCAAGGTGCAGTTGCCAAGTAGGCAGTTGATAGAGTTGTTGTTTAGTAGAAAATTCCATCTGTGATATCACTTCTTGGAAGGATTGAGATTTGAAGTGGTATAATTAGCTGAAGAGCAAATTCCCTTTTTCCCTTTGAGCAGAGCACCACCCTTTGAGGTATAGAACTCTATTAATATTTAGCGGCGTTCTGCTGCACACACCTTTCTTGGCAGAATCCTCTACAGAGGTTTGGTTGTGCTGACATTTTTATTTGAACCCTATTTGGATGTTAGGGTAGTTAGCTATTTAGATATAATGGTTAGGTAGGAGGAATTACCTATAGTTATAAAGCATCATATGCTCTTTCTTCTATTTTGTATTGCTGCTTTTGAAATATTGTTTTTTTTATATGTTGGTTAAGTTTAGGGTCTTACATAATTTTAATTCTACTTTGGTAATGCTTTAGATTTATGCAATGGTTTTGACACTCATTTATGTAAGTTTGGCTTTGAGTCTGCAATAAACTTTAAAGTTTAATTTGGTCTTTGAGATTTAGGGCCTGATTATGAGTTTGGAGGTCAGAAAACTGGACAGCCGGACCTGTGGTGAGGAGACTGCAGCAGAGCTGGCGGTCCCTCCATCGGCCCTATTAGGAGTTTCCCACTGGGCTGACCGGGGGAAACCAAGGTTTCCGCCAGTCACCCCAGAGGGAAACATGTGGCGGCATTGGACTCAGCTCCACATGGAGCCAAGTCCAATGCCGTTGCTCAGGGGGCCTCCCTAGCACCCTTGGAATGTGCACTGTCTGCTGTGCAGAGAGTGCGCATTCTGACGGTTTTGGGGAGGGGAGGCCTTGCCCCCCCGCACCTGTTTTCCATGAGCCTTTACATGGCAGTTGAACTGCCATGAAAAGGCTGGTGGAGAACATGGCCCTCAGCCCATCGGTATCAGAGATCCTGGAAGAGACGACGGTCTAATCTGGCCCTTAATGTGCGGCCGGCAGGTTACACAGTAAATAAATTTGGGAAACAACTTGAAAATCATCTTCTCACTCCTAAGAACATAGGAAACGATTAATCAAGTTCAAAAGTTGAGAAATAGTATCCGAGTCCGGATAAGCTGCGATAAAGATTGTAATAGCTGAGGGCCTCTTTAGTGAAAAGCCCTCTCGACAATATAAAGGGTCTTAAATTGTGTCCTATATTCTGTTGGACACCAGTGTATTAATGCCAATGAGCTTGATACTGACTGACTTTGGAACATTCAATAAAAGTGCCCAGCAGGAGCATTTTGTAGTTTGACTAATCTCTTGACTTCATAACATGGGTAGCCTAGGTAAACGGAGGTTCTGTAGTCAAGGCATGATAGCACCAGTGCCTGTACAATTAGCCTTCTTGAAGAAAAAGGTAAAAGGTCTAGTACTCTTTTTAAATACTTGAAGCAAGCCTTAAAATCTTTATAGATGTTTTAGGGATAGGAGGATTTCCTATGGAATCTGGCCAGCCACGTAGAGGCTAGCTGTTGAAGTTGTTGCCCATCACCATGAACTCAGTTTTGTCACCATTTAATTTGAGACAGCACTTAGCAATCTATTCTGCTACTTCCTTCAGGCAGGGTCCAAGTTGTTGCTCTTTTGAGCAGTTTTCAGGAGAAATTGACAAATCTATATGAGTATCCTCAGTATATGTGACTATTGAAAGGCCGAACGCTTATACAATCTCTGCAAGAGGGTGCATATAAAGATTGAAAAGTGTCAGGCTCAATGAGGAGTCCTGATGTACTCTACATTTCAAGTGTTTCATTATCTAGGGACTTCTGTGCTTGAAATGGGCCAGTCCATGATGTTGGAGGCATCTTTTTCACTGGTCTAAAAAACAACATCAAGCAAAATATAAATTTCTCTTAATAATAAAAAGTTAAAAATATAATATTTGAGCAATCATTATTTTGACCAGATAGTATGCAGCTTTTCTAATCATTATGAAAGAGTATGAAATACATATGTTGTCATGTTTGAATGTTGTTGGAGTGGTGATGTTTGATTTTAAGGCAATTGGATACGCTTTCTCACACTTATTGTTTCTGTATGTTTATACACAATTAACCAAATGAACGATTTAACTGCTTCATATTATCAGTGTGCTATGGTCTGAGGACAAAATTAAACCTCATTGCACAAGCCACCATGCTAAGATGGACCTTGATTACCTTGGTATCGCTAAGCTGACATGCAAAGAAGTTGAATGGCCACCTCTTTATGTAACATGACTATTACAGGTGAGTAAAACAGGTGGATTCAGCATTCTTGTGCTGGTACAGAATTTACTTGCTCTCTACACTTGAATTTTAAGCCATGGAATTCGCCTACCACTCTCTGCCCGGAGCCTCACATTGCTATTTCACAGTAATATCAACTTCAGAACATTGTGCTACTAGAATATCATGGATATACTATTGAAGACCAACTTATCAACAAGTTATGTATATAGGTAAGTATAGGTTTACTTTACTTAACTTCACACATACCTTGACAATATATATCTTGAAGGTACATAGATGTGGGGTTCAGAATAGTAAATATGTTCTTACCTTCTCGAAATTTTGGTACTCAATATTTTGGAGAGAATATTGTGGAAGCTTAATGTTTCTATAGTCAATATTTTTTAAACACACAGCCATCAAGTTCACCTGCAGATCATAGTTGTGCTAAGAAGACATCAGCTATTCTGAGTGCCTGGCTCACTGTAGTCAAATCAGACTGGCTAAAACATGTGCTTGTTTCAGCAATTCTGAATAGCCACTATTCAACAAATTCGAATTGGTCATAACACCACTCTAAGTAACTAATGAGCAGCCAATCAGAATAGCTTGATTAGCCTGTGCAGAGCAAACCAGGAAGGAACAATTGTCCAGAATGTGGTGGGCGAAACATTAGGTTATCAGGAATGCAGTAGCCCTTGCTCTTCATATGCACAGTAGGTGCTATTTGACTGAGTATGCTGCAATTGTTTACACAATGGAATGCTAAAACAACAGACTGCAAACATATACTATACTGCCTCACAAGACTTAAACTGTGTCATATGAGTCTGCATTCTGCTCTGTACCGCAAGTCACTTTGGCATGGGTGATATTACCGTGTTACAGGTGGGTGCACGTTTATTTATCTTTTGGTGCAATACAAAAAATCATGTATAGCAGCTATGTCCACCGTGTCTGCTCTGTATGGTTACGGTACAATGCAGAAGCAATGATTCAAGACTGATACTGAGGGGCACATTTAAGAGCCCTTTGTGCCATCTAATGACACATTAGCATACATTTTTTATGCTAATGTGGCGTTAGATGTGCAAAAACACAGCACCAGATTTACATAGTGGCGCAATGTGCCATTTTTTTCAGCACTTTTAACGCCTGCTCAGAGCAGGCGTTAAAAGGAGGCACACCATTATTCATAATGGGCCTCAATGGGCTTTGCAGGATTAGCGTCAAAACTTTTGATTTTAATCCTGCAAAGCTCCAAACTAGCGTAAAAGATTTTGATGCTAGTTCCCTAACTACCACCATAGTGTTGTTAGGGGAGCGCTAAGGGGTGCAAGTAAAGTGGCACTGCAGTGCCACTTTTCTTAAATTGGGCCCTGAGTCTTTAAATTTAGCATGCTAAAGAAGGGCAAGATGGTGCCGCATTGGCCAGAAACAACTTGCAAAGCTTTACAGCAGAGAATGTTAATTTACACAGTATAACAACAATATAATTGTTTTATTTATTTCACAGTATCATTAATCTCTTCACTGCCAAGCCTTTTCTCACTCTTGTGCCAGGCCTGTTTTTGGCTATTTGGGGCAGTTCACGCTTAGACCCTCATAAATTTTTGTCCACATAAGCTACCCACACAAAATTTACGTCCTTTTTTTCCAACATCATATGGATTCCAGAGGTTCCCAGAGTTTGTGGGTTCCCCTGAAGGAGACCAAGAAATTAGCCAACATACATCAACAATTTCATTTTGTTTTTTAAATGGGAAACGAGGGCTGCAGAAGAAAGCTTGTGTTTTTTTCCCTGAAAATGGCATCAACAGTCAGGCATCATGGAGCTAAAATCACCATCTTTCCAGCTTTCCCGACCAGGCAGACTTGAATCAGAAAAACACATTTTTCAACAGAAATTTGGCATTTTACTGGGACATACCACTTTTTACTAACTTTTGTTCTTTTGTGTAAAACCAATGCTGGATCCTGGACAGCTAAACATTTCTGAAAAGTATATAAAATTCTGAACTTAGCAAGGGGTAATTTGCGTAGATCTTAAAAGGTTTTCCTACGGAAAATAACAGCTGAAATACAGAAATATTGAAATTGAGGCAAAAAAACAGCCATTTCTCTCCAAGTTTTATGATGTAAATTTTTCCTGCCATGTCAGATTTTCAAAACCAATATACAGTACTGTTATGTCTGCTGGACTCTTCTGGTTGCGGGGATATATAGGGCTTGTAGGTTCATCAAGAACCCTAGATACCCAGAGCCAATAAATGAGGTGCACCTTGCAATGGGTTTTCATTGTATACCAGGTATGCAGCAAATTATTTGGTAAAACATAAAGAGTCAAAAATAGGTATCAAGGAAACCTTTGTATTTACAAAATGGGCACTAGATAAGGTGTTGAAAAGCAGTGGTTATTTGCACATCACTGAATTTCAGGGTTCCCATATTAGCATGTAAATTACAGGGCATTTATCAAATCAACGTCTTTTTCACACACTGTCTTACATTTGGAAGGAAAAAATGTAGAGAAAGACAAGGGGCAATAACACTTGTTCTTCTATTCTGTGTTCCCCTTGTCCCCCGATATAAATGGTACCTCTCTTGTGTGGATAGGCCTAATGCCTGCAACAGGAAATGCAACATGGACACATCACAGTTTCCCAAAGAAAACTGACCTTTTTTTTGCAAACTGCCTATCTGTGGATTTTGGCCTCTAGCTAAGCCGGCACCTAGGTAAACCTACCAAACCTGTGCATTTTTTAAAACTAGATACCTAGGGGAATCCACAATGGGGTGACTTGTGGGGCTCTCAGCACGTGTTGTTACCCAGAATCCTTTGCAAACCTCAACATTTGACAAAAATAACTTTTCCCACATTTCGGTGATGGAAAGTTCTGGAATCTGAGAGGAGCCACAAATCCCCTTCCACCCACCATTCCACCAAGTCTCCGATAAAAATTGTACCTCACTTGTGTGGGTAGGCTTAGTGCCCATGACAGGAAATGTCCCAAAACACAATGTGGACACATCACATTTTCTTAAAGAAAACTGACCTTTTTTTGCAAAGTGCCTAGCTGAGGAGTTTGGCCTCTAACTCAGCAGCACCTAGGAAAACCTACCAAACCCGCACATTACTAAAAGCTAGACATCTATGGGAATTCATAATGGGGTGACCTGTGGGGCACTCACTAGGTTCTGTTACCCAGAATCCTTTGCAAACCTCAAAATTTGGAAAAAAGTACCTTTTCCCCACATTTCGGTGATGGAAAGTTCTGGAATGTAAGAGGAGCCACAAATATCCTTCCACCTAGCATTTCCCCAAGTTTCCAGATAAAAATGGTATATCACTTGTGTGGGTAGGCCTAGTGCCTGCAACAGGAAATGCCCCAAAACACAACGAGGACACATCACATTTTCCTAAAGAAACTGACCTGTTATTTGCAAAGTGCCTGGTTATGGATTTTGGCTTCTACATCAGCCAGCACCTAGGACAACCTATCAAACCTGGACATTTCTAAAATATGTAGAGGAATTCAGAATGGGGTGACTTGTGGGGCTCTCAACAGTTTCTGTTACTCAGAATCAGTTGCAAACCTCAAAATGTGGCAAAAAAAATACTTTTCCCTCATATTTCGGTGCTGGAATGTTCTGGAATCTAGGAGGTGCCACAAATTTCCTTCTACCCGGCGTTCCCCCAAGCCTCCCAGTAAAAATGGCACCTCACTTGTGTGGGTAGTCAGAGTTTCCGCGACAGGAAATGCCCCAAAACACAACGTGGACACATTACTTTTTCCCAAAGAAAACTGACCTGATTTTTTGCAAAGTGCCTAGCTGGGGATTTTGGCCTCTAGCTCAGCCGGCACCTAGGAAAACCTACCAAACCTGGACATTTCTAAAAACTAGACACCTAGGGGAATTTAGAATGGGTTGACTTGTGGGGCTCTCACCAGGTTCTGTTACCCAGAATCCTCTGCAAAATCTTGGCAAAAAACCCCACTTTTTCCTCACATTTCGTTGATTGAAAGTTCGGG
Organism: Pleurodeles waltl; assembly: GCF_031143425.1. Lineage (NCBI taxonomy): Eukaryota > Metazoa > Chordata > Amphibia > Caudata > Salamandridae > Pleurodeles > Pleurodeles waltl. Next base: position 562,247,605 of record NC_090444.1, read on the forward strand.
AATCTAAAAGGAGCCACACATTTCCTTCCACCCAGCATTCCCCCAGGTCTCCTGATAAAAATGGTACCTCCCTTTTGTCAGTAGGCCTAGTGCTTGTGACAGAAAATTCCCCAAAACACAACGTGGATACATCAAAATGATCTATTACAAAACTATCTGATTTTGCGGGGGGAGTCTGGGTAAGTAAATGTTGGGGGATCCACCTAACCCACACCTCCCTGGACTCTTCCGGGCATCAAGTTTTCAAAAATGTCCGGGTTTGGTAGGTTTCCCTAGACGAAGGCCGCACCTGGAACTAAAAATGCAGGTACCACTCCCCAAAACACAGGCAGTTGTGTAATAAATCATTTTGATGTGTCCACATCCTTCTGTGATGTTCCATACACTAAAATTGTTAAAAGAAATGCACTTTGATTATGTTAAAAAGACCCGTCACCCACCAACCAAGTTGATTCATCATCGGGGTCCCACCCAAGACACATAACATGTCACAGGTGTGCTGCAACCCTGATTACAGTGGATCAGGTTTTTTCATTTTTACCACACATAGTGGTTGGATTTGGCACAAGGGTGAGTGATGGTTGAGTAGGTCAAATTTTATTAACAAGAGATTTCACAAAAAATAAATGCATGGTTGATAACTGAAAGGCCAAAATAACTGAACCAATGACTCACAGCTCATGAACTGTAGAGCTGCGACAAGGCTCCAACCGATTTACAGTCCATTCACACACCTTTCATACATGAAATGCACAAAACCATTCACACCGCCAGCCGCGGGCCCAGCACATTACAACACTTGCATCAATAGACAGCGCGATTCAAGGGCCCACACTTTCACACACCCACATGCCTGAAATAGCAATCAGCTGATGGGTGTGTTTGGACTGGCATTTGGCTAGCTGTGTGTTGCAGTGGCCACCAGAAAGTCACTATTCACATTGCCTGCAAAGCACCAATCCATGCACACCACCAGCCAAATGCCACTCCATGCACACCGCCAGCCAAGCGCCACTCCACGCACACCACCAGTCAAGCGCCACTCCACGCACACCGCAATAACTTTTCTTTTAAACAGCAAAGAAACTACTAACTAATTATAAGTGAGTGTAAAACCGCAAACAAAAAAGCTCTAACTAAATACATGACAGTAATGCCAACCGTGAAACTGCCCATATGAAAATATAAAACAGCCAGTTTATGCTTACGGTATTTCCCAGATTTTTTTTTTGTGTATGGTAACTCCTGAAACAGCCGGCCACACACAGCCCAGGCTTTGAAGGACAGTTCGGGCAGTACATCTGGGTCTCCCTCTGGATATTTCTTCGGGCATAGACTCTGTGCCAGATTTGCCTAATTTTTTTATGCAAATCTGGTGCAAACTTAACTCCATATTTATATTTTTATGCTAGACCTGTCTAGCCTCAAAATAATGGTGTTAACATCATTTTTCGGATGGGTGAACCCTCCTTGCATCAAATGAGATGCAGGGTAGACGTTCCCATCCAAAAAATGACTCAAACACTCTAGAGCCATATTTATCAACCAGGGCAAAAAAAATGCACAGGTAGGAGGCGGACCCAAAAAATGACTTTAACACCGATTTTTGTAAAATTTAACACCTGGGCCAGGGAAGGCATTAAAATTAGGCAAACATATCACTACTTAAGGAAAACGCACAGAAGCAACATTACAACTCGCAGGAGAAGATGGAGGTGATACTGATACAGCTTGCTAGACAGAGCAGAGGACAGCAACAACTCCAGCAATCACTACCACAACAACACGGCCCACAAAGCAACTCAGAAGGCAGGAGAGGGTTTTCAGAACCAGGACAACCCTCCTTAGACTCAGGGACCTGGACATAATTAGGACTTATAGACTGAACCGGCAAGCCATACTACACCTGCTGCACCACATTGAGCCACAAATTGCAGCAAGCCTGCAGACCCCACACACCATACCACCTATAACAAAGCTGCTCGCTATCCTGCTCGTGCTGGCAAGTGGCTCATTCCAAGCAATGGGTGCACTGGTTGCTGGTGTCGCACAGCTGTCATTCTCTGCATTCCTGCCAAAGGTCTTACACGCCATCATCTCCATTACACCCCAACACATCAGATTCCCCAACACCCAGCAAAAGCAGCAGCAGAACAAATAAGGGTTCTGTCAAATCCATGGCTTCCCGCATGTGCAAGGTGCGATTGACTGCACCCATGTCCGGCTCATACTACCTGCAGCAACAGAGCACTTATACCGGAATCTCAAGCACGCGCATTCCATAAATGTGCAGGGCATAGTGGACCACTGCGGATTATTTATAAATATTTTGGCCACATATCCTGGGAGGGTCCATGACACCTACATATTCTGTCACAGTATGATCAATGAATCGTTCCAGGATTGACAATTTGGAAATGGCCTACTTGTGGGTAAGTCTACAAATCTAGTAATGTACACACAACACCCCAACCCTGTCGGACACACAATACATGCACCACTATGGTGACATATGGCCAGGGTTACACACATGTGCAGGTGGTCACACATATGCAACATGCTGCAGTACGGCACAATCAGTGCACAACACCAATACATACACCCACATATACATAACACACCCACAACTTGACAGGCACACCACAGGAGGGACAGGTGCAGACATGTACCCTTTCAAAACAGCAGAACTACACCAACCACTACAAGTGGCTTCAGGTTGCCCACTGTGTACACATTACACATACTACACCAAACAAACAATAGCACAGACACGTCAAGGGCATGCACCATGCCCATGTCATGTATCTTCCAAATAGGTACAGATGCCTCAAGTCATGTCATGCTAATCACTGCCTGATGCAGTTGCTCACACACACAGGAATACAAGATCAATCACCAGCACATACCATGTGCCAGATGTGTTAGAAGTGGAACCACAGTCACTGTAGCGCAACCTCACATGCAACACTCACTGACTCACAACACCAGATACAAAAAGTGGCCTAACGGGGCAGAGACACAGTCAGAGAGTGCAGATCATGGATATCATAGTGGGACCCAGTAGGAGACAACAGGACATCACTGACCTCACATGCACTGTGCCAAGGGACACATTTGCTAAGTAGCTGAGCTACATCCCATAGCCTGCACTGCGCATGTGTCAACAGCAGAAATGCCCATTAATGTTTAGGATGATAGGAGAGATACTGCTAGTTATGTTGATCATCCAGTGACAATGGGATACACACCCTTGGACACCTCATGGCTGACAGAAACATTAGCTGCCACTGGAACACCAAGGGAACAATGTAATAGCCCACAGTTCCATAGTCATATCCTGCACTGTATGTACATCTTAGCAGATGACCATCTCAGCATTACTTGAAGCCACATTCTAAATTGGCCACCCTCCCATGCTGCATGTAGTGTGGAAGGGGTGTGCAATGTTTCTCACTGCAGGTCTGTCACTACAAGATACATAGCATGGAGGTGCAGGCTCACATGTTGCTGTCCTCTAAGACCTGAGGAAGTGCCAACAAAAAATACACCACAGGGGTGCAGTATGCAGTTTGCAAATAGGAGGTAGACTGTGCTATGAACTCAGGTGAATGTGGCACAAATGCATGCTGCACATGGCTGCACACACAGAAAGAGACAATTGGCCATCAAAAAAGCATATGTCCAGAGGAGAGTACCGTGCAGCACAGATACATCCACCTCCACATGGCAGATAGCCAAGTACCCTGATTTAAGTTAGGTAGTGTTGGTGCACGGCTACACATGTGCAACTGGCACAGGGGACAACAAAAGGTTGCCAAGTAACATGTCACACATGGGGCATCATTCTATTGTTGAAATGTTGCATGACACAGCAGTCAATTTAGGAGACATGTTGTGCATTCACACTAACCAATTTCATAGGCCCTAAGTGTCACACCTCATCTGCAATGAGACATGTCAAAAGGATGGGATGTCCCTGCACTGTAATGCTACAATGTTGCCACCACATCTGACCCCATTGTGTTGTCAGGATGTATCATGTCCCCTCTACTGATAGCACACTGACACAAAAATGCACTACAAAATGCATGGTACAAACATAATGACTATCAGTGTGGAATCCAAGTCAAGTGTTCTAAGTCCTTGACCCAAACACAAGATTGTCATGTCCAACAACCTAGAGCTGAGCAAAGATCACACAAGGTTAGGAACTCACAAATATATGTGAGCCACAATCAGAATCTAATATCAACTGCCATGCTACATGACGTACCTCTTGCAAGCCCTCACACTGATTTACTCCTGTAATCTTTTGCAGCGGATATGGGTTATGGCATACAGCCATGGATAATGACCCATTTCACAACCCAAGCACAGCAGCAGTGCTAGCATATAATGAGGGACATCAGAGGACACAGACCATTGTGGAGAGGACATTTGGCATCCTGAAGTCCAGATTCAGGTGCCTGAACATCACAGGAGGCAGCCTCCTATATGCTCCAGAAATTATCTGCAAGATCATACTGACCTGTGCCATCCTGCACAACATATGTGTATGGATGAATGTACCATTATATGAGCAGGTTGATGACCTGCCTGAGGAGGAGTAGGATGATGGTGGAGAAGTAAATGAGAAAGAAGACCACAACACAACTGCTGGTACACGCCGCAGACTGCAAATTGTACAGAACGTCTTCACATAATCATCACTTCAATCACCTTGTAAATTTTGACATAAACATCTCACTCATCCACACAATCTGGCTTTGGTGTCTTCAATCTCTCCAACATATACCTTAGGACTATGAGTCTAATCTCCGGGAGCATGTCACAAATACAAATCTGAAGAGTAGTGTAGCAAAATCACACGTGAAGCGTAAGAGTGAATTGCTACTATCACACATATCACAATTAGCCCCATCACTTGAATGTGACAACTGAAGGACACAGTTTCCAACTTGTATAACAATAGCACATCACACACAACAACATGTCTAAAAATGACCTAAATAAGGGGTCCACACATGAGGCAGTGGATCTCAAAATATGGTGAGACTGTAATGTTTGAACAGACCACTAGCACAACTCAGTGTGAGATTTGCCATGGCTACATGGAGCATGTGTGACAAGGTGGGGACATCATTGGTGACAATGCCCAACATGATTAGCCCAGGTATTACAAGCTGGAGCATGCACAGTACATCCATGGAAATAACTCCTGCCACTGCCATGGGGCCCAATCCTGTCACAGGGTACACATGAACTCACACTTTGCACAGACATGTCTATGGCATGCACATTAGAATGGACGAGAACATATGCAGCTATGGCTGCAGGTCCACCACAAAGTAATTGTAGTTACAAAGCAAAATGTTATGATTTTCAATTGTCTATTGTGTTCAATACATGACGTGGTTGGAATGTAGGCAGAGTGTGTCAATCACAGTTTGTAACAAAGACGTACACATGTCAGACATATGTGCAGTCCACAAACAAGTCATTCATATACTCAAGCTCAACATATGGAGACATTTGTCACATAACATTTGCCAATTTGCCAGCATCAGCCATCATCAACAATCCCTGAGCTGTGACTGTCGTATGAAATGTGATGCTCTGTGAGACAACTACACACAGCACATAAGTGAACACAAATCACAATCACATATCATGACTCTTGTATAGTACTGACTGCCATACATATGTGGATACACTGTTGCCACACATACAGGCATCTGCATGACATGTATACATTTGCATGCTGTTGATTCTGTAACACACACATTGGTGTAACATACCAATCACACACAAATCACATTGTACAATGGACTACCACATGTGGCCATACACAAAATGCCATACTGTAGCCCAGCACATACAATTATCATGTTGATACAGGGTGCATACATTAACAAATCTCAAAATCACGCAATCACGATTAGAGTAAAAACAAAAAAATTACGCAAATGCGTCAGAAATATCCGAAAACACAAACTACATGACCCATGGGCCCTTAGCGTATTTTCCACCTTCGCACTCCTCACAATTCTGATTTACTGTGAAATCGACATATAAGGGTAATGCGCCTATGTAAATAGACGCACGTAAGTAATGCATCAGAAAAAGTCACGCAAATATCAGATGCGTCAACAAAATACATGCATAACAGAAATCATGTTGCAAGGGCACAGGAAGTGATGTAATAGAATATCCTGTTTAAAGGCATTTTACAGTGGGTGTACTTTCAGTTTCTCTTTACAGTCTGTGCCTCTTTTGACTATGTGATTGTGTTTTTTAGTTGGTGGTGTCCTCTTCTGATTTAGTCTATCTTGTGCTGTCCCTCCTGTCGTATTTACTGTTGTATTTTATTGTCATTTGCCCCAGTGTTTGTGAATTTGTGTGTTTAGTGTATTTTACCTTGTACTTGTGCTGTCGGGTGTCTGTCTGGGTTAGTTCTTTAGGTGGGTTAGTTGGGTTAGTGAATTTTTGGGTGTTAAGTTTCCTTTCATTATTTCTGTTTCTCCATTGTACCATTGTGTTCTACCTATACCCCAGTGCAATGTCTGGCAGGGGGAGGCAGACCAGAATGGGGGAGGAGGAGCTGGGAGGCTTCTTTTGGCTGGTAGCCCACTACCTCCCATTGATGCTAGAGATGGGTGGCTGTGTGATCCAGGGCTACCGTACAGAGGCAAGGTGGCTGCATTGGGGAAAAGTGCTCCACCACCTAAAGAGGGTGTACCACAGCAGTCGCAGCACCATCAGCTGAAGCATTTCTGGGTTGATCTTGTGGGCAGGGAGCAGGATCTTCTGGACCATCTTGGTGTGGTCATAGGTGGGCCTGTTGGTGAGTACCCCATTGGCTAAATAATTACTGTTCACTGAACTTTAATGACAGCAGCAGATGTGTTGATGTGCTGCATGCAATGCTTGTGGACAGGTTGCATGCAACCAGAATGAAATGTCACTGTGCCAGTATAGACATGGGCTTCACATATCCTAACATTTAACCAACGCAAGTCAGAAGTTAGGATAGTCATGTACACCCATCACTAAGTCACACATTTCATGGGCCATGGAAACATCTGTGCCCCATCATTGTGTCATGTATGATAAGGTTAAACACTGCCAACATACCATTTGTGAGTGGATTGTGATAACTAAGTTTGACAATCCATGTATGGTGCAACAGTCAGAGTTTCACATACATCAGCCCTGCCATGATGTTTACAAAGGGGGAATACCCGCCTTAGCGGGCACTGGAAATGGGCCATTTGATGACATCAGCCAACTGTGACACATCAGTCATGGATTATTTAATGCATGTAAATTGCAGACTAACTATTTACCTGCTTGTCCTCCACAAAGTGCCTCTGTGTGCCTTGCAGGACGAGTCAGAATACCTGAAACAGTTGCCTTGCAGAGCACAAGGGTCATGTCATTTATCTGTCACCCAACTCCCCATTATACCATGGAATTCCATCTTCTACAGATTGGCCACACATGGTTGTTGCAGGGTGTAGCACTACATGTGTCTCAGGCCCACTGTAAGAGTGCAGATGTATTGCTCTCATACACAAGTGACAGTCTCATTGTGAGTATGCAGTGGTTTGTCTGTTGCACTGTCCACAACCTGGATGAATACTTCACTCTTCTGAAATAGTACATACTGCCATATGTTGTCCACTAGTAGTGACAGTGGTGTGATACTAACCATAATTTTCCATCCATATATTTCAGGTGGACCTCCCCCCACACCATAGGTAAAGTGGCAAGATTTGAGGACCCAGATGTATCCAGTAAGCATTATTTTGTCTGTCCAGTGTAGTGTTGAAGTGTTTAGTGTGAGTGAGTCATGAGTTCAGCACCCAATACTAGGAGTGATGAGCTGTAAAATGATCAGAAAGTAGGATGGATTTTGACAATGTGTCCCATTTAAGTGGTTCCCCATGCACCAGCAGAGTCGTATCTTGTGAGGATTCTGGCGACGAATGGCCAGCATTGTGTAAACAAGGTGATGCCACGCCACATGTAGCTCTTTATGTGATTTAGATGTGCACCGTTGGATATGTAATGGCACTGGAACACATTGTCATTCAGACAACACAGTGATGCACCATTTTGTTGACAAATTGGGGCATCCCTGTATTGTGATGTACATGTAGGAATGTGTGGGCATTTGTCCACCAGCATGGTGCCTATAATCTTGTAGTCCACCTACGTGACAACTAAATGGAATGTGATAGGCATGCATGCAGGTCAAGTACAATCGTGTGCTGACATGATTATGTGTGTGTGAGGAATGGTGTTGGCTCATCAGGAATTGATGGGTGTCTACACCTGGGCACATGAATGTAGAAGTGAGACACCTATAGATACCAGCTTCATATTTTGTCATCACCGAAATTACAGTCCACCTCCTGACTCCATGTATGAGTGGGCATGCTTTAGTTGATGACCTAGACAGTTGGGATGTTGATCTGAATGGCCATACCCCCTGGGGCACAGGGGGTGGGGTTGACAAATGTGTAGGTAGACATGATGCTCATTGAGTAGGTGACAGTCCTTTTGATCAGGCATGCATCTGTACCTATCAACACTGAACCCTTATGGTAAACAACAGCATCCCATACTCACAATAACAACATCAAGTTTCAGGTGATGTATGTTTGAAAATTTGACACTTAAGAAGAGGAGTAGTGGCCCTGATCAATGTGAATTTGATGCTGCCTTAGCATTGTCACACATGGTGCAAAGTCTAAGCACATCTAAATTTGTTTGTTACCTAATCTTGTTGTGGATGGCTATGATGTAAGGGAAAAGGTGCTAAGGCAACGTGGTCCTTTCTTCCATAAGGACCTGTTGTGTAGCTGTTTTAGTTATAGCTCTATGCACATTATTTTAACATACTAGGCCTGCAGCTGTGTACTTTAACCTAGATATATTTTATTTGGCTTTGCTTTATTCTTGTTACAGTAGCCACTTTTACGGTCTTGTTTTATTTTTTCTCTATCTGACTGTTGCCTAAGCCAACACTCTGTTCTCAAACAAGACATTCTTGCTCACTCTGTGCTTCTTCCAAGGCTTCAGAAAGATAGGTTGCCAGGGGAACGTGGTATAGGTTTAGTCTCTGACATTCATAGAAAATACACATCCTTACGTAGGGACATTTTCTCAGCTGTTTTATTATTAAAACACTTCCCTTTCCCTTACACGTTAGAGGGAGATTCCAGCCAGAGAACCACGAGTGTATGCTGATTGCCAAATGCTTCACTACAGCTGTTTTGCAGACTTCAGGACTTTGCTCAGGTATGGGGATGATGTCTTCCCAGGGGAACCTGAAGGGCAGAATTAGAGCTTAGCACACTGTGCTCCATCATAGCTTAGGTAGGAATTAGTCTGTTGACTCTAGTGACAATATGGTAGCATTATTTTTATGTTTTACTCTCCTTGTCACAATTTTAATCTTGTCATGCTGTATTGTCCTGGTTATTGCAGTTCACGCTTTGCTATCTACGATGCAGTCGCCTTATTAAACATTATTGAAATATATACTTCCTCTGTTTGTCATTGTGTGTGTGAGACTAATGTAACTGAGAGAAACGGATTAGACCTGAGTGACCACGGCTTCCCTGAGAAACCAGTTATGTCATGCGCTCGGCTGCCCAATCACCCCTGCCCTTCGGTAGAGGTGAGGCACTGCTAGTTAGCTGGAGCAAAACCCGGTTTGGAGTGACAGGTGTCACCTGTAGTGGGTCAGACTCAGTCTCCCAAACCGCAGGCGATTCTGCCCCTGAAATCCAGCAGTCTCATTAGAATAATGAGAGCCTACGCAACATGGCGCCGCCAACGTTTGGTCAGGCTCTAATTTTTGGGTCCTCCTGAGTATCTCTGTCTCACTAAATACATCGACACCTCAGTACTATATACTGAGACATCCGTGGTATTGAGGATTTCCTCCTCAGCTAAGTAGGACACCCTATCTTACGTTGGAGGTTGTTCAAGCATGAACTCTAAGAGTAAATTTCCCTATTTGGTGTGCCTTCTGTAAACAAATTTACCATCTATTATGGCTAATCCGCAACAGGTAGCAATTGCAGTCAATATGAGACAATCCCTGACTGCACATCTATTAGCAAATGGCCTAATGGCCCAGAGGGGTCCTGTCACATTTGTGGTGGATGCCCATGCAGCTTATAGAACAGAACTTTTCTATTCTTGGGTCACATTGCCAGCAGTTGATGAGAACACAAACACATTTCATCACTATACACTTGCAAACGTACCTGGACAATACAGGGCATATGCATACTTAGAAATCCCTCTATCTTATCAAGAACATAATAATTGGCTTGATGGTGCCCTACCCCACAGGGTCTTACCTGTTAGATTAGGTCCCCTAAGTAATGATGGTCCTACCTGGCCTTTATTGGCCACATATACACCTCACCCTGCAGTAGCAAATTTAGCAGTGGCTGAGGATTGTCGCTCATATACTGAACTGACAGCGATATACAGATGATTAGTACCGTTTGTAATGCAAACATTGAATACAAACTCAGCGTGTGCTGCTCCAGCGCAACCACATGCAGTGACGCCAGGTATTAACCCTACAACTGTACATTCAATTGTGGGTAAAGTACCCGCCAAACTAGAGAAAACTCCGTTTTGGTAAGCTCAAAAAAGAAATGCACTTGAAGCGGTATTTCCCCGTATGGGACCTCAGGATAAACATAGAATTTTAATGATGTGCTTTCCATTTGGGATGGTCCCCACAGTAGATATCTGTAATAGCTGGGGCACGGTATTTGCCGCGCTCTATACTACCACACACGGTACACCAACACTTGCCAATTTACCAGAAGTTGAAGCAAATTCAAGATGAATACGGGGCTGCCCCGGCCCTGGACTGGGGGATGTAATTAGTGGCAATTTTGCCACAGTATCCTCAATTATTTTTATTAATCTTAAAGGGGAAGCAGTCACACTAGCAGTCCGCATGAGGCTCCGTCATGTTCCTAAAAAGGATCAGGAACATGAGGTGCCAAAGATTATCGCAGAGACCTTTTTTAGCATTGGTCGAGATAGTCTATGAGCCAGAACAACTAAGCCATAATTTCAGTGAAAATCTAATAAAGATGTTTCCAAGCAAGCTCCCTGAGGGCAACAAGAAATGTTGGGATAAAAAACAACAAACTCCTAAAAAAGAAAGGGGAGAATCTCCGCGTACAGAGACCCCACAGAATAGATATAATCTCTGAAATAGAGATAATATAAAAACGCCTGATAGATATCAATATACTGATACACGTCAAACTCGTTCCTTTCAGGACTCATCGGAAAAACGCAGTGAGAGAGGTGGGCAATCAGAGCAAAGAACAGAGTACTTGAAACCGAGACAGGAATCGCAACGCTCATCTGAGGTTTCTGTTAAAAAGGAAGAGAAACCTCCCCAACAAAAACCCCAATTTAAAAAGAAAAAGGTGGCAGCAGTTGCAATACGACATTTCGCTCAAGAAGAGGGTCCTCTTGAAGAACAGTAAGTGGGCACTAGCACTGCTAGACAGCCCAGCAAAGTTCACAATAATTCACTGGAGTCTTCTAGAGCATCTGGAGGTGAAAGCAACTGATGACTTTCTACAAGCAGAAACTGCGGACTTGCGGGTCTCCACACCTGATAGGGTGTATAAAGTAACACTACAGTTAGAAGGAGACATTGAACTCACAATAGATGCAATCTTTTGGGATCGCGTGGTAAATATATATATCTTGTTGGCTGAACAAGACTGGCCACCTGAATTTGTCCGTACCTGCCCATATGTGGAAGAGGTTATTAAACCTTCTTTCTCGCCCCTTGTTCCGGAGGAACTCGCAGAATCCTATGCCATTGATTGGGCATTGGCGCAGGCACCTGCGTTATATTACAACCATGTAGGATGGGATAAAGAATCCCCTCACCACGTAATACCCATTAAAAATGAACCTCAACCTCAATATCCAATAAAACATGATGTGAAAGCACCTGTGAGAGACATCCTCACACAACTAGAGTACCAGGGCGTAATTGAACCCTGTGTCTCCCCAATGAATAATCCTTTATTCCCAGTAGCTAAACCAGACCATTCATACAGAATAGTCTTGGATTACAGACACTTAAATAGTCATACACGCACATATGCTATACAAAACTCACATAGCACAGCACTGATGAACAACATACTGTGCAAAAAATACAAAACAACACTGGAAATTTCCAGTGGTTTCTTCTGCCAGAATACAGTGCCTGAGTGTAGAGACTTAACAAGTTTCAGCACACTGGGCTCTCAGAAAAAATTCTGTTGTTTACCCCAGGGGTACAAGAACAGTCCAGGACTGTTCGCAGCTCGTGTGTCTGCAATTTTGGACAACATTGACCCTGAAGCATTGTCCTACAGTATGTAGATGATGAATTGCTACAACATTTAAGACTGGTAGCCCACATTGTTGTCGGATTTGCCGAATTTGGCTACAAATTCAACTTAAAGAAAACAAAAATAGCCTTCCTCAGCATCCTGTTTCTGGGATATGAGTTATCGAGTGAAGGAAAGAGCCTTGCGCCACCATTCTTAGAAAAATGCACACAATTACAACCTCCAAATACGTTTAAAAAACTCGAATCTCTATTGGGTTTCCTACATTTTGCCAGAATTTACATTCCAGATTATGCGTCATGCTAAAAAAAACTTATATGACTTAATACGTCCTGACCTTTCAAATAAATTTTGGACAGTCGAACACACATGCATTCTCAAAGACCTGCAGACAGACATGCTTGCAGCACAACATCTACACACAAGGGACAAAAAAAAACACACTTGGTCATCAGAGTAATTGCTGGTCCCATTGGTTTCACCTTTATACTCAGCAGCAGAACCACGCTTTGCTCCCACTGAGAAAATACTCACTGCTTTTCAGGTGGCTATCATTAAAGAAAGACCTCTAGCCCAGGGCAAAAGCATTATTGTCATTTCTCCAATCCCAGCCCTAGAGGCTGTCACAAAAGCCAGCGTTCCTAACGCAAAAGCATTACATCCACGCTGGATCCAATGGGCCACGTCTTTGACAGCCACTGATGTAGATTACCATTTTGACCCAAAATTACAAACTCAAGAATTTTTGCAATACGAACTAGAATACCCAGTTCCAGCAAATACATTGCCTATTGAACAATATCATAGAGTCATGTACACAGATGCCTCAGCACAACCTGCGATTGGCACGAAGCATCAATACTCTGCCGCTTGCACAGTCGTAAGCGGCTATCTGGAGGACAATACATTTTGTCCCCTACATATATTTACGCAAACCCTAGAGGATTGCACAGCTAGCAGAGCTGAAAGCTCTGGTGATGGCACTGGAACATACGGATCCTGCACAGCACACGCTGATTGTTTGTGATTCGTACTATTGTGTCCAGTCCTTCAATGAATACCTGCATTATTGGCACCAGAATGGGTTCAGAGATTCTAAAGGCAACACCATTAAACACAGATTACTGTCGGGGAAAGTAGTGGATCTGAAGGAAATGCTATCAAATGTCCATGTAGTACATACACTTGGACACCAGTGCGTTGGAATACACGTGGCTGGGAATACACTGGCTGATGAAGATGCAAAGTCAGCAGTTGCTACGGACACTGTTGCTGCAGTAACCCGCTCAGGAGCGCAACAAGACGCAGACATATGGGCTGCCATGAAAGCTACGGCTGATGGTAAGCCCTATCCAAAAGCATTTCCTGCTAAATATTCCTACTGAATGGGAGGCTGCCTAAATGCTGAAGTTAAGATACCAGGCATTGGGGTATGAGAAATTCCCAATAAAGATATAAGACCAGAGTTGATTAAAGCAGAGCATGAGGGGGCACCATCTGCCCATGCTGGTGTAGCCGCTACATTATTGCTACAAGCCTGTTTTTGGTTGCCAGGCCTATACAAGGAGGCCAAGCAGTATGTCCTTTGTTGTGACATCTGCCAACAAATCAAAGTTTCCACTGCTAAGTGCCCACCGCATACACCCCTCCAAATTTCTAATAAACCTTTACTATGTGTGTACTTGGACCATTGCGGTCCCCTAACACCGGACAGTGCATACAAATATATCCTAGTCCCTGTTGATTCCTGCTCCAGATTTCTATGGGTGTGGCCACAATGCTCTGCTGACGCTCGGACTGCTATTAAAGATTTGCGAGTCTTTATCAGTACATATGCAGTTGCGGCTTTCCCCTTGGACCAGGGCCCTGCTTTTGCCTCAAGAGCAATCAGGGACGCCATGGCTTAGTTGGGGGTCCAATTCCAGTACTTGTCTCCATTTCATCCCGAGGGAAATAGTGTTGTGGAGCGATTGAACCATGATTTAAAGCAATCCTTAACAGCTAGAGTCTTAGGCACAGGTTGTGGTTGGCTTAATCACCTGTATGGAGTCCAGAGAGCACTTAACAATCTGCCTAGAAGGACCCTGGGCGGTCATACTACATATGAGTGCAAGTTCGGAACTCAAATGTATGTTCCCGATCTTGATGGTCCTGGCGTGGAGGCGGCAGAAACACCTTTTGACATAAATGAACGTGTCACTGTCTTACAGGAATTACAACAGTTCCGTGACAACAACTCTTCTGCCAGAGCTGCCTCCATAGGAATTAAGGATGTACCTGTAAAGCCTATCAGCTGGATTCCTAGAGTGGGGGATCTAGTACGTGAAAAGGTTGCTGTGAAAAAGGAATTTGGTCCTTCTTATCGTGCACCAGTCCCAGTCTTGGGAATACACAGTACCAAAACTGTCATTCTATCACCGTTGGCTGGTGCCAACGAAAATCGTTTTGTCTCCATCGACAATGTCAAACTACACCATGTGGCCAATCCTGCACAGCCGACCAAAAGGAGCAGCCAGTAGTTCCCGAATCCCTCTCACTACTGATCAAGAAGTTCCTCTACAAGTTGTAAGCAGCAACACTGACACCTCTCCAAGCTTGGGGAGGGTGGAAAATGTACTTGCATTGGTTACACTGACATCAAATAATATGGAAATCACAGATCAATTTGACACAACTTCGACACAGACGGATTGTGCTATTTATTCTGTGCCACCACGGGAAACACCAACTCCACCATCAAATGTGGCTCCAGTTTTTGCACAAACTGCTTCTGGGTACTTTGCCAACATCAACGATGACCTTTTGGACTCATTCGCCTCTTTGACACCTGAACTGTCAAAAACACATAAGCTGGTAAATTGGCTTAAAGTAACTTACTTCGTTCTTCCATGGAACTATCTGTGGCTTTCCTTGTCTGTACTAGCCTTACTACATTGGATTGGGTTTGTCATCACATTCTTTTTATTAATACATGGTAATTTTCTTCCTGAAAAATCAACAGTTGAACTGGTGGAGGGGTCCTAAAACCACATTTTCTTCTCACGAGGTCCGAAGAGAGTTGTCTTTTGTGAACATTTCCGCTATACCATTTCCTGATGCAATTGTTTGGGAGAAAGTAGCATTTGATATATAGGGCCCTACGGAGGTCATTCAAATACCATAGTGTTTAAACTTTCAATGAACGATATAATAATACATGGTGTTGTTTTGGATGAATGGGATGGGAAAACAGTTGATTCTATGATGACTGAATTGCAGTATTAAACTGTATTTCAACACAAAGATGTTTATCAATCTAAATAGAATTATGGTGATATGTTTTGCTATAATTATTATGGGCACCATTTCATCCACAGAGCAAGCAGCCCAAAGACTGTTTTGAATTATACACAATGGGAACATAGTCCAACTCCACCACAAGGGAGTTCTAAAACGTATTCTGAAAAGTTTAGATATTTTTCTGGGCACGATTTTAAAAATGCTGAGTCGTATTATTGTAAATTGCCACCTCCAGAAAACATGTGCATACTATTGACAAATACAAAATGTATATATTCGGATTCCTTTGTTTCCCATTGACTATAGAAGGCTATGAATCTTTGCTGAAGTCGATTGACTTAAAAAGTGATAGGGGAACTAGACATTGGCAAATACGCGGGAAGGAAGCTTTATTTAGAGCATGCCTAATACCTGTATAAATTAAATTTTTAAATGAAACTGTACAACAAATGAGTTTTTTAGGCTTAGCAAAGATTAAGGAATTGAACACGCCCAGTATACCTTCCCCTGCAAAATGTTATAAATGGAAAAATATATAAACTGAAGATCAGCTCAATGAATGGGTCCAGAATGGCACAATTAATGTTTCACTGACATGTCCTGGCAGGTGGTTATTGTAGCCAATAGATACCAATGGGTGTCACAAATGTTTTATCAACTCCTCTGGGGGGGTAGAACTAGTAGGCCGGATACACTAACAACATATAGTGTCGGGAAACTATGCCAGCAATGTTTAAAGACTTCCTCACTAGACACGGTTAGACAACACCTCAGTCTCCTGTCTAATAACACCGACTTACAGGATTTCCTGTTAGGCCCCAGAAAACAACGCAGAATCCTTCTTGTATGAAGTATATAATGAAATTTGGAAGCTTTCACAACAAGAAGCTGCTGCCCGGTTAAGGCAAATAGACCAGGAAAATTTAAAGAAGGCATTAGCTGTTGTAGATAATGGGATTAATACCCTGTCCGACAGGATATACACTCTGCTATAGACATTATACAAACAGATATATCTTCCTTACATCATGGACAGAGTCAGCTAAGGTCCATTATGCAGTTGGGTTGGACACTTTAAACACTCAAGGCGGGTCATGTTCCCTGGCAATATGTCAGCGCGAGGGAAATATTTTCTTCTTTTAATTTAACATGACAACAACAACTAATGGCGACTTACGTCATGCTAAACATCGAAAAATTAGAAAAGTTGCTTTTTACTGTGGCTGAAATACCATCTGCTGAGTGGTCAATACACAGGGTCATTAATCTGCCTATTTCCACACTACATTTCACATCCTGTTTAAAACACATTCCGGTAGGCAGTTAAGAAAAACTGGGAGATAGTTACATCCATGAGGTGTGGGAGTTACCCTTCACATACAAATGTCTGAGTGGCGTGAAAGAAGTCTTTCTTAGCTGTAATGAATGCAAAACTTCTGTCAGCCATTCAATGGTTTGTAAACAGCTGTCCTTGCATGGGGCGTGTAACGTGTCTGCAGCGAACTTGGCTTGTTATCTGAAGGGAGTTCCAGTCCCCTTGATTAGACCTACGTTCCAGGTGCTTTCAAACTGCAGCTATGTTCTCCTCAATGTTGAAGACTGTTCTGTGATGCGAGCTGGAATAGTTTATGTTGTTTCGGTCTCTAAGATTGTTACATGCTGCGGGAACGTCCTTTTCCCTCCCACTAAAAAAAAGAGGTAGCGGACATTTGGCCTCATATTGCTACTTCTAATGTAAATTTTGACAAGTTGAGCAGACTCAAGGCTTTATTGTTTAAAAAACATGTGGCTCTTACATCTGCACGCAAGACCTACACACTTCAGGTGGCAAGGTCGTCAGCAGAGATACAGTGCCTTTTAAGTACCAACTTTCCGAGACACCTTGGTGAACTCGGGGACGGATATTTAATGCATCCAGTACTACTGGAATCGCAAATTTCTTTAAGGCTGTTGGTTCTGGTTTCGTTCACACCTCCTCCATATTCGGTTTAATACCATCAGCCATCCACTCAATATTCTCCAGTATTTTCGTTGGATTTCCAATAACTTTGGCTATAATAGTTGGCATTTTGCTGTTGCTATTTTTTAGGCTGACCCGCCGCAACAAGGAGGAACGAAAGCGCTCCCATCAGCGCAGCTGTGTCGTGAACGCATGATGCAGTATTTTGGAGCAACACTCCTGGAGCAATTGGAGTGTGACTGGTCCCTGTCATTCAGACCGGATTTCCATTGTGTGCAGCCCTTGTTTCGGTGCCTCTGGTGCTCTTTGGAACATGCACTGGACGTTTGTCTTTCTACGCAGCGCTTGCTTTCATTGGGCGCTGATCTGTTGATATTCTCGCTGAGTGCTCATTACCAGACATGCGCATTGAGGGTGCGTTTGCTATGGGAAGCTACTTATGAGTTGCCCTTCCTGAAGGATGTGGCTCTTAACTCATCATTGGGCACACCACGGAATGCCGCCTGGGCTGAGTCTCAGGCTATGGAACACGACTGCTCCGTGGTCCTTCTCAGCGATGCCTTTCCAACTTTAACACCTGCTGAAGTGGAAGATTTCCTGTCCTCCATTGTCCCGGAATCGATTGGAAATTCTAAAAATAACTCTGACTCTTGAAATTCGGTCCTTATTATGCCACATGTTAACAGTTTTAAATTGGCCTTTTATGCGCCCATGTGTCCTTTTAACTTGTCATTATTAACATTTTTTATATATATATCTTAGGTTGAGTTTTAGTGCTTTTAAGAATATTTGGGCTTTGAACCACCTTCAACCAACAAGGGGAGGGTGTTGTGTAGCCATTTTAGTTATAGCTCCATGCATGTTATTTTAGCATACTAGGCCTACCGCTGTGCTCTTTAACCTAGATATATTTTATTCTGCTTTGCTTTATTATTGTTACAGTAGCCACTTTCACGGTCTTGTTTTATTTTTTCTCTATCTGACAGTGTTTGCCTAAGCCAGCACTCTGTTCTCAAACAAGACATTCTTGCTCACTCTGTGCTTCTTCCAAGGCTGCAGCAAGATAGGTTGCCGGTGAACGTGGTATGAGTTTAGTCTCTGACCTTCATAGAAAATACACATCCTTATGTAGGGGCATTTTCTCAGAACATCAGCTGTTTTATTATAAAAACATTTCACTATCCTTTACACGTTAGAGGGAGAATCCAGCCAGAGAACCATGACTGTATGCTGATTGCCGAATGCTTCGCTACAGCTGTTTGGCAGACTTCAGGCCTTTGCTCAGGTATAGGGGATGATGTCTTCCCAGGGGAACAGGAAGGGCAGAATTAGAGCTTAACACGCTGTACTCTATCATAGCTTATGTAGGAATTAGTCTGTGGACTCTAGTGACAAAATGGTAGCATTATTTTTATGTTTTACTCTCCTTGTCACAATTTTAATCTTGTCATGCTGTATTGTCCTGGTTATTGTAGTCCAGGCTTTGCTATCTAAGATGCAGTCGCTTTATTAAAGCATTATTGAAATATATGCTGCCTCTGTCTGTCATTGTGACTTATGTAACTGAGAGAAACGGGTGAGACCTCAGTGAACACAGCTTCTCTGAGAAACCAGTTATGTCATGTGCTCGGCTGCCCAATCACCTCTGCCCTTGGGTAGAAGTGAGGCACTGCTAGTTAGCCAGAGCAGAACCCAGATTGGAGCCACAGGTGTCACCTGTAGTGGGTCAGACTCAGTCTCCCACACCGCAGGCAATTCTGCCACTCGAAATCCAGTAGTCTCATTAGAATAATGGAAGCCTATGAGGCAGGCCATTGTGTCATCTGGATTTTGAGTAGGAGTGCATGTGCTATTCGATGGTGATAGTAAGCTGATTTACGGCACATACTCCACACAATGCTAACACTGATGGTTGCATGCCTCATTTTTACAGCTGCCAACATGAACAATGGCCAACTCTGTGCTTTCCAGAAGAGGGCAGTGCGCTATAAGCACATTTTGGCAGTGGAATCTGGGTTCAGGAGGATGGCACGCCGCTATAGCTCGGAGTGATCCACTGGTGAGTGGCGGGCATTCAGCCAAGGGGGACCCGCACTGCCCACACAGGCCGGACCAAGCACAACAGCTGTGCAGGGGCCCACAGCTGCCAACATTAACATTGCTCCAGCTGCTGCACCCACAAGTACCATCACACAGCCGACCACATCAGCTGCCATCGACATGAGTGCCATAAAAGATCTTCAAAGGGATGTACAACTGGTTCTCCAAACGTTGGAATCCATTGAGCACGAGGTGGCCAAGGTTATGTATAGTTAGGATAGGTTAGATTAGAATAGGTGTTAATCACTATTGTTTAATTGATTTATTTATCATAATAAATATTATTGGGTACTCCCTTACTTCATGTGTCATATGCTTGTATCTCAGGGTCTTCCCATGGGTGTACAGTGCAAACTGTGTGTTGTCCTGGGGACTCCGTCCTGCATCCAAATCCCTCTCTTGACATTTTTAACACCTCCTTATGACTGAGCTGTCACATTGGCAGCTACTACACATCTACTTACAGTGCAACTGCCATCCAGTGTTCCCACCCCTCAAGCTGACTATGTTGACCATGTATAGGACAGGATAGTTGGTAGGAATTCAGCTAGCATTGTATGTGTTTTGTTTTGGGATGTGGGGCACTATGGGACATGTTACGACTGCCTACATATCATTCCTATCCTGCTAAACTGACCAGTGGAAATAATGGATGAGTTTGAGTCCCTCTGTTTCACACCAATGTGTTCTACTGGTACTCCCAGCTGACGAAATTGCCTGATTACTGTTTCACACCCTTTCCTGCAGTATGTAGGTGGTGTGGCATACATGTTTTCAACATATATCACATATTGAGTGATTTGATTGTAGGGGATGAGGCCAACATCAACGTAGAACATGTAGGTGCCATGTGCAGAGATATGTGCCCACATATTCATGCACTCTCGTACTGAGACTCTGTGACTTGAGACATGTTACACACATCAACACTAGGCATAGTAGAAGTGTCACAACACACATAACCATGCTGGTTGTGTAGGTGGTGTTTATTTACAAGTGTAACAGTGCAAAGTATATACAATGTCCAGATGTGTGACCCCATTTGTGGAATCCATCCAATTAGGACACAACACAAGTCCAGGGTTGAGGAACATGTCATGGGACATGTTTGGGTAAAGTGTCTTTCAGTGCAGAAGTACATAAATAGCCAAATGGAAAGTTAGGGACAATAGCAGTCCATAGCAGAAAGGTCAACAGTGTGTTGAGGTGGAGTGCATATCTGTCAGAGTGCCAACACTAGCATGATGTCAAGCTCAGAACTAAGAAAACACTGCCCATGTGGCATGGGCTGGTGCTACCGGGTACTCCTACGGGTGATGATGATCTGTTCTACATCTTCATCCTCCCATTTGTGTGGTGCTTCCTCTACTCTTGATGGTGGAAGTGGGGAAGTAGAGGGGGCCACACACACCTCAGTGGTTGCAGATGGGAAGTCCCAATTCCCAGTAGCTACCATCTGTGGCACTCCATATGGTCTCACTGCAGCAAGGAGCTGCTGGTTTTTAAGTACAGCTGCAACATCCCTGTAGTAGGCAGCCATGTCTGCCCTGAGGGAGACCAATTCCCGATGCATGGAGTCCTTATTGTCCTAAGGCACTCTGCTGCCAGTTTGGGAGGGCAGTTTTTGTGGCCTCTCCCTCATGGCAGCAACTATGTCCCTCAGACACTCCTGGACTCCACGCATTGTGGAGTGTGTTCGTCGGTTGGCTGCAGTCTGTTCTGTTGCTGTGAGCGCTCACGTCCGCATCGCCTCAAGGCTGGCTACCATTGTTTGAATCCACACCCACACCTCCATGGCCAGCTCCTGCTGGACTCCCACCACTGTACTCTCGAAGCTGGTGTCTGTGTCCTTGGAGTCCTCTGCTGTGTTGGTGCTGGCAGGTCGTACTCTTAGGGTGCTAAGTGAAGACTGTGCAATGACTGCTAATTCAATACTCCTCCTTGCAACTGGAGGTGGTGTCTTCATGTTCACAAGAACTTCTTGGAGGGTTTCTTGGCTGATAGTTACCAGCAAGCTATCCAGGTCATCAAGGTACTCCAGGAGAGGCAGATCCACATGAAAGCCATCACCCTCTGCAATGAGATGGTGTAAAATCAGTCTATCTGTGTTGTGGCAGTTGACAAGAGACGTCACTGACTTGATATTTGAGGCTCATTGTCATAATAGGCCCATGTTGAAGTAAAAGTGGTGCAGCACGGTGCTGTGCAATAATAATCTGTGCCACACTCATTCACTTTAGTGACACAAGATTGCACCATATGCAAGTGATTATGGAGCACCCCTGTGCTGTCCCCCATACTGGTACAAGATTCATCTGCCAGCGTAATCGCAGGCATCCTTGCACCATCATGCAAGGATGTATGCGTTGAGGGGTTTGACTGTTAATGTGCATGAAAGTGTTCCTTCATGCACATTAACAATCACCAATGGCACTTTGGCACTTCTTTGTGAGTTGTAGAATGCAGCACACTCGAAAGAGCCAAATCGTCATTTCATATGATTGTTTATGTGCATGGAGGAACACCTTCACGGTCTTAAACAATCATTTCTGGCATTTTGCTCTTCCAATGCATGCTGCAGAATGCAACAGACATTGGAATTCAAAAATGAAGGAGGAACAAATGTATTCCTCCTCGTTGCACCCTACTAATGCCACCTCTGGGGCTGGTGTGATAGGTTTGGCCCTACTTCAAGTTTACAATATTCCATTTATCTGAGGCAGCATTGAAATATATTGTGTGTTGCTGTGGCACGCCCACAGCAACAACCATTGAACCATCTTCCACGCACTGTCATGATCAGGTGGCTACATATTTACAAGGTGACATGATGCCATAAAAAGTGTCTTAACGCTACCTTGTCAATACAGCGCAATGCTTAGCGCCACTGGAGCATCACTGAAAGTTAGGCACCAGTGGCGCTAGGGGCCTATGATGCTCCTATTAGTTCCACTGCATTGTTCCAGTACATCATAGCTACAGTCTACAGCCCTATGCCCAACCTGCATGTCACATGAATGGAAGCCCAGTTGCCACAATTGTCTGCGTCATATCTTCTAAGTGTGTTGTCTATCCTTATTGTGTCTTGACAGCCTCTTATCTTGTTCTACCCTCCTATGCATGCATTTGCATGGTGTTTCTTTGCAATGTGTGTTGTTGTGCTCATGCCACAGCACCACACATGGTAATTTTCACCTGTCCCAGTCTTACATGTTTCACATACACCCATGCTGTGCTGTGACCTTGCACCACCCCAGGGATGGCATAGTCCCGACACTGTGCTCTTGTTGCCATTGATGTCTCCTCATGTTGTGATTTGTGTTTGTTTACTACTTTGCATAGCACTCATGGACCTGGCAGAGTACTTTTTCTACTCCTACCGGAGTAGGCTGTTTACCTTACTGGACACTCATGTCCTTCCCCTCAATGAAGCCCTCCTTGCACTATGATACATGAGTGCAGTGTATTGACACTACAGTTCATGTAACAAAAGCACAGGTTTGAACCCAGGGATGGTCAATATGGATATGACGTTTCTGCTGTGTACATCTTTCTGTATGTGATAGTACTGATGGTAACTGTGTC